>NC_134352.1:47520256-47836295 GCF_964195595.1 Calonectris borealis | reverse complement strand
GTTAATAAGGAGTTACAGCCCAGGTCTCCACTCAGATGTGTGCCTTCAATAGCAAGCTACTTAAAGACCACACAGCTGCTCATTCACTCACTCACTCCATTCCCAATGGGATGGGGGAGAGAATCAGAAAGGCAAAAGTGAGAAAACTTGTCAATTGAGATAAAGACATTTCAATAAGTGAAGGGAAAAAAAAAACAAACAACCCAGATGATGCAAAACCAATTGCTCGCCACCAGCAGATCGATGCCCAGACAGTTCCCAAGCAAAAGCAACTTTGGAAAAACTCCCACCCCTTTCCAGTCTTTATTGCTGAACTTGAAGTTATATGGCATGGGATATCTCTCTGGTTAATTCAAGTCAGCTGTCTTGGCTGTGTCCCCTCCCAGACACTGCCCACCCCGAGCCTTCTTGCTGGGGGGGGGGAGGGGGGGGGTCAGAGTGAGAAATAGAGGAGGTCTTGATGCTGTGCAAGCACTGTTCAGCAACAGCTAAAACATCAGTGAGTTACCAACGCAGTTTCTGTCACAAAAGCCAAAGCACCGTATGGACTGCTGTGAAGAAAATTAACTCCATCCTAGTACAAACTCTACCTTATTCCATACCATTTTCATCATGCTCAGGTACTACATTATTCAACATATTTTTATCAGCCGCCACCCCCCCTCCTTTCCTAACTTTTCTCATATACAGAAGTATCATTCCCTTCATCTATGGACCATCACCATTCAAACATCCATTCAAATGTCCATTCAGTTAATTTAGTCCATGAGTTGGATTCGTCCGTTGTGATGGTCATTCAGGATAGGAGACATGGTGTGTTATGTTGCACTGTTGGATCATTTCTGCATTTGCCCAGTTGCTTACAAAGTTCATCCTCCATTGGTTTGCGTAACTCCTGCTTTGGTGCTTTTGACATAGAACTATGGCATCATACAGCAATGGCAACATACAACTCAGATCATGGTTTATTTCCACCCAAGGTTAAATCTCCTTGAGTGGCACATTGGATTTCCCCATCCTTTTATGTTATCCACCAAGTACAGCCAGGTCCCTGAGCAAAAGCAATCCCATGAATGGGTTTGCCTTTTCCCAAGGAAGGAGTAACCCACGCTTTCTCAGAGAGTCGCTTATGCACATTATGGGGACTTTATGTCCTTCCACAGAACATAGGGGTTTTGTTTGGGCTGGACCAGATTGATTAGCAGATCCTCTAGTGTTAATCAGCCAAGTGGCTTCTGCTGGACTTGTATCCCGATGCTTGAAGGTCCCAGCACCCATCACTCTAAGTATAGTTTTTAACCGTTCAATTAAAGGCTGGTGTGTGATAGGGGATGTGATACACCCAGGTGTCTATGAGTCTCCTAGTCTGATTTGTTTATTTCTGGAGTGCTTTCTTGCCATGAGGCTTGTGTTTCAAGGCCCAGGATGGTGTTTCAGGCTGTGGTATGGGTCACAGAGTATGTTTCTGGCCATTTGGTAATCGCTTCCACTGTTGTAAGCAAGTGGCATTTGCCTTGGCATGTTTGTGGCAGGGTGATATAACCAATCTGCCAGGCCTCCCCATACTAGTATCTCAGCTATCATCCTCTGTGCCAGAAAGCCAAGCTTTACCTGCTTGGCTTTCTTGATTATGGCACGTTTTGCATTCACAGGGTAACCTGTGCAATGATCTCAATTAGTCAGGTCCACCCCTCGATTGCAATGTGGCATCCCTTCCTAGATGTCCTGATATGACTTGGTCCCACTAAGCAATGAATAAAACGTTGGTGTGTTGTCAACACTGTTTTGATCACCAGTCTAAACCACAGCACTTTACAGGTGGCTTAATTATTAAGAAAATTAACTCCATCCCAGCCAAACCCAGTACAACAAAGATATATTAAGATAAGCTGTAGTATATTTCTCATGCCTAGCTACTCAGCTGAAGCTAAAAACACCAAAAGACAAACGGTAAAACCTTTTCCATGGGGACTCAATTTAGGGACAATATTCAAATTACAGGCCAAGTTAACTTTCCTGTAACAAGACTATGGCAGCAGTAAGTTTGCTACTCTTTATTTTCTTGATATTATTTTCCTTTATTGTGGTCTCAAATTTTCTGTGTTATTTTTTAAGCCACTGTAGATTAGTCTGACCTTATTTGTTAAAGCTCCTAAAGAAATAAATATGCTTTTTAAGAGTTCGATGCAATTTTTGCCTCTCTAAGTTATTCTGGGCTTGGTAGGTCTGTTGCAGTATGACTGGTCTGAAAGAAAGATCTCAGGATGAGGTTCGCATGGAGAGAGAGGGGGTGTGAGCTGGGAAGAAGGATGTCAGAAGGAAAGGGTGGGAAGGAAAAGCTAAGGAAGAG
This sequence comes from Calonectris borealis, assembly GCF_964195595.1. Classification (NCBI taxonomy): domain Eukaryota; kingdom Metazoa; phylum Chordata; class Aves; order Procellariiformes; family Procellariidae; genus Calonectris; species Calonectris borealis. The sequence continues at coordinate 47,833,945 of NC_134352.1, read as the reverse complement.
TGACTACCTTTAGGCACTGCCATCATGAGAGCAGAACTATATTTTGAGAGGCAGTAGAGGCCCTTTTCTGGCAAGAATACATTTATCCTCAGATTTTAGCTATCACTTTGTAGTCAGGAGCCTTTGGTAGAGAAAAAAGGACTGACTCTGAAGAAGGAGGGAAAAACTGAGCTATGAAAAGAGCATATACCAAACGAAACTGAAGTGTTTACAACCATGTAAGTTTCATGGCTAGGCTTTCTTGCTCTGAGGTGATATGGTCATATATATTTCCCTCCTGACAGCTCTTACTTGTTGGCATCTAGACTCCCAGAAAAACCTGCGGCTTCAAACCTCAGTGCCTTTTCCTTAGACAGCCAAGCGAATACTGCATTAGCATACAACAGGAATTCAGCATGATTACAATGACCATGTGTGCTCATGACCACATTTAGCAGAGGGCATAGCCTCTGGATAACTGAGATGGCATGCCACAGGTTTCATTCTTCTCTTCCTTACCCTCCACAACCCCAGATTGTTAACCATGAGTTGCACTGCAGACCCACTTGATTTACTGCCCTGAAATGCAAAGACAAAAGGCAGAAAACAACTACCTCTGAGAAACTGAATTCAGATCCAAGTGCATTCTGAAGGGAAGATAAACATAGCCTCCAGATAGATCATTAAAAAAAAAAAACAGAAAGAAAGAGAAATTTATGTGTAAATTTTACAAATTGAGCAACTGTGCTGGTTTTGGCTGGGATAGAGTTAATTTTCTTTATAGTAGCTAGTATGGGGCTGTGTTTTGGATTTGTGCTGAAAACAGTGTTGATAACACAGGGATGTTTTCGTTACTGCTGAGCAGTGCTTACACAGGGTCAAGGCCTTTTCTGCTTCTCACCCCACCCCACCAGCGAGTAGGCTGGGGGTGCACAAGGAGTTGGGAGGGGACACAGCTGGGACAGCTGACCCCAACTGACCAAAGGGATATTCCACGCCACATAACATCATGCTCAGCATATAAAACTGGAGGAAGAAGAAGGAAGGAGGGAACGTTCGGAGTTATGGCGTTTGTCTTCCCAAGTCACCATTATGCGTGATGGAGCCCTGCTTTCCTGGAGATGGCTGAACACCTACCTGCCGATGGGAAGTAGTGAATGAATTCCTTGTTTTGCTTTGCTTGCATTTGAGGCTTTTGCTTTCCCTATTAAACTGTCTTTATCTCAACCCACAAGTTTTCTCACCTTGACCCTTCCGATTCTCTCCCCCATCCCACCCGGGGGAGTGAGCAAGCGGCTGTGTGGGGCTTAGTTGCCGGCTGAGTTAAACCACGACAGTCCTTTTTGGCATCCAACGTGGGGCTTGAAAGGATCAGATAACGACAGGTTTGATTGGAATGTGCTAGATCGAATTCATAGATGTTATTGCTGTTTAGCTATTAATCGACAGGCTCTTGTGCTTGCCATGGGGCTTACTTGCCTTACTGTATATTAGAGTCTAGTGCTCGTTAGTGGCTGCTTTTTGCTTACACTGCGTGCTGTGCTGCTGTACTGCTGATCATCTTACTCTGCTGTGCCTGGGAACATGTTGATATCAACAATGGTGATGCGCCTGGGCTGGCAGATGGCCAGAGCATCACTGCTGTTTCTGTGCTGCCGTACTGGACAGGCTGGAACTCTGGTGTGAACTTGAGTCAAAGGGACTGTGACCTGTGGATGAGCCCATGCGGAAACAGGACACCCTGAAGCGTCTGTGGCCATGGATAATGCCACACCAGAGCAGGTATATCCTGAAGTGTCTGTGGCCATGGGTATGTCTGTGCCACAACAGGTGTACCTTTGAAGGGATTGTAGCCCAAGGATAAGTTCACACGGACAAGGTACACCTCAAAGCATCTGCGGCTGTGGATAAGTCCATGCTGCAGCAAGTACACCTTGAAACATCAGTGACTGTGCAGGAGGTCATGCTGGAGCACCTCAAAGCGTGCGGCCATGGATAAGCCCACAACAGAGCAGGTACAACCCCTTGTTGCTAGTCAGTCTAAGAGCAAGGGGAGGAGTTCACTGCAATTTTAAACCCCATAACCTGGCCCAAAGGGACCAGAGGTGGAGATTGTAATGGAAATACATTTAAATTGTTGTAAACCCTGATTTGAGTTGCATGTCTCTCATACCAAGTAAGCAATGGTTGGTTTGTACTGGTCAACCTTGTATCTAGGCTGTGTATGGTTTTTGTTGTTTTTTTTTAAATTTCAAGCACCTGCTGGTTAGTTTTCAAAGGTGGCTAAAAAGAATAAAATTAAGACAGTAGATTATTTCATACAATTTTCAATTTTTTTCAGCTTTCCAGTGGCTGATGGAGCTGCCAGATAAAAATACAGCCTCTTAGAATGGCAAATCTTGTATTCAAACAAAGATTAAAAATTAGATTTGAGGGAATATTACTTGGAAAAGTATGTGAAAGGAAAAAAGTAACTGTGTTTATCCTGTATCTTGGTACTGACAACATTTCACTTAAAATTGATTGTAAATGAAAATTCTAGCATTAATGTGTTTAAGCCATTGGTCTGAGATCTTAATTGATTAATATGAGTGTAAAAACAGAGTCCTTAAAAAACAGGGAGAAAAATGAGTACCTACTGGTAAAACAAAAAAAGAAAATTTTCAAAAGGTATGTTCTCATGGTTTTGTCTTTTTTTCCTGAGTATGATAAAGAAAGGGCTACTCTGAATTCAGAGATTCATAATGTCTTTTATAATTGCTCATGAATGATTTTTCCTCTTTAAAGGAAAAAATGTATATTTTCTTCTTAACTACTCATTCCACACTGCCCTAGGGAACACACAGGTACTCTACAAAAACAGAGCAGTTTCTATAGTTTAAAAGAAAACTTGAAGTGACCTTCTTGATTTCCTTTGATAACTTCACAAATATTAACTTTATCAGCATTTCTACATTACAGGAGGATATTGCCCAGCAAAATATCCAAAGATACATTTAAAAATTTCTATGTATATAACCCAAACTCTTGCTTACTCACTGGAGTTGACATTTAGTGAGGATTCTATCATGAATCATCTGATCTTTTTTTTTTTTTTAAATAGTCAGGGTGGGAACAGTGCCATTATCCTATGTTCATATAATATCTAACCCATTTTGGATGCTACAAGAATAGATTCAGATAGAAATCATTAATAATGTGTGAATACAGGCAGATCAGAGCTGTAGCCAGAAGCACAGGAAGATGCAATGGCAGATAATTCCCTTCTCTCTACCTCTTACCATTTCCCACTATAGACTCACTAGACAAGTGAAAAAGTCAGAGGAACCCAAGAAATAATATATGATCTAACATTCTAAGAACTGTAGAAACTTCTTACTGATTCTTGCATCTGGGTTGCAACTCTGATCTTCTTATCATCAGGTGACAACGGGACCAATCTTCAAAATGTCTCTAAAGTTGAACTTTACTCTGTTAAAGAAACTAAATTTAAAACTTAAATTGTTAAAGAATATGGGTTCACACCTGTCTCATATTGTGTAAATGTGTGCCTCCACTTCCTTTGGATTATTATTATTAACTATAATTAATAGTAATAATAGAAACAGTGAGCTGCAGTTTATTTTGAAAATCTAACAGACTCACAAAGTCCTAAAATTGGTAGCCACACAGCATATTCTTCCTAAACACACTCTGGGATTTTTACCTTCCTCGGTTTGAAATCCTAGCTCCAAATTTTTGAGTTTGTTAAGTTGGTTGATTATATAATAGGCAAGTTTTCCTCCTCGAACCTTCTTGTTTGAACATTATGTTTCAACAGCTATTAGCTAATGGATTGAGAAATCTATATAATTAAATGTGAAAAGCCAAACGTGAGTGAACAGTAGTCCTAAATGCAAGAAACAGAGAGAATTGATTTATTTCCTATCGATACTGAAATGTTATTTTGAATAACATTTGTAAAAGGAAAAACATATTTTCCTTCTATTGTGCACTCTTTTTAAGAAACGAATATTACTATAACAGAGATAAAGCTCTAAGGGAGTTTTTAGCTGCATACAGGCTAGAAGTGCTAAAAATATGAAAAATTATCAGCTTCCAATATCTGATATCTGTTCAGCAGAAAAGACTCTTTGAGTTTATGGCAGGAAACAGATGAATAACTCATCATTGTTGGTGATATTTTATTCATTATTTAATAGTCCTTGGGGTCTTCCCAGGATTGAACCTACTGAAAATGTCAGTTGTATTCCTGTAGGTTCATGGATCTTGTATATCACATTGAGTCAGGAACTTCATATGTCCATTTCTATCTCTATTTCATAAAATGCGTATAACATTTTCACTTATCTGGTGATAATATTTTTTTCATTGCTTGTAAAATTCCTCTTTTGAGTGTCAAAGTAAGTAACTTTAGAAAAACAACCCATCTGTTCCTTAGTGACCAAATACTCAAAATAAGAATATACTATCATATTGGTGTGTGTGCACCTGTGTGTAAACAAATCATTACTATTTTGCACATATATTATTGGTAAATTGTTTCTCCCTTCTGTCTCCAGACTACTCCTGCTGTGTTTTCTTCTATTGCAGCTGACTCTCTGATAGAAGAAAACACAGTAAAACCCGTTCACTGGATAAGAAGACTAAAGTTAATACAACACTTTTTGACTTGGTCAAAACAAATAGAATCCTTGCCATAAAATGTCATTTGTTTAACTTCCCTGGTTAGAATAAGTTGTGGTGTCATAATCTGTCTGTTCGGCAGTCCTGTGTACTAAGACTGAGCAGTTCAGTAGGATTAAGGACCTGCTGAGATGTTATCACTAGGATTTTATATCCTTTTAGAGAATTTCTGGGGTCTGTCCACAAAAATTAGGCAGGAACCATTCTAGGAACACACCTCTCTGAGATCCATATTACTTTGCTTTCCCTTAAAATAAAATGACATAACAAATACTCTATACATCATGTGTAGAGAATCAAACACTATTGTCAAAAAAAGCCAAGTTACTGACAGTGCTGCACAAAACACAAGGTATGTGTATGTAATATTCTGCTGATGAGAAGTAAAACTGGGTGCACTGGGCTTAGACAGCAGTATAAGATTTTGCAGCTAAGTCATCTTCTTTGCAAAGATGGGACTGTATTCAGTCCTTTCACCAAGGTTCTTAACAAAACAATATCTTCACATCATAGAGGAAATGCATCAGCTGGGAACTGATGATACATATCATATGAAAGAACAGACAGAGTTGACATATTAACTATGAACGATAACCCAATGCAAGTTGTGATGGTTGGCATTTCTGAGTGAAAAAGAAGACATCTTAAAGAAAAAACAGCAAAGCACAAAGGAGAGAGGAAGAACATACATGCTAAGAAAATAAATAAGAAGTTTTAAATTGTTTGCTACATCAAATAAATATATTTCCATCTGAAGCTGCATAGAAGCTATGGTTTAGAAATATTGTGACAAATACACCAAAATTTGCTTAAATCAGCATACTCCACAGGCTTCAGAAGAACTGATTTATACCAGCCATCAAAACGGTCCATTGTTTATCTCCGAAGTTTTCTTCCCCGACCCATCTCCAAACAGCAGAATTGTAAGTTCAAAGTGAAATACAGTTCCCTAGCTCTGCCTGATGCTAACTCAATTCCCTTGACACTATTGGTATGTGCTGTAAGTCAAAACTAAAAATTGTAATCATTAATTACAAAAAAAGTTATTTAATTTCATGTAATCTACATTTATTTAATCTACTTTTTCATCTCAGTTGTCTGCAATAACAGTATGAAAATTCTTCTAAGGGAAAAATTAATCCTGCCTTACCAAAACCAAAATGGTGACAGACACTTATTTAGAGGTAAGATTCCCATGTAGCTGGCTTGATTTGATCATTTTCACTGTGGACTTGCCAGTGGTTGGAATACAGAAATACAGAAGATGGGAGAGAAGAAAGCTAACACAAATCTTGTCACCCTCTGGAGGACAGATTTGAAATTCATTGCTTTCCCGCCAGAGGCCAGTGAAACTACATATAGTAGTTGTAGCAGACATCTTGTGTTTCCAACTGGAACAAGACAAGAAGCTGCCTCCGTTTCTCTGTCCTAACCCACTTCAGGAAAAAATCATCCACTTTCAGGTTTGGTTTAAGCTAACCCATCTCAATTTATATTAACGCAGACATAGAGCCCAGCCAGACAATGTGAGTGTGACTTCATTGCTGGTATTGCAACCTCTACCTCTACACACTCAGAGCGCAAGAGCATCTGCCACATTCATTGTTTCTTAAATGATTGTGTGGCAGGGCCCTGCAGGTAGGTGGGGTTGTAAGTGGGGATTTCAGGAAGATCAGTCCTGCTTGTTGAATCCCTTAAACTACACTGCAAACTTAGTTGCTTAATATTTAGAGACAAAAAGATGTATTTCAGATCTAAATGAAGAAGTATGTCTGACCACAGTGAAACCTAAGGGAGTTCAAGCTCTGATGTTTACTGCTCAAAGTCATAGTGACAATATTGTCACAAAGATATTTTCAATATCCTGCAGCCTATATTATTTAAATCTCAACCACTATTTTTTATAATTTTGTGTACTTTCTGCCTGATTTTGTTCCACTGATACTGTGTTGGGAAACATTTTGGTGTATTCTTTTTCACTGCTTATATCCAGCCATAAAATAACTTCATTCTCTCCAACTCTTTTTCTCTGAATAACAAAATCAGCAACTATAGCGATTGGTCAACAATCAAAGTACTTTCTTTACCTTTTGTGAATACGTTTTTGCACAAGTCCTTTTGTATGCTGAAGACTGAAAAAGGATGTTTCAAGCATTCTGAATATTCACAGAAAATTATTAATCTTGCATGTAAAGTATCTGAACAACCATTCCACAGAAGAGAATTTGTGATCGAAGGGTTTATGATTTTGAAATGGAGAAAATGTAATTTTTTTCATGGAAGTTCAAATCAGAGGACTATAAGCAGACTTGAACTTCAAAATTTATTTAAGTGTTTTTTTCAAATTCACACATCATTTCATGCCTGCTTTTCTACCAAAGTTTTTATTTAATTGATGACATTTGTTTGTCTGACTGTCAAAGGGCCTACCTCTAAACTCAACAGTACAGACTTCTCAAGAATCTGTATGTGCTCTCTACTTTATACAAACATTTTTTCTTAAATGTAAGTGGCCCCTCAAATGAATATTTGTTTTATATGAATGTTGCTGTATTACTCTTATATAAAAAATATCTTTTGTTGCTGCTACCCATTTCCTAATCTTCATTTGCAGGTTTTGTTCTCATTTGCTTGGCACTTTTATTTATCTTTATTGGATTACAGGTCTCCTACCAGCCATCTTCTCATTTTAAACTGCTAGTAACTGTAAACTGTAAACTGTAGTTCTTCCTACAGTTTTATACCTTCCCATTCACCACACATTATTCCACAAAACTTCACTGTTTTTCATTGTTTGGAATTTTTTACTTTCTCTTAACTTAAAATTTTCATTATGTATAGATGATTTAAAACAAAGATACGTGTCCAATTTCAAAGAATTTAAAGAATGTTAATCTTGAAGAAGAAACCCACAATTAATTGGAGGAGATAATTCTAAATAGAAGGAATACCACACAAGGAGGATTTTATTTTCCATTACTAAAAATTTCTGGATTTATCCGTGTTGATTCCAGCTCTCTACAAGATATTCTTGGTTACGCAAAGCACTTCAGTGGGCATAACACAGTCTTCGTGACATAACCTCCCTTTCTGGAATTCTTTGAACCAAATCTGGAACCAAACTTACACCACCTTCTGTCTGCACAGTACAATGTATCATCATAAACACAAATCTCACATATATTCTAGTCTTTCAACAACAGTCTAGTGAACTAGGAACTTACCACAAATTGCTTCTACAAAGAGAATGTGAAGATGAAATAAGTCACATCAATGTCATATATTGATCTATCTTAAATACAGTCACACAGACATAATTTTTATATGAATAGTGCTCAATACTTTTCTTGTTAAGGATGCACCATTACTCTCATGAAACAGCAATGATAAGTGCATTAGCAATGAGGTGTACTGCTAATTGATAAAGATGTTAATTGTTATAATATCCATACAACAGTTTTCGTTATGTAATAAGACATATTTTTCTTCAAGATAATCAAAATAAAACTTTAAAATCAAGAAAACAGGAGTTGGAATATTAAGTTGTTTGGCTTAAATGCACAGTTCTTTGAACCTGGTATGAGTAACAATTTTGTTTATTATGTCTGCAATATGCCTTTTCATATAACTATAACTGTTTCATAACTATAAATCCTCTTACTTTTAAGTGCTGGGTTTCCTGATGACATTATAAGTATAATAGGATTTTTTCATTTTTTGAAGGGAGGGGAAGCGGAGAGACAGATCCTTTGGAGGTAAAACTGGGCAATCATACTACCTTCAGCACAAGAGGGCTACAGAGATTTGATTCACATATGAGCTTTTGACATTTATACTACTTAAACACACATGCATTTGGGCCTGTAGGCACCTTGCAAGACTTTAAAATATAGCCATACTAGTCAGAAATACAGAAAATCCAGAATTCTCCCTGAAACTAATTATCAAAAGAAGGTATCCCAATCAGCTATAAATATGCTCCATCAGCATAGCTGTCTCAACATCCCAGTTTTATCGTCCTTCTTTCCTCTTTTGCCTCAATCCAAGACAGGTAAAATGAAGATATCTTGTTTTAGTTTGGTTATCACTTAAACTCATGTTCCTTACTGTAAACTTTATTTGTGTGCTTAAGACTGTATCACTACATGGAAACTACTATATTAGCAGTGTAATGTAGTTTAATAACCTGTTCCATAATCAGGAGCACTAGTGAAGCCAATTTTCTTATATATTTGTGCCCTTTTTCCTTTAAATCCCTCTTTCTATCACAGTACTTCAATCCTTTGCAGCCTCCCATCTTCTCTGATAGTGCCAATGACCAAGGTAGGTTCCATGCTGGGAAAGGCCAGTGCTGTTTGTCTTGCCTGGTTGGCCAGAAAGTAAGGTGAAAGCTCAGCATGCAATAGCTGATTTTCACCCAAATTCCCCTCGAGTAGGGATATTACCTTCTAACCAACCACTGATTTTCAGTGTGTTCACAGAAAATGAATTGTCTTTGAGACTTCTGCCCCTCTGTCAAGTTTGACTGAAATTACCCAGTGGATCAAAAAAGCATGGGGGTAGAAGAACTGACAGATGTGCAGAAACCTGACAAGTACTGAACACCTTGTGTCTTACCCAGAATAAGAAAAGGCATGAAAACTGTATGGCCTGTTTGTCTTCCCACTTTCATAGCATAAATCGGGAGTCACACTGTCATTGCTTTCAGTCTGATATAATTCCAAATGTCAATGAGACGACAATTGATTTTTCAACTTAAGTTCTTGACTTTGTGTCTGAAACTCCCTGTTTGATGTTTACATGCTTTGGTTCTTAACAAATTGTCATCAACTCTAACAGTACAGAATAATGCTAATAATTAATGTTTTCCCTGCCTTGGTGATGCCCCAAGTACTGGAATTAAAGGAGTTCTAAGTTTTGAAGTACTAAGGAGCAGTTCTTCATTTTTACAAGTTTTCTTTTTTATCTCCAGTTCTCAGACAAGAAACTCTTAGGATTTCTCACAGATTTTTTGTTCTTAAAAGTACTGGGGGAATAAGTTTTTAATTGTTAAGAGCCAACAAGAATTTCAGGAAAAAATTCATTCTAAAAGAGTGACATTTCTATTATTGCTACAAAATGAAATTACTTCAGATGAGACTTCTGAAGATTTTCAAGACAAAAAGTAAGCCTCTTGCAGTCTAAATATGCCATTGAACGTCTTTACTTCTGATGTACAGCAAAGCAGGTAAAGACATCACTCCTCTCCTTTGCATGGCTCCCTCGAATCTCTTTGATCACATAGCTGAGGTCACTTAGTCAATGGTTTTAGGAAAAAAAAAGAAACATCACTCTTTAATTGAACTTCAAACTTATTTTCTCTCTTAGCTGATGAATGAACCGACATGTCATAAATGTTTGTAAAAAGAAACAGCAGGAGATGTACACGTAACCATCTTCTTACCTGGTCATGCTATTTACCCATAGTCTTTAAAACACTAATTTCCATGAAATATACTATTGCACATTTTATTCTTTGGCTATTTGACCAGCATTACAACACAATACTGAAAAAGCAAGTCTGATGCGCTCTATTCCCTAGTGATGAATGTAGATGCAGATACACACATTTACTGTACTAGTTCAGTGTCATCAAATCAAATGCCCGTATTCAATATTTTTTTATCCAGTGAGACACTGTTTATTTTTTTGATGTTTCTGTTGAGGCAACAAAGTTTTCAAACTGTTAGCAGCTTGGTTTTTCTGGTCAATTTTGCTTAGGAGATGCATTTGTGTTTGCTAGATATACAATTTAAGATCAGAAAATAACCACATGTTTATGTGCCAAAACTCAGCAAGTAGCCCTGAATTTGTTCTGCCACAGTTACAATAAATCCCAGCAGTTTCTAATAGATTCAGTGATATACTGTGCTGATAGATTCCCCAAACATTTGATTTATGGCTAAATATTGACTTAACACCTTGCACAAGAAAAAGAGGAAAAAAATAAAGAAAAAAGTCCCCAAACCCTCTGAAAATATTCACCATAGTATTTGTCAGGTTTGTTGTCTTTATAACTCAAATCCATTTAAATGGAAAAGCCCAGACTGTACATGAAAAGCAAAATTAGAAAACAAAAGTCCATTTGAGAAACTTTTTCAAAATAGGTTGAAACCATAAATTAAAAATCCCTAAACTCTCAGACGTGAAGATGGAGCTGTTGTACATGGCTTGCTTAGTGTCTCCTAGGTGTCTGGAACATTTTAGGATGAAATCAGTTACTCAGCAGTTAGGTAACAATCCTGCTTGAAAGCACCTATGAAGTTTAATACGTTTTGTGTTCTGGAAGGATCCTTTCTCCAGAGAAGTAACAGTTTTAATTTCTGCTTTCATCTCACCAGTCCTTCAGATCATCCGTTTGATCACATTCACAACAAAAAATATATTCCCTGTTTATTTAATGGTTATTTCTCTAATACAAAAGCATCTTTCTTAGTCTTGTCTAAGAGGCAAGGGTTTTAAAGCTTTAAGAACCGTTAAGACTAACATGAACATACACGTGGCAATTTTCTTATTTTTTCTCTACCCACTCAGTTGGAGGTTGGCTCTGTGTGTGTTACAAACCTTTCCAAAAAAACATCCCACCCTTTTACTGATGACACATTGAATAGGTACTATATTTGCAGGGATGAGACATCATCATAGTCTTCTATAAATTTGTTGAAAATGTTCTCAGATGTAAAACATTTTGATGTGGCAGCATTATAGACGCACCTGGAATATGTGGACATGGCTAGACCAAGCACTGTACAAAAGTAAACACAATTATATTTATTGAGGTTTAATTGCCCATAAAGTAGCAGAAGTGTTTAAATCTGATTATGCTTTTTAAATTATTTAATATTTCATGGTGCTTAGATATATTCAACCTCTAAGGCAGTAAATTCAGTTGCTTTCCATTATCATACATGTTGCATAACTGGTATGTTTGGGGTGGGAGGGAGAGAGAGGTTGTTTTTCCACTTTATAAGTAAACAGAGAGCACTTTAGCCAAAGATTTGTGCTTATCTTGTACCTTCACATTTAAGATCCAGTTACAGAACACTGAGACTGTCATTTGCTTAAGAGTTTGGTATTAACTGATAGTTTTCTTAATGACGAAAGAAGTGGCTGACATACAAACTAATAAACATACAGACTCACTTCAAAGCAACAGGGTGCTTGCTTTGCCTGAAAGCCAGATGGACCATTGTTCATTTCTATACAACAAATTTCTTATGCAACCAAAAAGCTGGGGGGAGAACCAGTTGCAGCTGCCTCACCAGCAAGAAGGAGTCTTAATGTTTATCAATCAAGTCTAGGAGATACATTCAACATGTGTACATAAGAGAGAGCTCTGATCACCACAGGAAATGAACAAATTCCAGGGTTCAATGACTCTTATTTACTTGGGCCACTTTGGCATGCCATCCCTTTGTGAAAGAAATGGCCACGTACTACGAGATATGGAGCTGGAGCACATCTTTTCTTACTCTTACCTTGTCTCTTGTCTGTTTTTAAAAATGTTGTCATTATTAAGAACACAGATGTACTTGAATTGCCATCCCCAGTTCCTGTAAGCATCACACACCATGCCTCCTGATTTCAGCAAAGATCTCCTCCCTTTGTTGTAGTAGTGATGTAAGTCACCAGTGCTAGCAGCAAATCAGGCACAAGTGAAGTGTGACCATCAGCTCAGTTGTGTGAGCTTGCTTAGCTGAATCAAATGGCAAACATGACAGTGCGACCCTCCCAATGGCCTAGGAGCAGAAGGAGCAGGGGGAGCTCCGATTTCTTCATGTTTCCCTTAAAACAACATTCCTGTCACACTTCTGTCACTTGTAATTTTAGCAGTATTTGTTGGAGGTCACACTACGAGCCCTTACACATAACCTTTCACGAGAAGCTGTCCCGGTAGAGCCAGTGAGACACGCAGGGGAGCAGTGCACAAAAGGATGAGCACAGCGTAGCCTGGTACTCTCTGTTAGTAACAGGGCATACCACTTAGGCAAACAGGTATGGGGCCATGAGGGCACCACCGGCAGCACGGCAGAACACAAGAATTTGACTGCAATTCAGAAAAGTGAATTCTGTTCTAAAGAATAGAGCTGAAGTCCCTCTGTGTATTCAGCACTTTGCCACGTCAGCTTTTGGCTTAATGTTCTGCTTTTCCACTTATACAGAACTGTAAGTGCTTGGAAACATATGCTACAATACAGAGAATCCTGAAGTCACTGATAAAAAGAAAAAAAATACCTCCACAACTGTAAAAATCCTAAACTCACTGATATAAGGAAAAAAAACACAGTAAACTTCTGCTTCAGCAAACTACACATCTAGAACCACATACTAGCACATGACAGGAAAAATAGTTGCCTTTTCACTCAAAGGCTTGTCACTAGTTTAGTAGAGATCAAACAGATACCCCTATAAATCACATGATACTATTACAAATGTACTATCGTTCTCTGTCCACTACTTTCTCTACAGTAGGGATTATATTGTCACAACATCAACAAATTACTGTCACAAAATCAAGAAATTGCTTATGGTCCTCTATATTGTCAGTACTGACATTGTCAAGGTGTCTGCATTAGGCAAATAAGGGATCAGAGAAATGCTTGGGAAAATGGCATGAAACAAGACCACATGTGACACAACTGATTTTGACAGAAAATTTACTTCTTGCAGTTTCCAAAGGAAACACAGAAAAGCCCTAAAGGAGATTTTTTTATGTTTTGGAAACTATTTCATTTAAAAAAAAAAAAAAAAAAAGGAATTAGAATCATTATCTGACCACAAACTGACATTTGTATCCTTTGCAGTGAGATCAATATTTGCTTTATATATCCTTTGGAGTGCAGCCAAAGAAGCAGGGACGGACCAGAACTGGATCTGAATGAAAAGCAATGAGCTTCTCACTTCAGTGTCTATTGCTTTCATTGGTAAACTTTCCCTTGCCACTGAAAGCACTCTGGAAGGTTACAGCAAACTTTTTGCTTTTTCAATGTACAGAGTAGGACGCAGTGATCAGGCTGGGCAATTACATCCTCCAGCTTCTTTATTGTTGAGCTGCAGATCGGTCAGGACAGGTTTAGTCATAAGAAAATGAAGAAGAAAATGAAGGAGCTTCTTACTTGTTTACTCTCATTAACAAAGGAACGTTGGGAAATGATTCTATAAATCTATGGTTATCCCTACTAAAATTGCTTTCACTTGAATGCGAGTAAAATCTAAATTCATATTTCCTAGATCAAAACACAAGGGAAGAACTGAGTATGCAGCTATCCATAAGCACAGCAGGAAGTGAGAAGCAAATCTCTACTTTGCTCCTACACAAAGAATCTGGAAATATGAATTGTGAAGCAATCTTCCCAGGGATGCACCAAAACTCTGAAATACTGTAGAGGAGTTGCATAGTGCCTCCATGACTATGGAGGCAAACCCCTCAGACCAGTGTTTCCATTAGTTACTTCTGCAGTCTTGTTTGCTGTACAATGATCTGTCCAGTTATTGCAAGAAAACCAGAATTATTCCTGATTTGATCGGGGCATTGCCTTGCAAAGGGAAAAAAAACTGTTGAGGAAACTGTGTTTGTCACTTAAAGGACACTGCTCTGAGCTGAATAAACACATCACAGTGCTGAGGCTGAGCAGTTACCAAATTTGAAAGTTCCCTATTTCCCTTTCTCCTGTTTAAAAGCCAGAAGCAAAATGGGATCCAAACCCAACACATCTTGGCTAGGTCTTAGATTACTGGACCACAGGAGGAAGTCTGAAAGCCACCTTCGCAAGATCGGAAGGTGTGTGGTGGGAAGCATTTGTGTAAGGGACAGGATGTTTCTCTCACCTTTGTACGGAAGTCATGAGCTGTTATGCTTAAAGACAAGAGATACTTTTCATGAGCTTGGACTATGCACTGCTACACTGAACAAGATGACTTGATGAGTTCCATTATCTGGGAGAATATCCAAACTAAAATGAACATCGGTGATGTCCTTTGTTAGAAGTTCTTTCCTTCCTCTTCAGTCTGTCCTTCCTGTTGGATGTCTTTGGCCCTTTCCCATACCTGCCGCATAGCTGCCCATCAGCAGCACATTATCTTCAGGGAAAGACAGACTTTTTCTGGACATAGCCAAAAACTTAGGCAAAGCACAAGTAGCAGCTTGTTTTTAAAGGTCCTTTCTGTATCAAAAAGGCATTAGAAAGACTATGCTTACAGAGTTGCTATGCAAAATATTACTGTTTTATACTCTCTGAAAGATGATCCCCTTGCCTGTGGTGCCGATACTCTGTATTTACACTGGTGGAGGGCAACTGGCCTGTTCTCTTTTGTGCAAAGGCACAAGTCAAGGTTCAAAAGCATACAAATCCTATTCATATCTTATAACACTGAGCCATTAAATTAAGTGTTCTGGCAAAATTCCTTTTCGGATAATTACATTTTGCTACCTAAATTTCCCACCTAGTTTCAGCTAAGTATTGTGTACTTCCTCATTTCCTGTCCTAAGCTTTCTGTACCAAGGACTGGCATGCTAGCAAAGGAGGAAGATAGGGAAGAAGATTGTGGTTTGCCTGCACAGTGTCTCTAAGATGACTCTGGGGATGAATGGAAGATTTTATCTTAATAAATCTATGCATATTTCATTTTTAAAAAGACTTTCTTGTAAGGATTTCTTCAGGCTATGTATAAATTTCCCTTCACAGGCTTTTATTGCAAGTTTTTCTATGGATCCATCACTCTCCACTCTAGTCCTTTTACAGCATCTTTGTGCCACTGGCTGCAGTCAGCAAGTTCAGAGCAAATGGCTCCCTTTTAAGGCAAATCCAGTGCTATTTAATGAACTAGTTGGCAGCAAGGCATGCAAAGAGCATCGCAGCTGCTCGACCTGTCTAGATAGTGTGTATTTCATTCCCATTTTATATTTAGCCTCAAGAACCAAGCTGGCAGAAGTGAGTACAAAGGTCATTGCCCTCCTGCCAAGGTCTCCCTGATTACTTTCCTGCTGTTGTCATATGCCAATGCATCAGATTTACTTAAGTGTTTGTTACAAGGAAGCCAACCTTTGACTTTTGTTTGGCAAATACCAAAATTTCACTGTCTTTCAAAAAAGAAATACTTTGATAATCCTCAAAACAGACCTCTTTCATTTCCCCTATTGAGTCAGACATAGGTCATAACCTATGCCTCGTCCCCACAGGAGCTCTCTAGCACAGGAAAACAAATTCAAAAGCCTCAAGTGTCCAGTATGAATCTTATCTGATCATCAACCACTGGCATTGCTTCTGTGTTCTGTAATAAATCAATCCTACATCGTGGCTTGACTGAAATGCACTGTATTTGCCTGTCCTGTCAATTATGTATTTCTTTTGGCATTTGAAGTCAGATACCAATCACAGAGCATAGGATTACTCTACTGTTGCTGTTAAGTGACATTAGTAAAACCCATGGTGGATATTTCTGTAAAAACTTTCCATTGATCTATGTTCATCACCAGGGATGAAATAACAGGAACAGTACCACCTTGCTGAATTTTAAAGGGATACAAACACAGCATATTTGTAACAGATTCATGTTGTTGATTTGCTCTCCAGCACAAATAATACATTTTAGCTTTCAAAAGTGTTATGTTGTGTTTGTATTTCAATCTGTTTTCTTTTAAACAAGGCATATTTTAAATGTGATTTGCCTTTGTATTTTCAATGGGGCTGATAACACTGCAAGGTCACCTGTTAGCTTTGCTGGGGCACACAAAATAACTAAGAGCTACAGGATTATGATGATTATGATAGGAGGGAAAAAGGAATGCAGTGAATATCACCTGTACCACAAACTAGCAACAGAATCTGGAGTTCATGCTCTCACCACAAAGTTACAGTACAATTTCACGCTGTAGGGTACATCAACATCATTTCTGTGGGTTAGATTCCAGCTATCTCTGGTCACTGGCAGCATCAAATAGGTAAATACATTTCTGGGAAGAACATTTACAAATTGTTTTATTCTTCTGCTGGCTGCTGATTTTTTACATTGATACAATACAAAGTTTTGTGTAGGAACTAAATTTAAAAAAACAACTTTTTTTAGTACTTCTAGAGGGAGAAATGTTTTAAACTCAATTTTAATTAAACATGAACAAGACCTAAGGATCTCATTTCTTTTTTTTCAGCATCATCAATATGGGTTACATTTATCTCTGTGCAACATTACCATCTCTGTCTCTACATTACCAAGTCGTAACATGCTTTTATTAAAGGAACTTACATGTCTCTGACACGTAGCTGGCAAGAGCTATTCCTGTCACCTTGTATGGCAGACTTGTTTAGACGGGTAGCAAGCCCAGAAATTTTCAGTGCCCAGGGCAAATCCTAATATATCTTGCATCTTCCTTGCAACACACAAACAACAGAGAAATTAAGGTATAATATTTCTATAATATTGTCCTTAATACAAAATCCCAGTTCATTTAACCCCACATCAGATCTTTCCTTTATTTTTTTCTCCTCTTGTTTTAACATAGTCCAAGCACGCTGTTGTAGGGATTCAGGAATACATCGAAAATAAGAGGCAGAATTAGAAATCTATGCAAGGAATAAGGGCTGAAGTATACTGAATTATACAGCAAAGGACTTACACAGGTCCTGCTAAAGCCTCCCATTGATTTCTGTGGCTTTAAACTAGTCTTCACAAACGGCATAAACCAGCAATTACTTATGCCAGTCCTTTAGCTTTTGGAGTGGATGTTCAAAAGGGAAATAATGAATTCTTCTTAAACTTGTTTAAAACCCTTGGTTTACATTTTTATTAGTGCAACTTGTGGTAGGCTTACCGCTGCTAAATAGTAAAAAACCCTGAATGATATTTTAAACTACTCAGGGAAAAGATCTTTTTCCCTTCAAAAAAACAGACTTCCTGATCAACATAACATTTTCGTCTGATGCAAAGGAAAAATAATTTATTGGGCAGATCATTGTGGGAAATAAATACAGGCAAAAATGCAACCTAAAACCTACTTAGCACTGTAATCCTCAGGGGAAGATACACTTAGATGTGTCTTTTAATGGAAACTTTGCTTCGAAGAGAGAGTACACTTCACCCAGTCAAACCACAAGAACATCTGTCACTATTGCTAGCAACTGATCTCTTAATCACAAGCTATTTGTTTCAGAAGGGCTAAAGGGTTTAAAGCAACATAAATCGTCTCAGAAGTCCCTTTGCAATACCACTGTGTGCAGACCAAAAAAATCCCTTTTTTCCCCCAGGTAAACTACAGAGAACAGACACAAGAAAACCAGGCTATGCCTTACAACTAATAGCACACCACAACAAAAGGAGGTGGTGATGCAGTGGCTTCTGCTACTCTGACTATGTAGCAGTTCTGGTGTCTTTTGATATCTTTGTCTTCCAGTAGAGATTTACTGCATTGTTGGGATTATTTTCTCTTTCCTTCCTTTTTTATGCAGTTTGTCTCAAGGCTTGAGCTCCAGATGTTTTATTATTGTCATTCTTGGATTGCTGGCACCTGCTTCCTGCCCATGGTTGTAAAACTGTGCATTTCTGGCCTCTTGGTTCCCTTTGTTTGGAGGCTGGATTATCAGCTGCTTGGCAGGGGTGGCTCTAGGCATGTGGTAAGGGTGCTGCTGCATGGGGGATCTGCAGTTTTGGAAGCCCCGCTTTCGCAGCAACCCCTGGCAGCCCTCGTTCGTTTCAGTAATGTGCTAGGACCCCACAGGCATCTTCAAAGATGAAATGAAAGAGCTTAGCTGTTGTCCTAGCTGCCAAACCCTGCCTGCATCCCAGGTCGCACTGCTCTGCTTCTTCGGTCCTTCTTCAGTGGGGACTAGAGTGCTCACTCCCCAGCTCTCCTTAGCTAAAATCTTTACCTTTCTCAGTTTGGAGTCACCCAGCTGTCACATCCCACTACTCCTAGATTTTCCTTGTGGTTACAGAAGTTCACCTCAGGCACAGCATGCCTTACACTGCAAAGCATTGCGGGGCCACCAGCATTTTAAAGCTACTGAGAGGTGGGATGACTGGCACTATGCTGTGCTTCTAATCAGGCACAGCAAGAGGAACATGTATCCAGGAGTCCTCTGCCTCCTGTACAGGCTACCAGAAGCATCAGAGGTCACTCACAATGAAAAGAAGGTCGCTCGTCTCTTTTGAAATGCATGGGAAGATCCATTCTCCAATAGAAGCTATCAAGGTACTGAAAATTGGGATGAAAAGAATTGCTGTCATTTTCCTAAATATGTAAAATGCATGCAGTAGAGAAACCACATTGATACAGCTGGCAATAATTAGCACTGGCAGAAATTAGGCTCGCTTTGACAAAATAGTAATAATAAAAAATGTCTTGCCTTAAATAGAAATCTTCTTCCACTTTGGAAGATTGCAGTTTTTACATATACAGGAAGTAAGGTTTCGCCGATTTGTTTTCTTATTGAACCCAAAGTTTTTCTTTGTGTATTACTAGAATTCAGTGAAAATTTTTTGATAGCAAGCATTTCCTCCTCAAAAAATGTAACTTAATTTAAAAAAAAATGAAACATTTTGCTGGGAACATATTGGTTGTTACAAAAATGAGACACTAAGAGTAAAAATGAATAATTTTCCTCATTCCCTTTAAAAATGTCAAAATCATAACATTTAAAAAATAATAATTTTGATTTTGTGACATATTAATAAACTGTCATTAACTGCTACATTTAAATATTTGAATGTATAGTGTTTGATGATTGAGATTTATGGCAAGGTCAGGGTTTGTCAGTTCTGGAGAGATGACTGAATTCTGCTACCTCAAACAAAGGGGCGGACATGAGATTGGAGCTGCTTTTGCTGTAGGGAAAGCAAAGGCACCACAGAATGGGTGGGAGTGGGAATGACTGCTGGTGAATGGCATCCTCAGCTGCTGTCCGAGTAGAAGCAGCAGTCAAACTGTTTTTTTGTGTTTGGGAGAGCCAAAGTGAGAGGCAGTCCATACCTGTTTTGCTCTCCATTTCCACTATCTGCTGTTCAGGAAGCAGATTTTATGCCCTTGCACTGGTTAAATGACATTTTGACGTTTCACTTTCTCAGTGGCTAGCTAAAGAAAGAGTCAGGATCACTGGATGTTAACATCTCCATTTTAGAATGTAATTGCAAGTGAAAAAAAAAATTTTTTTTTTTTTTTTTCAGTATCAAACATGTGTCCTTTTTCCAGACAAATTCTAAGCATTCCTCTAAAGAAGAACAGACATTTATAGATGGAAAATGGGAAGGAGTAGCTAGATCTTTCATTATAATCAGACTTACATGTAATATACTCTTAGATCACTTGCTTCTAGGATCTTTGAGTAACAGTGATCATCTGATATTTCTCACATGCTGATGATCCACCGTTTGGGATTTAGCATTCGTGTATCATTTTTATTAGTCAATAGCCTCCAGACAAATCAAGAACAAGCATTGTCTATTGATGACTTGTTCTTTGAGTTCTTTCTTTTCTCCATATTGTTCACTTACTTTTAGAATTATGAGGAATATTGTTTATCTAAACCCAATCAAATAAGTAACCAGCAATTAATATGAAGAATATTTAAATTTCAGTGGGATTTGAAAACATGCTTCTGAAGGGTTCCTTTTCAATATGATAGCAGAGGAAAAATAGCAACATTCTGAAAAAAGAACGAAGAAAAAAAACATAAACCAAAAAACTGACATCCCCCATTTAAACCATACTTTAATGCTGTAATATTTATCTTTCCTTTTGGGGGCAACTGAGAAAATGGACCACTCTTGGCTCCCATTGGTGAGGACCTATTACTGCATACAATTGATGCTGCTGCTTTATACAGGTCCATAGTATTACTCCAGATGCTTCACCACCCCAACTTTGTCCATGGAGCCCAGTGTGGGAAGGATTGTTCCAGCTGATATGGCCTTTTAAATTGGCATCTGACGTTTAAGTATGTCTGGAAATGATGATGAGTCCAACAGAGTTTGTTAAGTCGCAAGTGTGCAACTGAAGGAGACATCAAACTCTTGCAATGAATTCTGAGGAAAATTATGCTTCCAGTTACCCAGCAAATGGTAAGAAATATGGAGAGGAAGGAGAGAACTTCCAAGTAAAATACTACCTGGTTTACAGCTGGGTTTTCTTCTGGCAGAAATGTCTGGGAAATATATATTATAACTGCTTCTTATAGTTTAGCATATGTTTTCAGTATAGTCAAATAAAAAATATAGAGAAATAGAACAGGCATGACATTCGGAGGCAAATGTGGAAGAGATTACTAGGAAAGATTATTAGGAGGTAAATGCAGTGTCGTTTTTTCCAAAAAGTTTGTTATCTACTTAGGCCTGTATAGAATGCATTATAAATTGCGTACACATAGGGACATCCTTTACATAAACTGGTAAGTATCAACTACCTACTTGTAACCACAAATGGTTGTGTTCTTCCCAGAGCCCTTCGAGGACAGTTATGAGGATCGCAGTCTATTCCATGGGGTCAAAGACGATGCCATTTTCCAAATGACAAGTAAAACAGAGCAAGATTAGGAGCCTGGTTCTACTTCCATCTGAATCAATGCTGAGTCTGAGTATCAACATGCAGAAACCACACTTGTGATCACATGGGAGATACACCACAACTGAGGAAGGGAGCCTGTCTCCTGACTCCCAGTCCTGTGTTTTAACCACAAACCCCCTCTTTGCCTCAAATTACTGTTTCCTCTCTTGCACAAAAAAATAACACAAGATCTTGACTAGATCTATGACAAAAATTTACACAGCTCCTCTGGTTTTGTTTATTTATTTAGCTGGTGGAGCGGAACAAGATGATCATAGAATCATAGAATCACAGAATCATAGAATCATACAGGTTGGAAAAGACCTCTAAGATCATCGTGTCCAACCGTCAACCCAACACCACCATGCCCACTACACCATGTCCCGAAGGGCCTCATCTACACGTCTTTTAAATACCTCCAGGGATGGTGACTCAACCACTTCCCTGGGCAGCCTGTTCCAAGGCCTGACCACTCTTTCAGTAAAGAAATTTCTCCTAATGTTCAATCTAAACCTCCCTTGGTGCAACTTGAGGCCATTTCCTCTTGTCCTATCGCTAGTTGCTTGGCAGAAGAGACCAACACCCACCTCGCTACGACCTCCTGTCAGGTAGTTGTAGAGCACAATGAGGTCTCCCCTCAGCCTCCTCTTCTCCAGGCTAAACAACCCCAGTTCCCTCAGCCGCTCCTCATAAGGCTTGTGCTCCAGGCCCTTCACCAGCTTCGTTGCCCTTCTCTGAACACGCTCCAGCACCTCCATGTCCTTCTTGTGGTGAGGGGCCCAAAAGTGAACACAGTATTCGAGGTGCGGCCTCACCAGTGCCGAGTACAGGGGCACGATCACCTCCCTGCTCCTTCTGGCCACGCTATTTCTGATACAGGCCAGGATGCCGTTGGCCTTCTTGGCCACCTGAGCACACTGCCGGCTTATGTTCAGCCGGCTGTCAATCAGCACCCCCAGGTCCTTTTCCTCTGGGCAGCTTTCCAGCCACTCTTCCCCAAGCCTGTAGCGTTGCCTGGGGTTGTTGTGGCTGAAGTGCAGGACCCGGCACTTGGCCTTGTTGAACCTCATACAGTTGGCCTCGGCCCATCGATCCAGCCTGTCCAGGTCCCTCTGCAGAGCCTTCCTACCCTCCAGCAGATCAACACTCGCGCCCAACTTGGTGTCATCTGCAAACTTACTGAGGGAGCACTTGATCCCCTCGTCCAGATCGTTGATAAAGATATTGAACAGGACCGGCCCCAGCACTGAGCCCTGGGGAACACCGCTCGTGACCGGCCGCCAACTGGATTTAACTCCGTTCACCACAACTCTCTGGGCTCGGCCATCCAGCCAGTTTTTTACCCAGCGAAGAGTGTACCTGTCTAGGCCATGAGCAGGCAGCTTCTCTAGGAGAATGCTGTGGGATGATAAATAAGTGAACAAGTCTAGGCCAGAGGAACTGTAAAACTCCAAAAGTTCAGGCTGTCCTACAGAGGGACTGCTACATGTTTGCAGCCAGCTAAATTCACTCTATTTGAGAGGACACTGAACTTGGCAGGCTGTGAAAGTTTAATGCATTTGATCCAATGTATTTATCAAAATATATTCCAAAAGAATATATAAGGGAGGAATCACAGTTCTCGCAGCCATATGAGTTTTCTGGAGTGCCTGACGTAAGATCTTCCTACTTATTCATATGTCCATTTTTTTTTCTCTACTTTGAGGGTGAATTTTGAGTTACTTCTTCATTTTTGAAGAACCTTTTTTTTCTGTCTTAATCTAACTTATTTAAAGAATTTTGTTGCCAGACACTTTGTGATGCACCTTCACAAGCAGAAAAATCATTTTCATGAAGAAGCTGTATTTTTGCCTAACGATACATACTTGGAGTCATGATCTTTGCTCTACATATTGCAGAGAATAAGATTATAAGACTTGTCTTTTCCCTCAGCTAAATAAAGCACAAAATTTCCTTCACCACTTCCCTAGTTAAATCTAAATCAAATCTATTTTGACTTGTTTAACATACAGTTGACTAGGTCATATGTTGGTTGCAACTCAATACTTCCCTACTTCATGGTGCTGCTCAAAAGAGTAACTCAAGCTTTTCTGTGTAAAAAACTGGAACTTGTTTATACTTGTTTTATATTAGTCTATTTTCATTACATTCTTTGAAGTTACTGAAGCTTTACTAAAAATGCTGAGACCAAACTGAGCACTGAATTTAAATTATCTTATCTAGATTCCCTTTTACAAGGAGTAAAAGATGAAGTGTAATGGGTACAAGTTACTCCTGGGGAGATTCCAATTGCAAAAAAAAATTTCACAATGAAAACAATCAGCCATTCAAATGATCTCCTCAAGGAAGTGGTGGATTCCCCAACATTGACACTTTAAGATTCAGCTGGACAGGGTGCTGGGCCCTCTTGTCTAGACTGTGCTTTTGCTAAGAAAGGTTGGACCAGATGATCCTTGAGATCCCTTCCAACCTGGTATTCTAAGATTCTATGATTCTATTTTTGTACAGCAATCAGATTGCAGATATTGTTCTTGAATCCCCCTTTTTGAGAACATTCAGCAGTACAGGGCAACTAAAGGTGACAAGGTTCAATTCCACACTACCCACATATGAAATTTTAGTTTGTTTCACTTGAATTAGGAGCTTTCTGCATGATATAGCATCATACATGAACAAAGAATGGAGCAATTGACTGAAATATTGACCAGCTTCTCTCTTCTCAGTGACACATCTCATGGGACGTTACAAACTCTTTTAGATACTATACAGAGTCACTATGACATCTGAAGTCCTGTTCCATATTAAAAGTAGAAACCAAACGTTTCCTCCCTCTCTTTCTTCTCAGTTTATCAAAAACCTTGACCAGTTTAAAAAGTGCCTAAAAATTTAAGTAGTGAGTGCAAAATTGAAAAAAGATTTACATCTAACAGAAAGCATATGCAGAGTTCAGCTGACAGCAGTTCTGAGATTTTGGTTCTATTACCACGCACTGTTCCAGCACGCATTTTGAGTTATAGTCTAGATTCAACAGGTCCCAGCAGGTGACGGGGACAAAACCTCTGGAACAACTCTTGACAGGTCCTGGTACACCAGTTGAAAGTAACTCAGGTGAAAAATTGGAATAATCAAGTCAGAAGGTCATAAAACTATAGAATGCTATGGGCAGACAGTGTCAGCCAGGCTAGCATTATATCCTTTGACAAGTTAGTGAGTAATTTTAGCCAAAAACATAAGTGAGATTGAGGGAGAGGGATATTTCTTTTAAAAATCTCAGTGTTTCATTTTGACATTTTCAAAATGAAATGTTTTGACTTTCTATTTTAAAATGGATTTTCATTTAGAGATTTACCTCATTTAAAAAAGTAAAAAAACATCTATATGCTTGGCAAAAAAGCCTCTGAAACGAAAAGTGAACCAACGATCAATTATTAGTAGCTCTAACTTCAATAGGTAGAGAAGGCTGGGGAAAGGTATTGCTGAAACTGTGTTGCTATAGTACAGCTAAAACTATGAATCCATCAGCTAATAGCTACTGAAAAAATTTAGTGAGATTTTAATCAAATGCTCATTTAGGTAACTAGCATAAGTGAAAATTACTAATATCACACCTTTTCAAACAGTTCACATCTGAAAAAATGAACACACAATAGGATGTCTTGTGAAGCTTATATTTTTTCAAAACAAGACTTGTTCTTGATGCTCAATATGATGTTTTATTCCTGTATAAAGTGACCCACTCAAATATGGTGGCTAAGCTGTTAGTGACTCAGGTTCAAGTAAGGTAAGCCTGAGGACTTTTACCCTGTCATGAACCTGAGTGTTTCATATTTTAATTGACAACATTCACATCTTTGAGCTTTTCATTTAGACTTTGATAAAAACTGCTCACAAAGGCAGATGGCAGGCTGTTATTTTTAATTCACAAGCAATGTTAAATATATGCCATATGTTATAGAACTTTTCAGGCGCAGCCTTTTGAATGCTATCACAATAAACTTATAAAATTACATAAAAGGGAAATCTGACAGAGAATAACACCATTGCAGGTTACATTTTTGAAAAAGGAAATGAAAATAGCCAGACTTTCTACTTGATAAAATATAATTATCCAAACCACCGAATAATCATTGAAACAGCAAAATCGGTGTAGAAGGGAAGTATTTAGGGGCTTCTGTTATCTGCTGTTCTGTATCTAGAAAAGATTCCCTGCATGCACTCCATGCACTAACCTAGCTTGTTAACCTTGCAAACAAAAGGCTCCTGATGTTGTACACTACTGTATGTAGGAAGCTTCATGTGTAGGTTAGCAAAAGTAATGAGACAAATGGGCCAAATTCAAAATGTTTCAGTGGACTTTAAGGCCAAAGCTGTTGTTCAAGTTGCAGCTCCCCTAGAACCAAAGCTGTGAAAGCTGTATGGCTGTAACAGCTGTAAAGCAACTCTGAAATATTGTTTTCTTTTCCAAGAGGGCATAGCTAACGGATGAGGTCCACAGTCTACTGTACCAAAGAATGGTTGATAAGAGCATACCAGGCTTTAGTAGCGAGTGGAAGACCCATCACTGAAAAGACTGCATCCAACATGTTACTCAATGGCAGGTGGACTTCTGGTTTGTGAGTATTGAGAGACAGCTCAAAGAGCACACAAGGTGGGGAGTATAACAAGGGCCATTTCAATTCAGTGTGATACAGAGGGAGGGATGACTCCCAGGGAGGGAAATAAAAGCCCTGCTGGTCAAAGCTGGGGAGGAGAAGAGTGTCTTAGAAAGGTTTCTGCATGGGAATAGGGGATGTAAGCTCAGAAATCTTGTGACTAGTTGCAGCTGAAGCTCTCCCAGGAGACTCCAACAACCACTGTTGAAAAGGGAGCACATTCAACAGCTCTTGTGCACCCATGATCAGACAGGACTAGCATGATGAGAGTGTCAATTGGGTTGTCACAAGCAAACATTGTTTATTAGCTCTTCTGGTTTGCATGGGCAGGTTGCTGTGGTCCTGGATTTATTCAGCTGCTGAACACTGCCTGGGGCCACTGGAACAGAAGCTTTAAAGTAACGGTATAAATGTATGTGCAGAATAACAAGAACATTTCTATATAGTACAGAGATGGATGAATTATTCATTATGAATTATTCATAATACAAATTTTGACATTTTTTTCCTGAATAAATTTCCGTTTGGTTTTTTTTTTAATTATTCAGCAATATGATCAAATAATTTCTGAACTTTTTATTACCAATCATCAGAATACTTTCATAGGTTCTTGGTTTCTTTTTTCATTATTCATCTTAACATATTCACTGACACCTGATTAATCCAGCCACTTCTGGAATTCTTGAATATCTTAGGCTGCTGAAAACAGTAGACTAATGAGATCCAGCACTGTTATGAAGACTGTTAGAGAAAGTGAATAAAATTTTTTTTTCTTTAGGAGGTTTTTTGTTTGCAAACAGTGTTCAGTGTTGTACAGGACTAAATAGATTCAGAGAGATTCATTTGGTCATAACAGACAGGTTTCTAGAACTTGCAGTAATATTATGCTTGGGCAGTTTCAGTATTGTCATCGAGATGACTACCAAATGCTATATTACAATGGTTTCTGAAGTACTCACTGACATTCGCTTTTGTTAAATGGAATTGAACTGGATCTAATTTTCAGGTAAATCCAGGATGAGTTAATTCAGCTTGGTGAAGATGTATGACTGTATGAGCTGAATAGGAAAGAAATGAATTCAGAACCAGAACTCATGTCTTCAGTGGTGTTCAACTATACACTGGAGTGAATAAGAACAGCTTCAGAGCCTGTGTAAGTGCCCGTTCTCTTTCTGATGACAGAAAGCTCTGAACTGAACAACTACCATTTCTAATTCACGTACCCTTGCAATGAGCTAGACAGTGGTTGGAGTCTAGAAATTGGATATAAAACTCTACCCAAGTAATCTACATCTTTCTATTAGCCCTCTGTTTAGTATGCACCTAAGGACCAAAACTGCTTCTGAAACACCAAAGCTTTTGAGACTTACCAGTAAACAAAACCAAAAAGGGTAAAAATGTCACAATAGAAAGCTCCAGTCAATGAACTTTAGATCTTGCAGCAGCTTTAGACTCCATCTGCTAAAAGCACAAGTCACATATGAACTCCCCTGGATGCTGTGGGCTAATTCCCACCCTTGCAAGTTGAGTGGTTGGGTGAATATAATAAGAATTAAAAAAAAAAAATACAAACTTTCTACAAACTTTCCTTGCCCAGTTTCCATGGAAATGAAAGTGGAAAGACTGCTGGCAGTCAGTAGCTGAGTGTGAGAACTCTCGCTTGCAGATGTCAGTTCCTGACTGTTCGCTGAAAACCGCAAGTGTTGGTTTAAAAAATCAGCTGCAAATGATGTCTTCAAAACTCTGTGGCTCTTAAAAAAAAAAAAGTTGAAAAACTAGTTTTAAAATGGGAGACTTTAAAATGTAAAAGTCTTTACATTTCCATCCACCTGGCTGCTGAGACACGTTTTACAAGCAACAGGAATGGTGACTACATTTTCAGTCAGTATCTTCTATGACTGGGTTTCCGTTTGGTCCAACAGTTTGAGTTGATTACGTTGCAAAGTATGCTGAAAGGCTTACCTATTTAAAGAGGGCACAGGGCTTCCTATTTGTTTGGTAAAGTACTTGTGGATTCTGTTTAGATTTGGATTGCCAAGATTTACATTAATTTAAACATAAGAGAGAAAATTAATGGATCTAATTTTAAGTCTAGAAATTACTCTTTTGCATATAATATGTTTAAAATAAAGATTACTAATATATTTGAAATAAAGATTGTGAAGCTTTCTCCATGTTTTGCTACAGTCACACAGTTTGAACCCAAGCTTATGGTTGTTAAACTGTTTACTGTAATAAAGATTTTTCCTTCTTCATATTATAAACAAAACGCTGGAAACAGTTATATCCAATGCACATTCTCTACATCCTACTAAAACTCTCATCAATGCATTTATTCCACTGTGTATTTTAATAGGCAATATACTATTCTTAAATACTGTGCAATGGAGTAATGAGTATAAGGCGTTTTCCATAAGATTACAGTCTTGAAGACAGATAGGCATTTTTTATGGTATACAGAAATTATCATAATAATGCATAATTTTCCCTGGATTGACTGTCTGCTAGTGGTCTAATTCAGGAAGCACTAACTCATTCACGAACAACGTCATTAGGAGCTGAGGCAAATAAGCAGCTGATCTGGCTTGTTCAGTACACTGAAGCTTTGAGACTCCTTTTCCCTTTTTTTCCTACTCATTAATTCACTTTTCATGGCTGCTGCAGCAGGTGGAGTATTTTATCTTCTCATCTCACTAATTACTTGTGGGTTACTGAGGAAACTCTATTAATACCTGGTCAGGAGATAGAGACAGTATAATCCATAACAGCTAGCAATAGCACAGCCAGCTGCAGCGCCAACAGGCTGTAATGTAACCAAAGCTTCAGTAACGTACTCCAAATAATGTGGGGCACCAATAAGGCAATCAGTATCCCTTATGCAATGAACAAGATTAGTGCTTAAACCACATGAACATAAGAGAACAGAAGAAAACATTGTGGTAAACTTTCTCATTGGATGATAAATAGGATTGCAGAGTTTGTCTTTGCTATTTCTCCCCTTTATCTCCCCTTCACAGTCTGTCTCAGAGCAGCTACTGTTTTAACTCTCTGATGCAACACACAATTATAAAGTTTTCTCTTAAGACAAAAAAGAGAAATAGAAGACACCTTGCTATAAGCTTTTCTTCTTTCATTCCCCTTTTTAGCTATACTAACTTCAAGCTACCAAGATTAATCAATAATTTCCCAGCAAAGAGATTTAGCTAAATCCCTATATGTATTACTTGGTTGTAGCTTTATGTGCTCAGAAGCACTAGAAATGAAAATAAAACCACTGCAGCAGAGGAGAGGAGATTCTCTGATACACTCTGCCTGAACAAGGATGCTTTGAGAGCACACAGGACAGCACCTTATTTTTGCCGTTTTTTTACAATACAGCAGTACAGCATGCATTAAGAAGGTATTTTGCCAGGTATGAGCCTCCAGTGAGAGAGATGAAGCTGCTAAGTGATCTGAGTGGTACCATCCCTAGTCAGGAATTGTAGTTTTAGCCAGGTGCCTAATCTGTGCTCAAAAAACTGTTTCAAGAATTTGTCAGAAATCTCCTTCATCTATTGTTCACCATACACTACCTCACTAATTATCAGGAGCTCCCTACCCACCTCTTGCTATAGATATATGCCTGTTCTCATCCTTCCCACCTGTTAGGGCTTCTAGTCCATTCCCTTGAAACAGAAGAGTACAATCTTGGCAGTGATGCATGTGTTGAGATGAATGAAAATATCCTTTCCTTCTAGGGTTCATGAAGACAGCGGCAATTAACACTGGGTGGCCACATTGCCTTTTTGAATGGTATTGTCTTACAGTGGAAAAATATATAGCTCACCTTCACTGAGCTATATCTTTGTCCACTGTAAGACCAGTCACTGTAAGTGCTTCAGTCCTTTACTTTCTTTCCTGAGGCTTATTCAAACTGTCTTTACTCTTAAAGGACAGGATTTCCAACTAAAATTCCTTTTTTCATCTCTCGTCAGAGCGTCTTCCAAACCGTTTGTAGTTCTTTCTCATTGTCTTATCTCCTCTAGACCCTTTGCATTCCCTGTTCCCTCATATTTTTTCATCAGGAATCTTCCATAAATGAAACATTATTTTGAAATATCCATCTGTCAGTAGATTTTTAGAAGACTTTTTCACAACCTGAACACCACATTCAGGAAGCTAAGCAAATAATGTAATCTAATTCTACACTCTGATGTATGAAATGACTGCTTGCTAGTGGTAGGGAATAGCCCCCCAGCTCCAGCATGCACTGTACAATATTTCTCATTTAACTAAACATAGCTTTGGAGTGAGGCTGCAACTGGAGACTATGCAGGGGGAGGGGACACGCTTAATCCACATTTCTTTGGCTTTGGCTTCGGTGTGACCAGGGAGATGATACAGCATGGTTAGCTATAATAGGAATGTCACATCTCCTAGAGCTTTTCTCATCCTTTTTATGGCTTCCAATTCGCCTGGCTGTCCTGCTTCCTTCAGTATAATCAGCTGTTTGCAGAGGTAGTATTGCTAGCTGATGATATTAATGCTCAGCTGATGTAAACTAATTTACACCAGTTGAGAGTCTGACTCTGAGTATGCTGTTGCCCTCAGAACACTGATATTAAACAAAAAGATCACAAAGTGAGCTGAAACTCATTGCAACAAAGGAGTAGCCCAGTTTTTGCACCTCCTAAGAACGTGATTTCCCTCTCTGTACATAAACTAGCAGCTCACTTTGACCGTGACCTACATCTAATTTAAGAGTCAGTAAAGGCTAAGTACATATGTGCAAACTAAATTTTTAAGGTACTTATGTGACACATTTGGCAATTTAAGCTTTCAGTTAACTCCTTACTGCTCTTATAAGCACAATACCAGGATAACAGAATGTCCAAAAAATGTTGTTACGGGGGCCAAAGAAGTCATATTCACCTGTCATCTGAGATTAAAAAACATCAGACACCCAAGCTATGCATAAGAAATTGCAAAGTAATATCACATTACTGACAGATCACAACTTCCAGCTTAAGTGGGAATGGACAACCATTAATGCTTCTAGGCCCTCCATTACTGTCCCTTGCTCACACTTCTTATTTATATCAGTTTCATACATCCATAAGGTACTGGATTCCTCCATGATCAGACTGGTTATCTACGTGCTGGTACTGCAGGAGATTTATTGGAGATGCAATTCCTTGACAGTCTCAATATGCAAGTAATAAATACTGAGCTGTTGTCTGATATATCCACAATATGATCTTTTTCCAATCCAGTGACCTATACACTAATAGGGTGTTTTGTCATTTTTTCTGACCTGACCTTGTTCTGCTTCTCATTCAACCTTCTTAAGAACCAAAATCCACACAACACTGAGATCAAGGAAAGATTTCCATTGATTTCAGTGGTCTTTGAATCAGGAACTAACATGAAAAATTTGTAACAAGTATGCCAGAAAACAGTATACATTTACATTTTTAATAGAAATGGGAAGAAATATTGCTCTTATTTGTGCTCCGTAACCCTTATCGCTGTGAGATAATCTGAAATATTTTTCCTACACTTTCTGTTATGTGGACTGGAGAGGAAAAGGAGACAAAAAAGTGCTCTTGAAATGTACATATAGAATCTTGCAGCCCACTACCAGGTCATTAGTCAACACAGACTCCTGTGCTGAAATTTCACTTAATTGATTCACAGTTGCAACCACTGCCAGTTTGAACAGATTGGTGGTGCACTTACCTAGTTGTACTACTTTTCCTGTTTTCTCCAAACTAGTTCCATCTAATCTCGCAGAGGATTCAAATTTATCTAAGTTTTGGAAGAAACCTAGTTCCATTTTATTAAGGGAGGAACTTTAAAAGAGGGCTTTTATTGACTATCCATGTCCTGCATCTGCAAGTTGTCTTCAGTCAAATGCTCCTTTACAAGCCTCCCACTGTAGTGCATGCTTGTGATCAAATGTCCCATTAGAAACTTCTTTAGACAGGCAGGATCAAAACTACGTCTACTGAGCCAATGCACCCAACCAGAATTCATACTGACCTTCCCCCAGGAAACGAAGAACTTTTCTTGTCATTTGCATACAGCTGCTAAGTGTTGCATAGTGCAGCCAGACTTGAAGTTTTCCCTATCAGCTCCTCACAACATTTTAATCACTAATTTCTAATGGCAAATGACAACAGCCAGAAAGACCACCCTGCTAACTGTAGCAATATCATAAAAATTGAGAAATAAACAAGAAACATCCCAAGCTTTCCAGTGAATATTCCATGACATACTGTATGTGATAGACCACTAATCACTCTTGATTCTATGATAAATTTGAATACTAATCCCTTCTGAATAGGGATTAAGCTTCAGTGTGTAGAGGAGGGATTCATTAGAATTCATCTCATCAAGACACAGCTTGAACAAAGTTGCATGGCCCTCTGCACCGCAGATCTTTCAGTGCTGACAACCAATTGCCAAACTAGGAGAATTACCAGTGAGTGGCTAAAATCAACAAACGGTAACCTATGAATGCCCATATTTTCTCAATCAGGAACTGATGATGTGGTGCGTTGTAGTCTGGAAAGGATATTTTTAGGCAAAACACTTTCTGAGTAGTTATAATAGGCAAACTGTCACACAGTCGTGAAAGTGATGATAATAAGTAAGGGGAATGCAGCGGTGATCATGTTGACATAGTATGAGCATGAATGTTGTGCGGCCCCATCTTTTGATTTATGCATCATTGGCCGCAGGCTCACAACAGTTAAATTACTTCATTGATTCAGCATGAATCAGACTATATATTAATGCATCAGTGGGATGTCCTTTCTCAGAAAACATACACACTCTGGAATAGCTTTGACCTCCTCTGAATAGTACTCATGCAAAGGCATAAAATGGTGCCTAATGCAAGATGTAACCTGTGCTTAAAAGCAGTTTCTGTTTCTTTAGCTACTGGGTAGAATCAATGAGTGTTTTGACCACCAAATTAGAAAGGCAAAACCTCCAAACTGTTAGGACTTCTTTCTCAGTTTTGACTAAATTGGCATAGCATTGATGAAAACGTGGAGTTTTGCTGATCACTTACGATGATGATTTGGAATAGTCCATGATACATCCTGCTATTGCAGGGAAAAATGTCCCCAGGCACCCTGAACTAAAATGCTTTGTTTACAGCAAATCGTGCATGGCTGTGCAGCAATACAGTTCTGCACGTTCTGCAAGTGTAATATGGCTGTGCTCAAGGATCACACCCTCTCACAAATGACTTCTTTCTCTGTGTGTCTGACAGTAGCCCAGCAAAACAGTATATGAAGAACCACGGGCTCTTCATCCAGCACAAAATAACCTTGAGACAGGTCATTTATCACACGTTTCAACTTCATAAGGAACACTTCACAGTCTGAGTCTCATTCCTTATGGGCAGCAGAAGTTTTAGCTAATTAATTTGAAATGTGTGCAAAAAATCAACCAAAGATTCAGATGGAGAAACCTAATACTCTGTGACACCAGCTGTTGTTGACCACTTTTGTGGGAACTGCAAGCTTCGAAATCAATGCGGTGATCTCACTAACCCGATAGTGGAGTTGTTTCATCTGGAACATCAGATATTGACCCATTTGGGTTTTGTGTTTACCTTTGACATCTGCAAGAGAACTTCAGCCTGAAAGTATTCTTTGAAAGAGAGAAAAGCTGCCAGATAATATGCATATCTGTGTGGGAAAAAGAAGAAACAGCACAGTGTATGAAACTTTTCGTCCACATCACCGGAAAGCTGTTTACAAATGCTGGTACCAAGCACTGTGACATGGTTGATGATAAAGTAAATGGTGTTACTAGATAGTAACTCTCATAATTTTAATTAGATTCCTGTGAATACCTCAAGCTTTTGCACATAATGCACCAATATTAACTAGCATAACTCTATTGACTACAACAGTGCTATGTTGATGTGAGCAACCTGAAGTTATGGCTCACTACATTTTTTTTGGCTCAATTAACACCACTTTATCGTTGCTTTCCATTAATACCCTGGGCAGGGAGTTTACTGCCTGGGGTGCTCATGGAAACAATGAACTCTGTGTATACTGTGATAGAGAGTAACATGCAAATCCTTAATTCAGAGTATTTGAAGAAAGTAGCCAAATCTGAAAATCAAAATTATTCAGCACACATACAAAACCAGTATCATGCAACTTTCAGATTTCTTATTAAGGGTCATAGAAATTAATGATAAACCTTGTAAATAAATTAAAAAGCTAGGAGTTAGCCACATGAATTATTTAATTCATGCTTTGAAATAAAAAAAAAATTAGAAAAAGCAAATCACTCTCAAAAAACTTAATAATAGAAAGAGGTTCATATCACTGAAAAAAGTATTAATTTACCATTAATTTAGGATAAATACCAAAGAAAATTGTATACTACATAGATTAGAGTATGAACATCAAAGATAATTTTCTATGTGCATTCCATATATTTAGCTAAGCATTTGGGTGAATGTAGCAGTTTGGTTTTTTCAGTCAAATATTATTTATTGTCCCCCATAATTAAAATTGCAGTAGCTATTTTCATTTTCTATGACTCATGACAGAAAGACACATTCTCTTTGAGGTTGGTTAGACAGAATGGTGCAAAATGAAAGGTACAGAAATGACAAAAGTTAAACAAAAAACACACATTGACAAAAGTGCATGTGTGGAAACTTGGACTTGACACATTATGAGAGATCTCTGGACTGTTGAGCGTAGATATAGCTTCTATGCTTTGAGTGTCCTAGCAAGACAGCTTGTTTCACCCAAGAGTATCCCCATGCCAGGACGCTGTATCCAATTTTTAAAAGTGCTCAGCCAAACATATACTTATGTTGTAATTTCTGCTTCAGTGCATTGAAGACTTTTTCTCACAAACTATTAAAATAGAAAACCCCAAAACTCCCTACCTTGAGAAAACATCTTACAAATCAACATATTATTGAATAAAATGTTGATTTAACATAAAAAGTCTGTCTCAGAAAACTTGCAGAGTTTTACCTATTGCATTGGAATCACCCTTCAGTTCAGGGAGTTTATGCTAATCCATTTTTTTCACAGAAAAAGCTGTTATAAAGCAGTGCAGGGCCCCTTAAAGATTATCTGTTCTGTAGAATGTTATGGCACATTTTTTGCCTTACAGATGCAGTAACAATTAGTGTCCACTTGAGGGCATGAAGAAGAAAGTCCTAAAAAGGTGTGCGAGCTAGTAAGTACAGAGGAAAGGGGTTGCTCTGTCTTAGCAGTGAAGTTTGACCGTGATAAACTTGTCAAATATCGGCAAAAGTCAGTTCTGAGTTCAGACCTTGTGGTCAATTCAAAATGTGGCTAGTTGCACAAGAGACAAGAACAGTAATTTCTTCTGTGGTAAACTCAATCTTTCTCTTGCTGTCAGAGATGAAAATTAAAAAAACGTCCTGCTCATTGTATTATCATTCTTCTGTCTTTCTTACTCTTATCATATAGTTCTACCAATGCCTTTCAGAAAGAACACATATAAAATCTTGTATGCTGTGTGAGATTTACTTAAATCCTTGAAAGCTGTAATTTGTTAGCCTACATACATTTTGTTACAACATAGAAGAAATACTCAGTATATGCATAGTACATAGGGGGGTGAAATGTAACATACTTGAGCAGAGTGAATTTTAAATAGAGACTCTTCTTATTTGCAAAGAGACTGGTTCAAAAGAAGAGTCACATAGCCATCATTTCCTAATGGAACATGCTTCAAGGTGTATCGGATGAATACCCAATGTAAAGTAAAAAAGAATCCTACGTTAGCATTTTGAAGAAAGCTCTGTAAGATTATCCTGCCTTTCTCTGTGCAGGATATGACAGAATATTCTCAAGAATATTGCCAGTTCAATATTAAATGGTTTATATGTTGAAATCTCTCCCACGCCCTTGGGAGACTTGCAGTCCAGCTGACATGACTTCTAGAGTAGTCTTCCTGTTCCTGATCCTTTTCTCAGCTTTATTCTACTACTTTTAAATTAATTAGATTCCATCACCTGTAAATAACAACTTCAATTCTGTGACAGTAGTTACAAATATCAAGTGGTCATAATTTTTTTTCTTTTCACTATTTGGCACTTGTTCAGTCAAGCTATATACAATCAGCTGGTCAAATTTTCCTTGTAATTCTCCGCTTTTTGTCCTGCTGATTTCAGGCTACTCTTCTCAAAATTCCCTTCATATAGCCAAGATGTCTCTTAAAGTGCCTGTAACTAGAGAGCCAGAGCCACTGCAAGGTATGTAGAATGCCTACCTTTATGATTATTCCTATATGTGAGGTCAAAATACATCAGGTTTGGGGTGTGGGTTTTTTTTTCATACTAAGGCACGGCCAAGCATCTGATCTATTTTGCAATGGTCAGGGTGTTCTGTAGCACCACTAAAATTTACAGGAAATAAAATAGATAAAACTGGTTAGAGGCACTCAGAAAAGCAGTGGGCCACTCAGATGATTGTGCTTTTTCTTCAAATCTTAAGAAAACCTTTTGTTTTCCACCTGGTGGTAGGAATTGGAAAGGAAACAATGGAACGTCATACATTTTCTGTCCACACATGAATATTACTTACCTTTCCTTTTCTAGCTACAAGTCATCGCTCCTGCATAATTCCTGCTGTTCTGTACTGACCATTTCCCTGGAACAGGAGTCTATTAAGCCAATCTTTGCTACTAGCCACATAGCAACATAAGAACAACTCTTCCGGTTCAGACCAATACTCCATGCAGACCAGCATCACAGTTATTATCTACAAGAGGTTAAGGCACAGAGGAGAAATGATATGTCATGGTGATGAGGTGAGGTTTAAGAGTTTCACTCTTTCCAAGCTGTGTTGCACTTCCTGTGGAACCAGTATACACCACTCGCTCTGCAAGGGCAAAGATTCCGATCAGACATCAAGGAATGGATGGAGGAAGTGCCCAGGTGTGCATATCCACCATCATTAAGTATCTAAAGATGGATAACCTCCAGCTGGATAGGGCACGTCTTCGGACAAGAAGGGCACCAGGGTTGCACCTCAGCATCTGCAGCATGCCATCGCCAATGATGATCTGAACAATCTCTGGGTGAAAGTCACCATCCCTCTGGAGTGTGCTCTGCACAAA
Organism: Calonectris borealis; assembly: GCF_964195595.1. Classification (NCBI taxonomy): domain Eukaryota; kingdom Metazoa; phylum Chordata; class Aves; order Procellariiformes; family Procellariidae; genus Calonectris; species Calonectris borealis. Next base: position 47,796,937 of record NC_134352.1, on the reverse strand, counting down.
ATACAGGTAATACTGCCCAGGGAAACACAAAGCCAAAAAGCAAAAAGCTAGCAAAAATGGGAGACTAGTCTAGCCTGAAGAAAAAAGACAAAAGTACATGCACCTGAAGTAGAGACCTGGGAAAGGGTAAGAACAGGGTGAGAAAATGCAATACTCCTCCAACCAATGCTCTCCCAGGATATTTTTAATTTAGATGTTTTCTTGATCCCCATATATTTTTCCTATTTAACAGAACTCAAAGGATTCATTTTGCAAGTATTTGTCCACTCTCTGTGGAACCCACATATACTTTTTGCATCCACAATACTGTTAATAAGCAGTTCCACAGGTTTATGGACTTATCTAAAAAGGTTTATGTTCAATTCTGCCTGTTTTGCAATAGATCATTATCATACAGCTGGAATTGCTGCCAATAATTAATTTTATCACCCCTGTTTCATGATTGGTTTGTAGATGCTTCTGACTTTTCCAGATGATAACAATTCAGGCAGATTTTTTTTGAAAATTATATTCTTAAGCAACAAGTCTCACTTTCTTCTGGAAGGAACAAGGAGAAATACATATCTTCACTGAGGCTAAGAACAGACTGTCAACTATTAAAAAAAAAGTATAGGAACTCCATCTTTAAAACTGGGCCAAGAAAGAGAGAGATAAAGATAGAGGAGGATACCCTTTGTGCCAGAGTCTCACATTTTCAAATACATAGGGAAAACATGCTTTCACATACAGTGAAAACAGAACATGTTTTAAAAAAAAATTTTAAAAGTCTCAGTTTGAAGACAGTCATTAGAGACTTGGCAGCTGAGCCATGAGCACTGAATGCAGCTGGGGTCTGGAGGAAAAAAGATAGCATGTGATCATGTAATTAAGACACACACACGAGGGATGAATTAGGAGTGCACATGCCACTGTAATTTGAGCACTTCTTAACTTTTCCTTGCTTTACTTTACAGTCTTAATTTTCCTTTAATGCAGTTGTGCTGTAATTAATAAATATGCTTAATGAGTCCAAGGCTGGCATCCTTCCCTTAGCAGTTTTGAGAAGGGCTCCCCGCCTGACTTTCTATTTGCCACCTATCATTATTCTTTGTACTAAGCAATGAATGGTACTTCAGTAATGAAACCTGTCTTTACATAGCTAGGGTTTGCTTTTACTTTTGATATCTGCAACATTCAGCGTATTTTTACAGTAGTGCTAGAGAACTGTGGGGGAAGACTTTATGTTTAGAGATTACTCTCTCAGTTTGTCTCAAAGAAACACTGGAAAACTCCTCTGAAGACTGAGGGATGAACAATATTTGAATAATTTTGTAGTTTGCACACTACCATCCTATCCAATGTGAATGATTTTCCCAAACATAGAAAGCCCTCATTTCAACGGCTTCACTGAAATCCTGACACATTTATAGTTAAGCTTCTTCTGCAGCTTAAGAAGACAATACCAGAAAGAAGTTTTTTTGCTGGGTGTATTCACCACTCTAAGGGTTGTCTGCCATCTGTTTAACAAATATCTCAAGCATATTCAGAATTATTTCTGTGACACTCCATTTTAGTATGGGGCTCTTTCTCATTCATACTATTCCTCGGCTAATACTAAACCATGGCATGACACCTACGAGTCTGCAGCAAGACTACCTGTCTAGACTCAGTAAGCAATAAACATACAGTGTTACAGGCAAGTGTGTACAATGCCATCCTTCAAAAGATTTATAATCTTTAATGAAAACAGTGAAAATAGCACAACATATATGTAGTTTCTGGGCTAGCTCACTTTCTTTCCTCAGAAAAAGAGGCTGTTTCTCATCATAGTGCAAAACAGCATGACTGTGGAGAAGAAATACAGTCCACTACTAAAGATAAAGCAAATAACTGACAACATTTATTCCAGCTATAGTATAGCATTCTCATTATTATTATAATAAGTAATCAATTGACAAATATTGACAACTATTGACAAGTATTTACATGTAGACAGGATCTTGGAAAATGTGGAGACAATGAGAAAATTTGCAGCAAATAGTGGACAATGCCATTTAAGAGATTTGTTCCCAGTGCTGATTTCAAAGGAATGAGATGAGAGTTTGATTTGCTTTCAGTGTGCTATGTTAACAAGAAATATGATAAAATATTTTTTTTTTTAAATCACCTCAGCTTTATTGCTGAGGATGCAATACTGAAATTGTGCCACTCACAAAAGCACTGGCACTCAGCTTTGAAGGTATTGTTACAGAATTGAATTTTGTTAAATAATCCACATAGGTAGTAGCAGATATTTTTTCATCACATCTCCTTCATCCTTAGCTATCTGGTGCCAAATACACTCTTTATATAACCCTATCAGAGTGATAGAGTCAAGGATGACATTAGCTCTGTTTTGATGCTACTCAGTCACTTTGTATACCATGTCCCATATTGCCAGTATGTTTTAATCTTCTCAAACCACTTAGAAGACTTAGAAATGAACCTTAAAGAAATGCCTGTGAAAACCTCCAACAAATTGGATTGAAATGATCATTAGGGGAGAAAAATGAAACTCTTGGAGCTGGACCCGTAAATATCAGACTTTAATATGCATATGTGTATGTATGCACACACACATTTGTAGAGAGAGAAAATATGTATTCTCATTTTTCCCTTATCTACAATGTTTTCATTTATAGCATTCAACAGGCAGATTCCTCAGACAGTCTGAAATAGCTGAAAGAAGAATTAGCATCACTATTTCTATCCCCTAACAACCATATGGCAGCCAGAAGTTCACTGGTGTGTACAGAAGATGGCTAAAGTTATTAGATTTTTCTAGGTACAAACTACCCAAGGAACATCATAAGTCCTTGAAAACATACTGTGTGGAATTCCTTTTGCTTGATGGAAATTAAAGGCATTGGTATCCTGTCTCCAACAGCTCAAAAAAATACCTTGACAAACTCTTCAAACTGGATTTTCTACTTAACAAACTCTTCAAACTGGAAAAACCAGGAGTCTGCCTTAGCAGGATGCAGCCAAATTGTATCTCCAATTTTTGGAAATCCTTGTCACTGTTAGTGTGCAAACATTGAATTTCACGTGTCAGAGAAGAACTTATGGAAAATGATTTAAAGTGAATTCATTACTTAGTTTAAAAAGGAGTTATACATTTCTGTGAGAAGATTAATACTTTCCTCATTAACTTTCTCATTTTGATTTCAAAGGCCATGAGCTCTGTCTCTTTCAGGATACAAGCAGCCAACTTTAAGAGAAAAGAAATACATTTCCAAATCCTCTGTGCAACCTTTTAAGTTCCCTAGACCCGGCATATATTTATTACAAGACTAAACTGAACTCATGTGGGACAATCAACTTCAAGTAATGCTGTACAGCTTTTAATAAACACTTCTGTAAAAAACAGACCCTTCCCCACCTCCCTGACTCAAACCAACACATGGAATGCATGAGGTTAATAAAATCTATTATGATATTTTGGGCTAGGTTTGGATGGAGAAGGATGTGAAATTCATAATAGATTAATTCTGTAGCACAGATAACCAGTTCCCAATTTAACATCTCAATTAAGTTGCACTGTATGTGGTTGGAGTTTGTGAATACAGATGATGAGAGCTGATTAACTTTAGCCTAGCTGCAGTACAACATTTTGTTAGATATGAGATTCAAAACAGAAATACCCTTAGAACTCATGGTTTTATTTTCAGAATGTGTTCTCTCTTTGTCCCTGATTTTTGCTTCCTTAATACTATCACAGTTTGGCAACTTCTAGTGAAAGATCTGTGTGACTGGAAGGCAAGTTAATATGATAAGAGCTCACATTAAAATCAGCCATTTTAAAAAGGGAAGGGGATATATATTTCTCTAAAATTCATTCAGTTACAAGCACTTTCAGATGACGGAGTTGTCCATAAAACTGTTTGCCATCAGTTACTGAGTATACTTATGGTATCCTGTGGGCTTAGAGGCATGACACATTATTAATTTTACTATCATCTGTCTAGCAAGGTCTGGCAGTTGCAAGCTGACCATGGCATCAAGCAGGTACAACACTCTGCTAACATTACTTCCTTGTTAAGCTGGTTGAATACTCTGATAATGCACAGGAAACATATGATCTAATACAGTTAGTTAGGAATGATTCTGATGTTCCCACATTTGAAGAAAGCTTTAACTCAGGATGCACTGCAGAATGATGTAAGCAATGAAAAGGACAGAAAAAGAACAACTGCAGAAATGGAAAGAGTATGGAATAAAAACAAGATGAGAAAAAATTTTTTTGACTGATGTGTGATAGTTTAACTGAACGGTGCTAAATATCTCCAGATAGTCCTTTGCACAAGGTATATCTAATCATCTGGCTTTTTTTGAACTGTGATGATCATTTAGTTCAAGTTACTTACTTATAACAGGCAGCAAGCACCAAATACTTCCTGCTCTCTAACATTTTCCCTTCCCTAATTTTTTGTAAAAGAAATCTATTTTAAGAATCTATGCTACTCCATCCCACGTAAGAATATCTTCACTCATAGCAACTAGCATCCAAGGGCAGGTTTACTTGGCGGGGTGCAAACCATTGCCACCTCATTCGCCTTTTCTTTGAGTCACCTTAGAGTTAACTCCACTTTGGAGACTCTGAGAACACTGGCATGTGAAGAGGGCTGGGCATAACCATGTGTTACTACATTCAAATGATCTGCCCTATAGGAGACCTGTTGTGAGTTAGGGATAGGCTGCTAAGCCCCATTTTAGACATGAAAAATGTTGTCCTGGTTTTGGCTGGGATAGAGTTAAATTTCTTCCTAGTGCTGTGTTTTGGATTTAGTATGAGAAGAATGTTGATAACACACTGATGTTTTTAGTTGTTGCTAATTACCCTGCTAGTCAAGGACTTTTCAGCTTCCCATGCTCTGCTAGGTGCGCAAGAAGCTAGGAGGGAGCATAGCCACGACAGCTAACACAACTGGCCAATGGGGTATTCCATACCATGGTATTCCATCCATATGATGTCATGCTCGGTATATAAATAGGAAGTGTGATCCAAGAAGTAGTGGTCACTACGGGGTGGGTGGTGAGCAATTGCATTGTGCATCACTCATTTTGTATATTCTACCATTATTATTATTATTATTATTATTATTATTATTATTATTATTATTAATTATTTATTATTGTTGTTATTATTATTATTATTATTTTTATCCCTTCCTTTTCTGTTCTACTAAACTGTCTTTATCTCAATCCACAAATTTTACTTTTTTTTTTTAATTCTCTCTGGGGAGAGCCTGGGGGTGGGGGGGAGTGATCAAGCGGCTGTGTGGTGTTAAACCACAACAAATGGGTACAGGGAAAGACTAAGGTCATTTCTCAAGTATGATCACCTATTTCCTTTGAATTCAGTGTGAGGCTTTTGTTTGAATGGGAAGCTGTAGACACATGGCTAAGTGACTTGGACAAGGGAATACAGAAAGTCTGTGGCAGGGCAGGGTATCTCCCCAGCCTATGGATTAAAATTTTCCAAACATTGGGCCGTGCTTTCTCCATGTCATCCTAGTTTTCCAAAATCAAAAAGACATAACTCCAGAAGTGATCCATCTGAAATCTATGGAGTTCCACAACCAAGAAGTTACAGAGAAACTGTAGGATTTCCAAAAGTCCCATCCTTTTTTCCTCTGAAGCCTATGAAGAAACGAAGCAGTGGACTATTGAAACTGCTGTGTCCAAAATCCATTAGATTACTATCACTAGCAAAATCTGACTGTTATCTTAAAAGAATAAATCATTAATGATAAAAAAAAAACAAAAAAAAACACCCCAAAACATGCAAACAAATGATAGCCTGCAATATTTTTGTTAGATAAATTTTAAGAGCAATGAGTAGTTAAAGCAGCAGGGCCAGCCTCATGTTCACCTTTGTGTCCATGTTGCAAACATTGCTAAAATCGGGCCACATATAAATGTGAGGTGTCAGCTACTACAGGTGATGCTTGTAATGGTATAATATGAGAGTATTTCTGGAAATTAATGGAGATTATTTTAAATGGGAACTGACAGTGACAACCTGGTCCTGTTAAAATCATCAGGTGATTTACCCTCAAACTGAGTAATTTGGGTAAAGGGCCATCTTTTCCAGTGTGAAGGCATGCCACTGAAATGAGATAGGGGACATTGACTGTCACAGAAGTCAGGACCATTACGAGATTAGCTTAATATCTGTCTGCATAAACATGGTATTCATAGCCAGGCCATGCATATGCTTGTACAGAGCTTATGGTATGCAATAATAGGATAAATAATGAGAGAGAAAGCAAATGATTCATGTAGGTCACAAATGCCTTATGATAAAAGTATTGGCTTTCATGAACATTTGGATGTATTTACTCATCCCATGCAAAAAGAGACAAAAAGCACCAGATTTTTCTACTCCCTGTTCATTTTGTTGGGGAAGTAGAACATTTTGTCACACTCATCTTGACGTTTATATCTTCCACTCTACCTGGAAGCAAGGACATCATTTTGTATTGCATCTGGTCTCCTTTTGAATCTGAATACTTCTCTACCTCTTTCATGTAATGCCTTAATAAGTTCCTATCACAATCTTTTTCATGTAGTCAAATGTATTTGATCTCCAACAAATTTATCACTCAGCACCTCTGATTAAAAAAATAAAATCTGGATGCCTTTGAAGAATTGTTCTGCTTTGCTGGAGAGTAAATGGAATTTTTTGAAAATTAGAGCTCTAACAGCTTCTTGCTATATGTATGTATGCATGCGTGTGTGTATGTGTGCAGGGGGAAGGGAGCTTTACACTTATTACACCAGAAGATCTCACTATTAGGATATGAAAGATTGGAAAGACCTATTGTTTAATAGGCTACACTTTGCCCACATTCCTACCAATGTAATAAAAACATTTTATATTGTAAAATGGACAAATTCTAGCTAGGAGTCCTCCTGTTTACCATACCAGCAATGGTCAAAGGACTAATTAGCTCTATTAACTTGTCTAATGCAGAAGGATATGAAAGGTGAAAGAGGATGGGTGTGTGAGGGGGGAGATCTTATATATTTTTTTTTCCTCTCCCATTTTCATATTTTCCATTTATATATATTAAAAAGATAAATCCTGTAAAAGAAAATGAAATACCTGCAGATTTAATTTCAGTGGCTTTCTCTATTTTATAACCACATTTTCTCATATGACTAGCCAGCTGAGTTGCAAAGATAGACAGATGATTGACAAAATTTTCTGAAACATCTGCATGGCATAATAAATGCATAGATACCTGAGGTAGCTCACTTAAGTACAGAAGCAGCATAGACATGTTTGCATTGCTCTAACATGGACAAATTGACATTCCTTTAGGGATTTCAGAGCCAAACCTTACTTAAATGTAAAAGGCCAGTCTCTTCCTAAATTGTTTAAAACTGCTTTTGAAAACCTTGTCCACCATGAAAAACTCTTAGGTTTACATCTGATAGTAAGGTTCAGCATATTTCAATCACGTTTTAGTTAGTTAGTTGGACCCAGACATTCATCAGACACAGGGAGAGTACTCCCATCAAAACACCAGGAGCTAGATACGTAATTTCTTGAAAATACTGAGTTTTTTTCATCTTTTTTTTATTGTGGAAAATATTCCCTCACCACCTTCTTCTGACATTTTGGAACAGGGAGGTGGTACAATTTGGTACACTAGGAAAGTGCTGCTATTCAATAAAGCCAGTCAGTAAATGGGGAGGGTGAGTATAGACGGCAGCTCAGCAGCTTATTTTACACTCAGTACTCAATCTTATGGCTTGTGGGCAGCATAAACAATTCAGGAAATTCCCAGCTCACAATCCTTTGTTCATTTGCTATCCAACACATTAGGTAGCATCAGCCTTTTGATGCAGCACAGTGTAACTGAACCACATATGTGCAATAGGTCCAGTTATGTGATAGATTAAACCAATGCAACTTATATCTATTACCAGTGCAGCTGGAAGAAGTTATGTGTCTCAGAAGCCTATTATAGCAAAAAGGCTGTATCCTCCTAAATTCTATATGCCCAAAGCATATAGACTGCTTTGACATTGTCATTGAGGTTGAGTACAAAAACTATCACAACTCGAATACTACACAGAAGAAAAACAACAGTGAGCAAAATGATGTTACTTCACTGTTCTAGGGCTTGACTCTCCTTTCATGTGTCCTATTTTACATCTACAGAAGCTTGGGAGGTACAACGCTGCTGGAAAAAAAGTGAAAGTACATTTGGATTTATATAGCACTTAGCTTTTCATTTGAGGGCTGCCAAGTTTATGATAAACATGACAGAAACCTCTATGGAGGATGACTCATCATATCCCTAGAAGTTCAAATATTATCTCATCTAGTCCAGAAGAATCCAAACAGTGAAAAAGGATGGCTTTGTAAGAGAAGATCATTGATTTATTTGAGGTCATGCCCTGACTTTGAAACTTCTCCACTGGTAATGACTGGAAGACACAAATCCAGCCACATGGCCAAATAATTTTATCAGAGCATTGTGCTCAGTTGTGGCCTTCCTTAGAATTTCTGTGGAACTTGATTTGCATCTGGGTAAATACCATAACTCAATCTTGGAACTACCAGGTTTATTAATTAATAGTGAATGAAAGGCTGTTTTAAAAAAAAAAAAAAGTTTTGGGTTGGATATTGTTTGTTTACTTTTTTCCCCTTGTTCTGCTTCCTAGGTTTGGAGCCCTTTACTTGGCACAATTTTGTGTGCAAGGGCTGTGAGTCTGTAGGTATCTAATCTATATTTTTATGGTCTGTGAGTTTGATGCAGTTAAATCTATGGCCTTGTTCAGTGCCTGCAGAAGTCAATGAAAACATTAGCTTCAGTGAGCTCAGAATAGGGTGCAGAGACATTTAGTAATCAGGCAATTAGTTGCTGTTCTATTCCACTAAAGCATATAGCGAAAGACTGTGGGCAAAATTCTGATCCCATTTAAATCACTGTGAAAACTCACTAGGACCAAGATTTGACTCCATGTAAACCAGAAATGAAATAAAGAAAGAACAGAGAAGAAAAAGAAGAACAACAAACATCTTTGTGTATAGCACTGGTGCTGGCAACTATTTCAAAGCACTAGCCAAGCTGTTATCTCGCTCCTCTACAGGAGGAAAAAAGCACTAAGAATTTGTTTCTGTCAGTGTTTAAGAAGACTCTACAAACTTTGTTTCCGCCCTTAGCAGAAATAATTTGCACTCCTAAAATTTTTGAAACTTTTCCTGGTGTTAAAAAAAAAAAGTCATGTAAAGTAGTTGCTGACTCTGCCTCCTTTTTCAGTTGTACACCCTTGAGGTGTGTTAGTGAGACTGTGAAGTTGGATATCTTAGGTGTAGAGTTTATGAATATGAAAAGCAGTAAATTTGCATGATTGTGGTGTACCAGTCATTGAAATCCACTCCTGTTTGAGCAGAAAGGATATATCAGTGCATAAAAAGTTTAATTAATGAACACTAAATCTTTAAAACAAAAGCTAAACTTAAAAATGAAAGAAAGAATAAAGAAAGAGAAAGATTTAACTTCTAAATGCATTTCATTTTTGAGAATCTTTCAAGATCATCTCTGAAGATCTAGTGTCAACACTGTTGCAGCTTCAAAACTCATTGCTGCTGCCTATTGCACCATTTTAAACTTTTACTTCTAAAATCAAAACAAAAGTATGTAACCTCCCGTTTGTAGTTTCTCTTTTATAAAATGAAAGGCTTCAAATGGCACAAGGGCAGCAATTATGCCATCCAAACCCATCATGATAGAGTTCTAGGGATAACAGTGAAGCAGGCTGCAAAAAGGCAAAAGATATCAAAAGTAGGTATGAATTTTATTCCGTTTATTCCTGTATTCTTTCATGGTTTTTTGGGATCTTGAGATTAAGAAAACTGACTCACTATTATCTTTCCCTTAGGAAAATTATATTCAATTAAGGTAGGAAATGCAATAATATTCAATATTACCTATGCAACATATTCATACATTTTTGGTGTAGCTCTTGAAACAGCTAGAATATTCTTTTGAAGTGGGCTTTATTAGAAATTACTTTTGCTAGGCTACCTTTTATTTGTTCTGGCCAAATTACTCATAAATGTTTTGAAGCACATTGGCCAGAATCAACAATATTAGCTATCATACTAGTTCTAGAGGAAACATATTTCAACACTTATGGTAAGTTAAAAACTGCTACTGTCTTCTGCAGGGATGACATACAAATCAGCTCGCTTCAGGCAATTAATCTTACACCTTTTAATAACCCCCGCACAGAAAAGTCTAGGTTATGAAAACTGGAGCCTACAAGCAGTCAATGGGCCTAGGATACTGGGCAGCCAGGTTAGACACCACAAAACCATGTTGTTTACCACACTTATTTCCTGCCCTACATAAAAAGACAAAGCAGTCTTATGAGGTACTCATGCAATTTTTTCCTTGTCTCTACAAAATTTCAGGAAACACTTCAGCTCAAAACGGAATGGTTTATTTAGACTTAACACATTACTCTTCGAATCATAGAATCATAGAATCATAGAGTTATAGAATCATGGAATCATAGAAGAGTTGGGATTGGAAGGGACATTTAAAGGTCATCTAGTCCAACCCCCCTGCCATGGGCAGGGACATCTTCAACTAGATCAGGTTGCTCAGAGCCCCATCCAACCTAACTTTGAATGTTTCCAGGGATGGGGCATCTACCACCTCTCTGAGCAACCTGTTCCAGTGTTTCACCACCCCCACTGTAAAAATTTCTTCTTTATATCTGGTCTGAATCTACCTTCTCTTAGTTTAAAACCATTTCTCTTTGTCCTATCGCAACAGGCCCTGCTAAAAAGTTTGTCCCCATCTTTCTTATAAGCCCCCTTTAAGTACTGAAAGACTGCAATAAGGTCTCCCCGAAGCCTTCTCCTCTCCAGGCTGAATAACCCCAACTCTCTCAGCCGTTCTTCATAGGAGAGGCGTTCCATCCCCCTGATCATTTTTGTGGCCCTCCTCTGGACCCGCTCCAACAGTGGGTCTTTCTTGTGCTGAGGGTTCCAGAGCTGGACACAGTACTCCAGGTGGGGTCTCACCAGAGCAGAGTAGAGTGACAGAACCACCTCCCTCGACCTGCTGGCCACACTTCTTTTGATGCAGCCCAGGATACAGTTGGCCTTTTGGGCTGTGAATGCACATTGTTGGCTCATGTCCAGCTTTTTATCCACCGATACCCCAGGTGGCAGCAGGGTTGCTCTCAATCCCTTCGTCCCCCAGCCTGTATAGATACCAGGGGTTGCCCCGACCCAGGTGTAAGACCCCGCACTTGGCCTTGTTGAACCTCATGAGGTTCACACGGGCCCACTTCTCGAGCTTGTCAGGTCCCTCTGGATGGCATCCCGTCCCTCAGGCGTGTCGGCCACACCACTCACGTCGGTGTCATCTGCAAACTTGCTGAGGGTGCACTCGATCCCATTTTCTGTGTCATTGATGAAGATATTAAACAGTACTGTCCCAATATGGACCCCTGCAGGACACCCCTTGTCACTGATCTCCATCTGGACACTGCGCCATTGACCACTCCCCTCTGGATGCGTCCATCCAACCAATTCCTCATCCACCGGGCAGTCCACTCAGCAAATCCGTATCTCTCCAATTTAGAGAGAAGGATGTTGTGAAGGATGTGTTTCTCTTAAGAAAAGACATGATCACGAGAAACAGTTTGGATAACTGAACTGGATGAATATCCAGAACTCAAAAAGAATTTCAGTCCTCGAAGTTTTTCTAAACGGTTACTTTGTTGATAGCCATGTTTTAATTTTTTTTTTTTAGATTAATCTCTATACAATATGAATTCTGCTTGATAGATGAGAATTATAAAGTTTAGCAAGGTCTCTAAATTCTGAATTGCTATAAGGGAAATTGCTCTCATGATGTATAGAATCATAGAATCATTAAGGTTGGAAAAGACCTCTAAGATCATCGAGTCCAACCGTCAACCCAACACCACGATGCCCACTACACCATGTCCCTAAGCACCTCATCTACACGTCTTTTAAATACTTCCAGGGATGGTGACTCAACCACTTCCCTGGGCAGCCTGTTCCAAGGCCTGACCACTCTTTCAGCAAAGAAATTTCTCCTAATGTCCCACTTAAACCTCCCTTGGCACAACTTGAGGCCATTTCCTCTCATCCTATTGCTAGTTACTTGGCAGAAGACACCAACACCCACCTCACTACAACCTCCTTTCAGGTAGTTGTAGAGAGTGATAAGATCTCCCCTCAGCCTCCTCTTCTCCAGACTAAACAGTCCCAGTTCCCTCAGCCGCTCCTCATAAGACTTGTGCTCCAGGCCTTCACCAGCTTCGTTGCCCTCCTCTGGACACGCTCCAGCACCTCCATGTCTTTCTTGCAGTGAGGGGCCCAAAACCGAACACAGGATTCGAGGTGCGGCCTCACCAGTGCCGAGTACAGGGGCACGATCACCTCCCTACTCCTGCTGGCCACACTTTCTGATACAGGCCAGGATGCCGTTGGCCTTCTTGGCCACCGGGGCACACTGCCAGCTCATGTTCAGCCGGCTGTCAACCAACACCCCCAGGTCCTTTTCCTCTGGGCAGCTTTCCAGCCACTCTTCCCCAAGCCTGTAGCGTTGCATGGGGTTGTTGTGGCTGAAGTGCAGGACCTGGCACTTGGCCTTGTTAAACCTCATACAGTTGGCCTCAGCCCATCGATCCAGCCTGTCCAGGTCCCTCTGCAGAGCCTTCCTACCCTCCAGCAGATCAACACTCGCGCCCAACTTGGTGTCGTCTGCAAACTTACTGAGGGAGCACTCGATCCCCTCGTCCAGATCGTTGATAAAGATATTGAACAGGACCGGCCCCAGCACTGAGCCCTGGGAAACACCGCTCGTGACCAGCCGCCAACTGGATTTAACTCCGTTCACCACAACTCTCTGGGCTCGGCCGTCCAGCCAGTTTTTTACCCAGTGAAGAGAGTACCTGTCTAAGTAGTAAGCCGCCAGCTTCTCTAGGAGAATGCTGTGGGAGACAGTGTCAAAGGCTTTACTGAAGTCCAGGTAGACCACATCCACAGCCTTTCCCTCATCCACGAGGCGGGTCACCTGGTCATAGAAGGAGATCAGGTTGGTCAAACAGGACGTGCCTTCCATGAACCCGTGCTGGCTGGGCCTGATCCCCTGGTTGTCCCAGACATGGCTCGTGAGCGCCCTCAAAATGAACCGCTCCATAATCTTCCCCGGCACCGAGGTCAGGCTGACCAGCCCATAGTTCCCCGGATCCTCCTTCCGGCCCTTCTTGTAGATAGACATCACATTGGCAAGCCTCCAGTTGTCCGGGACCTCCCCAGTTAACCAGGACTGCTGGTAAATGATGGAGAGTGGCTTGGCAAGCTCCTCCGCCAGCTCCCTCAGTACCCTCAGGTAGATCCCATCTGGCCCCATAGTCTTGTGAGCATCCAGGTGGCGCAGCAGGTCATTAACTTCTTCCTCTTGGATTATGGGGGGTTTATCCTGCTCCCCGTCCCTGTCTTCCAGCTCAGGAGGCTGAGTACCCTGAGGATAACTGCTCTGACTATTAAAGACTGAGGCAAAGAAGGTATTAAGTACCTCAGCCTTATCCTCGTCCTCGGTGGCAACGTTCCCCCCCGCATCCAATAGAGGATGGAGATTCTCCTTGGCTCTCCTTTTGTCATTAATATACTTGTAAAAGCATTTTTTGTTGTCTCTCATGACAGTGGCCAGGTTGAGTTCTAGCTGGGCTTTTGCCTTTCTAATTTCCACTCTGCACGACCTAACGAGATCCCTGTACTCTTCTTGAGTTGCCTGCCCCTTCTTCCAAAGGTGATAAACTCTCCTTTTTTTCCTGAGTCCCACCCAGAGCTCCCCATTCAGCCAGGCTGGTCGTCTTCCCCGCCCGTTCTTCTTACGGCACATGGGGACAGCCCGCTCCTGCGCCTTTAAGACTTCCTTCTTGAAGAACGTCCAGCCTTCCTGGACCCCTTTGCCCTTCAGGACTATCCCCCAAGGGACTTTTTCGACCAGTGACCTTAGCAGGCCAAAATCCACCCTCCGGAATCCATGGTAGAGGTTTTGCTGGCCCCCCTCCTTACTTCACCAAGTATTGGGAATTCTATCATGGTCGCTAAGCCCAAGCCGGCCTCCGACCTCAAGACGGAGACTTGCCAGTCTGCAAGTACTGGCTGGAAACAAGAAACACTCAAAATAGTATTAAAAAACTCAACAGATTCCAGTGCAACTTAAGGATCAAATGGAGGCAGAGCATTATCTGGGGTAAAAAAAGCTTTGTTGCTTACATTGATGAGACACAAGCAACAAACAGTCAAACATTTGAAAGGCCAAAATAAAAAAAAAACCTCCTCAGAATATATAATATTAAACAACAAATTTATGTGAAAATTTGTCCTACTTCTACTAATTATAAGGCAGAAAAGTCATGATGATCACTATGAGAAAAAAAAATTAAGTAAATCTGTTTAACAATGTTATTCAGATGGGGCTAAGACTAGATATGTGGATCAGCTAGAGTAGAATAAGAGATGAAACAAAGCTGCAAGACTACTGGAATTCTGTGTGTCACTTACCCCAAGATTTCAGCATCACCAGAAGGTCATCTTATTTAAATTGCTTGCTATATGAGAACTTTAATACTGTCAACGGGAAAAAATAACAAACTATCATTTTTGGGAGAGTAAAATTTCCATCATTTGGAAGTGTGAAAGAATTCTTCTATATTTAACTGAACTGAAACCGTAGATTACAGAGCTGGACAGGGTCTCAATGTACCGTCTTGCCTACTCCTGCCCTTCAAGGCAGGCTATGATTGAAGAGGTCATTACTTCATGCTGACAACACACAGTGCCACCTCAGTGATTTGTGTTTCCATCGGGTTCTGAACCTCACAACTAACGTCTCTGAGCACACAGAGACAGAATCACAGAATGGTTGAGGTTGGAAAGGATCTCTGAAGGTAGTCTGGTCCAAGCCTCCTGCTCAAGCAGGGCAAACTAGAGCTGGTTGCCTAGGACCATGTCCAGATGGCTTTCGAATATCTCCAGGGATGGAGATTCCACAACAACCCGGGGCAACCTGTGCCAGTGCTCGGTCACCTTCACTGTGAAAAAGTGTCTCCTGATGTTCAGAGGGAACGTCCTGTGTTTCAGTTTGTGCCCATTACCTGTTGTCCTGTCACTGGGCACTGCTGGAAAGAGCTTGGCTCCATATTCTTTAGACCCTCCCTTTACACCATCTTCTTTACCCATCCTTTACACCATCCCCTTCTCAGAGGATTAAATTCCCCCTGAGCCTTCTCTTCTCACAGCTGAACAGTCCCAGCTCTCAAAGCCTTTCCTCATAGGAGACATGTTCAAGTCCCTTAATCATCACTGTGGCCCTTCACTGGAATCTCTTTAGTATGTCCATATCTCTTGTGTACTGAGGAGCCCAGAACTGGACACAGTACTTGAGGTGTGGCCTCATCAGTGCTGAGGAGAGGGGAAAGATCACCTCTGACCTGCTGGCAACACTCCTCCTAATGCAGCCTAGGATGCTGTTGGCTTTTTTTGCTACAAGGGCATATTGTTGGCTCACGTCCAACTTGGTGTCTACTAGGACCCCCAGGGCCTTTTCTTTGAATATGCTTTCCAGCCAGTTGGCCCCTAGCATATATCAGTGCATAGAGTTATTCTTTCCCAGGTGCAGGACTTTGCACTTTACTATTTTGAACTTCAGTTGAACTTCACTTTTGAACTGTCAGCCCACTTCTCCAGCCTGTTGAGGTCTCTCCAGATGGCAGCAAAATTCTCAAGTGCATCAGGTGCTCCTCCCAATTTTGTGTTAACAGCAAACTTGCTGAGAGTACTGCCCCATTACGCAGATCATTAATGAAGATATTGGGCAGGATTGGATCCAGTATTGACTCCTGGGTACAATGTTAGTTACTGGCTTCCAACTAGACTTCATACCACTGATCACTACCTTCTGGGCCTGACCATTCAGCCAGTTTTCAATCAACCTCACTGTCTGCTCCTTCAGCCCATTCTTCATTAGCTTCTCTACAAGGATCTTACGGGAGACGGTGTCAAAAGCCTTGCTGAAGTCAAGGCAGGCAATATCAGCTGCTCTACCCTCATCCACCAAGCCAGTCATTTCATGGGATTATCAAATTGGTAAAGCATGATTTCCCTTTTGTGAATCCATGCTGACTACTCCTCATCATCTCCATGTCTTTCAAGAGTCTGGAAATGGTTATCAAGAGTAGCTGTTCCCATCACCTTCCAGGGATTGAGGTGAGGCTGATGAGCCTGTAGTTCTCTGGATCCTCCTTCTTGCCCTTTTTGAAGACAGTATTGACAACACACCTGGCCTGACTACTCCTAAGAGAAAGGTCCGTGAACATAGTTTGGCTTTGAAACCTCATGGTTTTGGTGGCTCCCAATAACATTTTCTCTGTATTTTGATTCCAGTTCAGACAAACCTCTACATTTTAGATCCCATTTAAATCCCAAATCAAGGTATACAAAACACCAAATATCCAAAACAGACCATAAATTCCTGAATAAACAATATCCCTTGTTCTCCTGGACTGGCATCTGCCACTCAACGATTTTGTGATTTTGTAGTCCAGGGGGTAGTCTCAGCTGAGAAAACTGTTTTCATTATTGATATTTACCTAATTTGGTGCTTTGAAAGTACCAACATATGCTGCAGTCCAGAGACTACTACAGTAAAAGAAATTACCATAATCTCTACAGTAGTCAAAGCTTAGCGAACCATTAAAAGCAAACCAGCTCAATGAACCGAGCAGCAACAAACAAAATAAAAGTACACTGAAAGCATGCCTAGGGCAACAACATTTGTTTTACTCCCATCTCTAATACTGACTTTAATAAATGACTAAAAGGTTCAATAATTTCTTTGTTGCCCTCCCTGCCTGGACTCCCAAGACTTTCAGGCAAATTTTCAGCATAGTCTCTTGATTTGATGGTCTGCATCATAAGATCAGAGTCTTATGCAGAAGTGCTGATTGCTTTCCATTCGTTTGCCAGATGGTGTATCCAGGATGAATGGCTACCTTTGATAATGCTGTTTCTGTGTGTGTCTGCTTGTGTGTGTGCATGTGTACGAGGCATAAGCCTACACACCACAAAAAAGTGAGTTCCATCCAAGACATTATTATTGCAGCTGTACTGCTCTGACCAGAGTGGAACTCCCTTTTGGTTGACTTCAGAAAGCTGCAGTTTACAGTTCACTGAGCTTACAACCTTCAATCCTCGGGCTTCTTTAATCTGTTTAGTCCAAGTCTAGCCAGTATGCAACAGGCATGGCATATTTGTTGCTACGATGAAAGTAATTCTCTTCTTTAAACTCATTAATGAGTGACAACCGTCATTAGTGCCATCTAGAACTGACTGAATACAAAGCCATTGGTCAGTATAAGAGTTCATATCGTATTTTCTGTGAGCTTGCTGCCACCACCATTAAAGCTGGAAAAAAATAAAGTGCCTTTTTTATTGGGGCATCCCACTTGAAGAACAAAGAGGAAAAAGTGTCCCCATTACCTTGTCTGCCAAATTCATTGACAAGGAAGTGCTCTGAGTTCTTTGGTTACAAGTGCTCTACCATCCTTGAGAAAAATGGTTTCGGATTTCACTGAAATGTACAATTAAACTGACTAAACTCATGAAATATGGGTAGGGTATTATCAAAGCCTCTGAAGTGATTTTGGCCTCTACCTCCTTCTCTCTCATACCCAGTTTGCATTTCCCGCTAGCCACACCCAGCACCAAGGCTGGCCATCAGCGAGGGTAGTTGGAGGACTGCTGGCAAGGTGCTAAACAGAGGTGCCGAGGGACTAAACTGCCAAGGAGGTGTCTTTGCTACTATCTCAATTTCACTTCCCAAAGACCTGTGACCAAATGGAACACTAATTACACTATTTCATAAAGTAACAGATGAGTTTAGGTGAACAATGAGTTCCCCTGCTCTCCTGCAAGGACCACTGTCTGCAAGGAGGAAACTAGGCCTGCAGAGATATTCCCTGTACCTTTGCTAATCAGGCAATGAGTACAGGAGAGTTGCACCACTTCACAAAGAAAGAAAAGACAATTTTATCAGTCCAAGTTTCAGAACAAATCTTGAAAATGTAGAGCAGGTAGCCTCCAATGGCTCCAAAATCAGATGGCAAGTACAGTAAGGCTGACTTTGCTATGATTTTAAAAGCTGTCTTATTTTGAGTTCATCTCCAAATGTGAGAGGGAGCATAGGATGCTGCTTTTGTGGTGTGCTTTCATCTCTAGGACTTCACAGATGAGGCAATACCATTTGATATGGAGTTGCACAACTCTTGGCATTATTGATCGTGTCTGCATTATCAGACATGATCAATAAGCTAACTGGCAAATGCCCAATCCCAGCATGCATTAGATTTTAGCAAGCAGGAGAGTCAGAACAGTTTGGGGGGCACTTTTGGTTTTGGTTTGTTTCAGGGGAATTACTAGGGGTTTATTGGGGGTCTGCTAGTTAAACTAGTATTTTCCAACAGCCGTAAGAAGATAAAAATAAACTTGACAAACAAGCTATACAAATGCCAACTCTTCCCCTCAGTGTTCCCCATATTTTAAAGATGAAATTTTGTTTATCCATGAATCTCTTCTTTACATGTTCTCACTTGGACTGTGACTTGAAGGACATCTGAGAACAACGTGGGAGAACACGACAGAGGCCAGCTGCTTGTGACAAATAACTTAAAGCATTAAGAGTCAGAAGCATAAGTAACAGTGAGGCTACTGTGCTCAAGCTATTAGCAGAAAAAGCCAAATCGGACTTTCACTGAAGTCAAAGCATCTCTCAGAAGGGCCAGTGTATGATTTTACCTAGTGTATATTTTTAATTATTCACAAAACTCGATTTGAACACTGCCTGCCTTTTGTTGTGTACAATCACTTGCAAAAGAAGCCCCAGACCTAGTACATTTCCAGAAGGTAACAGAGATATTTCAAGCTAATAGTTGAAAAAGAGAGTATTGTGCTTAATAATATTTTTCAAAATATACAAAAAATACACGTGGACATTATTCTACCCACAGTATCTGTATTGTTCTACACATAGTAGCTCTCAGAAAAAGCACAGGTAGCAAAACTTCATTTCCCCAAAATGCACTTCAATATATTTTAAGTATAAAAACCTAATTTAAAATAATGTCAGCATCTTTTGCCTGTAGAATATGAGGCTCAGCATCTTTAAATTATTTAAGAGGTCCTCGGAGAGTCAGTTATGCTTATAACGTCAGATTTACTCAAAGAAATGGAAAGAGCAAAGCAAAGTGTTGAATAAGGACTTCCTGTGCAATTTTACCAAGTTATTTTTTACTGCCTGTAATTGAAGCAGCATTCTCACCTCACACAGTTTTAGCCAGAAATATACGTTGTATAACTGCAACTTGTTTAACTTGGGTTTTTTTTTTTTCTTCTTTCTTTCTTTTTTATAAATAGAGTAGGTCTGCTCTACTGAACTGCTCTTTTCCCTATGAGAATTCATTCACAAATAAATACAAGCTCTATCAAGACTCAACTGAAAGTACACTTGTACAGGGGGGTACAAATCCTCTGTATGTCTCCTCCTAAAAGGAAAAAGAAATAATTGTTTGAAACTGTAAGGCGAAGAGCTTACCAGTACCGTCTCTGACATATTTTGTTCCCTTTCATTGTGATAGAAGGACCAGAGCTAATATTTATAATGTGATCTTAACAGTTTATATTCAAATAATGAATGTCAGGATCTGTGCAGTGTCACATCAGTGTCATAGTTTGTGATTACAAGTACAATTTCAAGGTATAGCCAAAAAATCTATCCTAGTATCAGTCATCATATTAGGTTAGCTGAAAAAAAGATTCTTGTTAGTGTTGTCTTTAATGAAGGTTATCCTTCTTTGCGTTTTGGAGACCTGTGGATAAAACAAAGTCTGTGTAAGATGTGCTGTATTTTCCCATGCATAACCCCCAATTTAACTATTAAATAAAAAGTGTTCCCCCCCAAGCACCAAGGCTTTATCAGTAGAATGGATTAAGGATGTGTGAGAGAAGACCTTTAAAAAATTATAAGAGTACGAGGTACATGTTTGTATTCAAATGCTGTATACACCTGTCACACTTTCTGTCTTAACTTAGACATCTCTTTCTAATTTAATGAGATCTTACAAGTCCTAAGACCAAACTGAGAGCTTCATTCATGTTCTGAACCTGTCTTTAAAACCATTCATTCAGGTGTTACAATTAGAAAGTTGGCATGCATATTAACTGTATGACTTTACTGAGAAAAATCTGCATAGGGATGCATATGTCAGCGCTGTTTTCTGTAACTACCCACAGTAACATACTGACCAGCAGGACCTCTTGTTCTCCCTGCACCTCAGCTACTTCTTATGCCTCTTTAATAAAAAAGAGGAACTACTGATGCCTCTTTGCTTTGACACTCTTTCAGCACTAATGAGGAAATTAGAAAGTACACAGGGAACATCTATCAGAGCTAGAACAAAGAGAACCGGCCAGTTCCTACTTTACCTCTAAACACCTTGTACTGGCACATCGTGTACTGTCCATGTCTGAAACACTTTTTATTTGAGCTAGAGCACAAGATCCCCAGGGAAAAGATGCATCATCTCATTTGCTTTTGAACTGGGCGCACGCATTATTGCCTCTCTGTACACAGTAAAAGGGATTGGTAGCATTCATAATGTTAATATTTTGCGAAGAGATTTCTCATTAACAGAAACAAATAGTTGTCATTTTAAATCAAAAATGAAACACACCCTCGGTGTAATTACACAGTTCAAAAGATGACTTGCAGTGGTCATTGGTCATACCCTTTGACCTGAGGAGCTTTGGGTAAAGCTGAGTAACAATCTTAGCATTTGAGCACGGGCCTCCCTGCTTCGACTCACAGGCTGCCAGGTGGCTTGCATGTTGAAACTCACTTCATCCCTGCTGAAGTACAGCTGCTCCTGAGGACAAGAGATTCTCTCCAGGGTCAACCACTTTCCACCCCTCAGCAGCTTAGCTTTGGGTCTGAGGACTGTCCTTTCCAGAGGAAGCTGCAGGCTGAATATTTTTAAATGGGTCTGTATACTGTGAATAACACAGCAGCAGCAAAACCATAAGATGACAGAAATCTAACAGTGGCATTGTTTCAAGGGTCATCTTCACCACAGATAGATTTTTCTACTATGTCTGTTCTTAACTCTGACTAATAAAGTAAGCATTCTGTGCCCAGTGAGGGGAAATACAATCAAATAATTTGATATGAAAGCTAATTGTTTTTGCTGTTTACAGATCTGCCAACCCACAGCTGCTACAGGGTGGTAGATTAAGGAGGGACTGCAAACGCAATGCATGAGCCACTGTCATTCATCTCTTGCTTTCATTCTTTAACTTTAAAATCCAATTTGAGGTTACGTTCTATGGAAATAAATGGGTCAAGGCAGATATTTAACTTTAACCTTCTATGCCAGACATCACCTTGTTCATTAAAGCCTGGCAAATGGAATAGCACTTTATTTAAACAGAAGATGAAAGTTGTGTAGATTTGAAATTGTTCATTATTTCATGGGAACAAAAATGCATCAAGTATACCTGAATTCGGTTTGACCACTGTCTCTTGCTTCACACTTCGACTTCTTCCTTTTCCCTCAACAAATGGTTTTATAGCCCAGGAGAATTAGAAAGAATTATTCAGAGTCTAACATTGGCCTTGGGCAGTACTGTTTTGCCTCTTCCTCTCCCTGTCCCATCTTTAATTAAGATATATCCTTTAAGATTTGTGCCAATCTCATCTGGAACAAAATGGTGAAGCTACACTGAAACCAGCGTTCATTTAAATAGCTATGGATCCCTTAGCCTTCATTTTACAGTCTGACTTCAGCTTCTGCAAGTTCCCATCCCCTTCATCCCCCATCAGTATGCTGGCCATGACACCACCTCTCTTGGCATTGTACGACCTCTAAGTCTAGATCACTTGCAACAGTACTTGGACAACAAAAGGGCTTGTGAAATAAATTCATGGCTGCTTTCTAAAACCCTCCATATTTCAGAAGAAATATTGATTATTTTGGTAGTAAGTTCAGTGACTGACCTCTGTAGACAATACAGGAAAAATTAGAGAGGAAACAAGTTAGAGATGATCAGCAAAGAAGTAACATTTTGATTTATTCTATTTCTTTGCTATCCTCATCTTGCTATTATCATTTTTATTATTTTTCTCTATCAAAATAGAAGAATGTTCCTATTGGCATCTATTACTACATGATACAGAAGTAGCTTTTTCCTAATGCAATATATCGCATTTCGTATTTATTAATTTTCACTGTTGTGTCAAAAAATCTTGAACCTAAATTTTAGAATTTATTCAAAGGATGGCATAATAAGAATAAGAAGGCATAGTAACTCTCAGTTTGGAAATGACATTTGAAAAAGATTGCATAGGGAAATATGGAGTTCCCAAAATGTGTTTACAGTGGTCTCCATAAGCACTAAGTTTTCTCTCTGCCTACACCTTGGTTTAGTTGAATTAATTTTCTCTGACATCCTCAGAGATGCCAGAGCAGATTTTTTTCTTCGTAATGAGGAAAGCTAAAAAATATTGAATAAGTAACAAGACCTAACAAAAAACAACTGTGCATCTTGGATGCCAGCTTATTTTTAACCTAGTTTTTTAGGCTGGAACAAAAACATGTAATCTCCCACTGCTAGCTCTAAGATTTGAGTTTCCAAGATCTACTTTAATGACCTCATATCATAGCTCAATTTTTAATGAAAATTATTTCCCATTTTCATAAAAATTATTTCCCATATTCAAATGAATCTATTTTTAAGAATCAAGCTGAAGTCAAAAGGTTTCAAATAATCTTGCTGAGCTTCACATGGTGTTCTTAATAGTTAATCAATGTCTTGAATGTAGACATGACGCAACGTACATTAGGAATCACAATCTTTAGCAAGAAGCATCATGCACTGATTTCACAGATTGCAGAGTGCATACCATGCTCCCACAGAAAAAAAGTAGGGAAGGCAATGTGTCTCTGTGTATAAACACTCTGCTCCTAATTTAAATGAAACAGTGTGCATAAACATGCATAAGGACTATGCACGTATGACTTGATAATTTCAGCATTTTCAAGCATTCTCATAAGTTTTGTGCAGCACGCCTGCAAAATAATTGTGATTTTGAAATAGATGGGGAGAAACATATTAAAATATATAGCTTTACCCTCCTTATCTGAAAGTCTTTTAAACTCTTAAAGGTTTTTTTTTTCTGATAGGAAACTTTTTTCCAAGACTCTATCAGAGAAGAAATTCTCCCCGAAACCCCCACTCATAGAAACAATGGGTCTTCAGTTTTATTTTCTAGCAGACATGCAATATTGTCCATAACATTGCTATGCTCTGTACGAATTTTTTTTTATCCTGATACTTACACTGGAGAGCTGTTTCAGAACTCCTCTGGTGGTCCAAATGCTATTAATTGCCCACCTCTGTGACCTCGAGAGCAAAAAAGAAATATTCTTTGTTACAAAATTCATATGTATATTGTCTAAAATGTTTGCTTTCCCTTCATGTCCTTTGTGCAATAAACCTGTTAATAGTGTGCCAGTATATTTAATAATTTCAAGACATATTTCAGTCTTCAGTTTCTAGGATGGCATAGCCTGATTCTTTTAGTCTTCTTTGTGGGAATCTCTCAATCATCTTTTGGTCTCTGTTGATGTTTGCATCTTTCTCCAAGTTCTACAAAAGATGCTCCAAAGATGCCTGCTACAGTCTCTGCAATATTATTACCAAGTCATTTTTCTGCTGGGAGTACACTGCATGATGCATCTTTTCTGATCACATTCACCTTTCACACCTTCATTATTTAGGTGAATAATTGTAAAATCTTGTTAATGCCAGCTATATTTTTCTCTTTCTCTTACTTTGTCATTCCCAAATGATGGGCCCACAACTCATAATAGTAGTTCTCATTAGTACACATATATATATAAAAAATTATGGCCCTCAAGGTCATCCAGTTCTTCCTATGTATTGGGATATGTCTGCTTTTTATCTCTACTAAAAAATCCAGCAAGATCAGTTCCAGAATTTTTTTCTGATGAACTCTATTGGTGTCCTCTTTCCAATCTGAACTGAAAGAGAACCTATTGAACAGCTGTTGCTTATTCTGCAGGAAGCTTTTACTCATGGTATAAATTTTGATCCCTTTTCTCTAACCTAGATAACCATTCCCCTTTTCATGTTATAGTGTTTACCAATGCCCAGATACATGGAGATTATTGCATTTTCTTCACCTATGGTTTTGTAAAAAATCAGTAAGGTAATTGGAGCCCACTGTGACAATGTATCTTTTCAGAAGAGGATAGTCTTCTATCACAAATAATCTGATACGGTAAATATTTTATTTCACATATAAAACGGCTGGAAATATCATTACAATTTTTTCCTCTGGGCTTTTGTGTATTCCTGTCATGACAGAAATTAGCTGACAAGTCTTCATTGTAAAGTACTCTTTGTCAAACTCGGAGAAACCAATATAATACAGGTCTCAGTTATATGAAAGGTTGCAAAGAACTAGTAACATACAGTACATATAAATTTTATAGTTTATATTATGGTATCCTGTAGAGGCTTCATCCTTTGTATGGTGTTATACAAAGACATAAATGATGCTTAAAACAAATGAGGGATGTCTTCTGGTTTATCAATGACCTTAAAGATAGCTACTCAGTTTATGTAAAGATTTCCCTTGATCAAAATGGTTCTGTAAAAGGAGGTAACACGTTGGAATACCCACAGTTCAGAGGTTTTGCAGGATTTTAGTACAATCATCTGTTCACTGAAAACTTTTAAACTTGAAATGAGGATGAAAATGTATTGCTTGTCCTTTTTTTAAAAAAACCCCTATAAATCTTGGAAATAACTTAAATGTTCTAGGAGTGAGAATACAGACAAGCTTCAAATGTTAATAAAACCAGTATTTATGGAATATTGAATCATACAACACAATGTAAGTGAGAATGGCAAGATGCAGAATGTGGTACTCCTGTTATTTACACTTCTCTCATCCAATATGGGGCAAGTTCCTTAATCTAAATTATGTTGCAGATGTTACTAAGACAGGTATGCTGAACCCATACCTTTCAAGTTAGATAGAATTTTTTGAGAGTACTTTTAAATCTTTTTCCAGGGCCACATGATACAGTTTAATGATTGGAATGCATAGAGAAGCAGAAAAGACTAAAAGTCTTTTTCCCTCTTTGATACCATATGACCTTCTTTTTATCTTATTAAATTTTTGACAAGTGATATTTAATTAAAGTGACTATAATTCCACATTTCTATTGTTGTGCTGATGAAAACATCTGTTTCTTCAGGACTGGAATCGCATTCTAGAGAAGCACAAAGTATAGTTTTTTTCCTCATAAAAGTTACTCAGTAACCTCATAATTTTACCCCACCATATCTTCATTGTAATCCAAAGGTATTTTAGCACTTAAAAATACACACTTTTTAGAACAAGTAGTTTAAGTTCTTAGCTTCAACAAGAACAGAATGTGCTGAGCCCGTAGGGAAAAGTGGGAGATGTCTTTTTTCTTGTGGGGAAGACCCTTTTTTCTGTTGTTTAGTTTATTAGAGCAAGTTCTGCCATACGAAACACTAAGGAAACTCCATTGATCTAAAGTAGTGCTTTCTATTGGCTAAAGTATAGTTAGTTTATGCGTGTTCTTGTTTCTCGATTGAGGTTTTTCTAAACAATTTGGCTTTAAAAAATGCCAGATTTTTTTCATAGAATGGCTGTCTAGTGGAGGCTACCTTGCTATCATTTTTTATTTTCTATGGTGTACACAAAGAGTTGCAGTTGAGAAAGTCATTGAAATCAGTAAGGTTACTCACAATCTCAAAATTATGCATGTACTTCAGCGGTCTGTTGGACTGAGGCCAGAATTCCCATCACTTGCAGCAGAAGCAGACTAAGGGCAGAATTTGGTTCATGATGGCCCCTTGGTATTTAATGAGTATAGTGCCTTGTACAGCTGCAGCTGGTACTTTACACAACTCTGCAGCTTGTGTGTTTCTTCCCCCAAACCAGGACAATACTGTTATCCAGTCTGCTTTCATTTTGCAGGAGGATTTTTTTTCATGAAACCAATATAGCAAACAGCTTTGACAATAAAAGGTACACTCTGTTCAAAATTTTTTTTTTCTGTAAACATGAGATCATCTTGTTATGCATGACACTTCATCAGCCTTCTGATTTCAGTCGAGCAAAGAAGACAGAATACTGATACTGTACATAAATTCCATTAAAACAAATGCTTAGATCCCACACATTTCTTGTCAGGAAAGAGACAAACATCAGGTACAGTAACTGGCCTTTTCATAGGCTTGTCAGGATAAAACTATATGGAAAAATTTTTAATTCTATGCTATTTTATTTTTCCTCATAATTAATTATAAACCAAGATCGAAGTACCATGTTTATTGACACATTTGGATCCAAGTTTAGACTACATGACCTGCTTTGAATATCCTCAAGAGAGCTGTTAGGTGCTGAGCATTTTGAAAATCTGTGGGTTTTTATGTAGGTATCTACTTGATCTACAACACTATCATCAAATCCATAATTTTCCTGTTCAGTGAACTGTGCCCCAGAATCACGTGCCTAAAGTATTAATGAATTTCCCCTGACTTTCAGACAATGGACATTTTTGTTAGCCTAAGGGATTTGCATTCCGTGATAATATGAAACATATATTTGGAAATGCAAACAACACTGTTAACATTTTAAATAAGTTTAGCAATACAGGAATTTATGCTGACATTAAAAGCTATACTAAATTGCTGCTTGGGTTATTTTGAGAATATCTCTATTACTAATATGACAAAAGATGACTTTAATGGCATCATAAACCAGAAACATGAAAGCATTATTAAAACCTGCTTCATAAAGAGTTATCAGCCTGCTTTCAGTTAAGCTGTTCAGACATGATGAAATTTCAAGCTAAACACACTGGACGACTTCATACACTTTTAACCAGCAGTGCTGTAAATTCAATACTAATGGATATGTAAGATAAAAGAAGAAAGGAAAAAAAAGGATTATTTTTGCCACTATATTCCAGAATAAATATTATAGGACAGAAAAATATTACACACTTCCTGAATTCTAACCACATCTTCTGACAATCTTTCTTTCCCTGGTTATTACCATGGAACATTTGTTCTGTGCATTGCACAGTCCTGTCACTTCTTCTTGGAAACATGATATTTAGTTTAATTTAGCCAATGAAGTCACTTTAGGATCTTATGTATTTTTAAGACACAGAGGAACTATACTCTGCATTCCTTTTCATTAATTATTTACCTCTCTGCAGGGTAAAACACTTACTTTACCTGTTCCATTCTTTCGCCTCTATAATGCATACTGAACCTGGGTAAAATATGAAGCATCTGAAAACCGGACCTGATTGTGGGTAAGATGGTAGCCATTTGTTCGTGGAGGTGCCTTAATGAAAGGTTAGAGAAATGTTTTTGGAGGTTGTAGCCCTGTTCAAAACCAATAGGTTCGAAAACATCATGTGTAGTTGAAGGTCTAGGATCCCTCTCATCACAAATTCATTAAAATGTTTTTGGCAACAAAGATTTTAGGAAAATAGAAAACTAAGGATCTAATATAATTCTTCATGCTGTTCAGATTTAGATCTGCAGAAATCTTATAATTACAATCTGAGGAAAAAGAAAGCATTCTGTTTCTGGAAGACATTCTGAACCATATACATCTTCTTAGAGGATCAAGATCTATAATGTTCTCTGCTTGAGTTATGTTAATGGCACATTTTAATTAAATGGCAAATAATGTCCACATAAGAAGTACAGAGACAAAGTCCTGCAAGAACTTCTTCAGACATACAGGAACTTACAAATCTATTTCTGATTACAGAACCAAAGAATAGGTACACCTAATATGTTAATAGCTAAAGTAAAGACTCCCAGGAGCTACAATTTTCTCATAGAAACTACTGGAAGAAAACATAATTCCTACTATTTGCATACTATTTGCATGTTGTTCCATGTTCCTGCTCCCTTCCCCTCTCCCCAACCCCCTCCTGCCTCGGTGGGTTTACACGAGATTTGATACATTATAATGGAGTTTAGGTAGCAAATGAAGGGAACTGACTCACTGGACTCACAGAGGTGAGAGTATGTAAGTCAAAAACGGAGAAAAACTTGTGCTGGGAAAAGGAATGGCGTTAGCTAGAAGAAGACGGCTTTGAGAGTTACTTATACAGAAAATCTGCAGTGTTCTTAGGATAATTCAGGTGCAATGGCAGTGATAGTGATTTGCAAGGCTAGCCTATAGTCCTCATGCAGGAAACTACTTCAGTAGAACAGTTTTATATTGACCATATTCATGTCTCTTGCAAACCTCTAGGGCTAAAAATTGTTGGTCCAAAATGTTCCTCACTGCATATAGTTTGTGTTTTATCTACAAATCTGGTAGCAGAAGCTTTCTTGTTTAACGGTCAGCACGAATAATGCACAAGCTATAAACGAGAGCAAGCAAAATAAAAAAGGATAAAGGGATAAGAATTGTTTCTTCAAGTCTTGTGTTCTATGACAAACTTCACTTTCATTCAGATATTATTTTTCACCCAGCTCAACTCCACGGTGTGTTCTAAAGATAGCACTCACTACAGAGCACCTAGTTACAACGACATGAATACCTGTGCCTTGGTCCACTTCTGAAAGAGTAACACACCGTCATTATATTAAGTAAAAAATGGGAAATAAAGAGTCTTTTTGCCACATTTCATAGTTCTCAGGGATTCTGTGAGCCAAATGGTATCCCAAGTGCACTCACTCTGTAAGAAATATCTTTTAAAAAAGACAAGGAAACTCTTTCTTCATCATCTTATTAATCATTTCCCCAGTCAACTGGAGTTGTTTGCCAGGTATAGATCATAGCTCCAGGAAGAGCTAGGAGTCATTCTTTTACTCACATTGTTATTAAAGCCACTTGTAGAGCTAGAGGCAGAAACAATGGGAAAAAAAGACTTCCCCCATCGACATCCAGGTCCCACGGAGGGTGGAGGATAAGGAATGTATATTCCAGCCTCAGTGGTCAACATGGTCTCTTACCTATTGCAATAGGTCATCAAAACGTACACAAGATTTGGCAAGTCTACTGGGTATAGCTGACTCCCGCAGAAGGCACGTAGCAGGCTTGTGGGATTTTCTCTGTTACTTCCAGTACAGACAGCCAGAGTCTGGACTAGAATTAGTAAAGGCACCAGCTGGAGGTTTCTGCTAATTGGTTTAGACCTCTCTTAGTGTCTTACTGAGGCATCAGGATGTTTAGACCTCAGCTTTTCTGTTCAACAGACAGGAGAGCTGGAAGGCAGTCGCTGTTTTCCTGCTTTCTTGTGGGGTGAATGGCAGAGGCAGAAGGTAACCTGACTCCTGCCTTTGTTGTATAACAATATCTGCTTGTATTTAATAACAAACAGGAGCACTTCTCATCAGTTTGCTGCACAAGTAGAAGGCCGTTCAGCCATATGTTTGTATAAAATCCCAATGGTACACTTGAATCATTATTACTTACACACACAAGATGATCATTAATGTACCTATATCGGAGGCAAATTTGTCTGGCAACTGGATTTTAACTATAGTTTGAGCTTTTACAGCATCTTTATTTGTGATGCACTGAAACAAATAATTCTGATTACGGCAAGAGGCACCAGCATTTTAAAGCTTAGTAGTTATGCTGAGCTTAGGAGATGATTAAAGTTTAGCTGGTTTAGAGAAGGTGAAATTCCCAAATCACTGTACTTTCATATACTTAATTAACAAAAGCCCAGCCTAAATAATGTCAGTTTTCTAATCCTCCCAATAGAAGGGCAATTTTGAGATGAACTGAAACAGAAATGAGTAAGAAACATGTGATGATCAGTTAGACTAGTATCTTTAGAATCTCTAATCTGTAAATTGAGCAAAAGCCCTACAACCCCATTCACAATACAGATTTTTGTGACAAAACACTGTTATCAAGAATGCTGCTAAAGAAGCTGGCAGAATATATCTCAAAACTAAAGAAAGAAAACGTTTAGAGCATTTTCATTTTTCTAGCTTCCCTCCCCTTCTCTATTCTTATAATTCAGACTTCAGAGATTTGAAAATTCCTGATAAATGCTGTGCTTAAGTCTATGCCATGGAGGCAATCCTGAAAGGACGTGCAATTCCAGCAGCAGGACAGATCTGCTATGTGTAGGCAAACCTGGATAGAGTAGCCCAAAGCAAACTGCTCTTCTGTGGTGCTGCCTGCATGTAACACAAAGAGATCATGTTATGCATGTCTTCTTGCAGGAGTGGATCAACACTCTATAGCCCAGATGAACCTCTATTGCCTTGAAAACACCATTAGACATGGGTGTTACAGAGGATAAATAACAGAGAAGGAAGAAACACTTTGTCATTCTCTACTTTGAGTGTGAAGCAATGGTACCTGGGCACCAGGAAACCCACTCTAGATCTTGTTCTGTGTTTAAAGGATTTAGCCTGGCTTCTGTGCCCAAACATTGTGCCAAGTCTTTCTCCTGCTTCAGTTCTCCAGTATTGCACCGGACATAGAAAACTGCACACATTTCCCAGCCTCCTCAGTATGTCTTGGCAGCATTATGCCTTCACAAACATAACAGGTACAAACATAAGCTACTCATATCTAGGGAGTATCGATTCATGCACTGAGACACTTTTCTTCTGTGCATTGAGACCCTCTTCCATGAAGAGGTACTACCATGATGTGAATAAACCAAAGAAAGTAAGGGCAGAAAGAGGAAAGTAAAAGAGCAGAAAATAATCCCTCTGAACAACTGGGGCTTGTTAAGATGGACTTACCCGTGGATAGTCTGAATTCAAAACAAAATAAAAAAAAAATAAATGAAAACAACAACAAAATATTTAGTAAAAATACCAGCATGCGAACGGATCAGCAATGATAAGCAGTAGGAAGCCTTGTGTACTAACTTCTTTGTTTTTCAGGTATAACAAAAACTATGGAAACCAACAAAGGAGAGACTTGCAAGAAAACAGCGAAGGAAAGTATTCTGCCAGGGTCCAAATCCCCATAAGTTGACATTGTACTGCACAGAGCTGTAATCCACAGAGCTCCACTGGTTTGCACCAGCCAGAGAAACAAATAAAAAATGGTGCTGCTGCCATGTAGCTTAAACCCTATTTAGGTAGGTAGCTCACTACTCAGTGGGTGATCCCAGCCTGCATGTTTTGTTCCACCTGTATTTCGTGGGTCTGAAGGGCCTCTGAAAATCTGAAGATGGGGGTTGCAAACTGAGAGCCTTCAGTGAAACTCAACATGTTTCTCCATCAACAACCCTTAAACAAATATAGTATTCTGAGATTACAAAAGGGTGATAATTTGTGTTTTCCATTATAGCAGCAAACAAAATGATCCACCAAATTAACTCTTCAACTACTGAAATGGAAAACAAATATCAATACATTAAAGCTTGAGAAGCTGAGTGCTTGTATTTTTCCGGATGTCTAATGACTAAGTTGAGGAATGTTGTTTCAAATGCTTTCAGCTATTAATTATGTTTCTAACAATATTCTGGATCAAACACTCTGCAATGAATCTGTGGTTTGATTTCTTTTTTAGTACCATAATTACAAATTGTAAACAACTTCCCTTTTCCCTAAAGGTTGTGTAACTTTATAAAAACAGAGGGGAGGGGTGGAGGGTGCGGAACAAAAAAAAAAAAAAAAAAAAAAGAATCTATTGAAGTAGAAATTAAAAAGGGATGTTTGATATGATAAATAATGACTAGATAATGGGTTTCACTGGGATATGGAAATATATCCCACAAAGAGAACAAAAACCTGTGTGAAGAGGCTTGAGGAAGGACAGCTCCATTCTGTTTTTCTTTCCCTCATCCTTGGTGTTGCTCTCACCAGGCCAGGTCTTAAGGACAATCCACGGTTAACTCAGTTCACCCAGGAGTCTCCTTAGGAATGATTGTGGTTAGAGCAGCAACTAATAGATGGTTTTATTTGTTTTGTAGACAAATGGAAAGTAAAAAAGTAGGAGGTATTCCCTGTATTCAATGCTTGTGAAGAAAGAATTAAGAGGCACTGATAGCATTTAATCAAGATGCCTCCCCACAATATCTAATTTTATTCATCTTCTATTGAGTGCTTTCACCTTATTAGTTGATTGTCCAACAGACTCTTGTATATCTGACAGTCTGTTGGGTTAGACAGTCTCTAGAAATTTGCCTTTGTGTGGCATAGTAGTGGATATGTCAACCTCAGGAGACCAGATTACCTCACATGCACCAATTATGAGACCAGGTTTAGGGCAAAAGTTTATATTCCACTAAAAAGCATATATTTTCAGTAGTGGAATAAATTTAGATGGAATACCAAAAAATATCTTTAGAATTGTATTTAATGAGCACTGTCCTCTTTAGCTGCCCTAGCTTGTGAGCCTGCCTCATTAGACCTGCCTCAGATCTAATGAGACATCTCCGGAGCTCACAAAACCATGCAGAAGTCCTGAAGCCCATCCTTCCCATCTCTATCACTGAAGTGGCTCTTGAAACAGTTCAAGCAGATGCTTGAGCGATCTGCTGCTTTTCTGGTCTGGGATGCACTGGTTCATTTTTATAATAGTTTTGTTCCACATTCCTTGTGATTAGGCAAAGGGGCCTCCCATAGTAATTTGGAGGATTAGATAATTTTCTGGATTCCACAATCTAACATTGCTAAATCTAACAGTTTTATTTCTTAATGAGTACAGATTGGTTGCAAATTTGTTTTGCCTGCTTAAAAGCATTTCATGACATTGTAGTAAACCTGATATGAGAATCAGCAAATGCACACAGCCCTCAACAGAGCCATAATTTTAATTTCCCTGTGAGAAATTTGGACACCCTGGACTTTATATAGGTTCAACAGAAGAATAATTCAGGCAAGAACTGCACAACCATGTGTTCTTTCACTCAGATTTCATTAGATTTTGGGTAATCCTCTGGGACACAGTCATATTCAGTTTCACAGAAGTTGTAGCAGTGACATGTCTTTGCTAATATACTTTCTTCCAGTGATGGGAGCTATATGTCAAAAATAACCTAAGGAAAAAATCAACACCAGCATAACTATTTTAAGAAGAAATAACAATAGATGAACAAGATGTTTATGACAGACTTTTTTTCCCTGGCTTAACATGATATATGTATCACATGTACTCTTTAATGTGCAGTTTCAGGTTTAACAAAACCTTTATTAGTAAGCATTATTTTGACTTGGGGACTGGGAAGGAAGACAGTTACTTTCCGTCAGGTGCATATCAAATTTTGATTTACTTCTAAGAAAAGCGTTCAGGTTTTCTTTTCTTTCAGCTAAAGTTTTCATTATTGTTAGTGGATTTCTAGGCTTTTAGAGGAAAGGAGTCAAATTAATGTCCCATTTTCTGCTCCTTCATCAATATGTGTATGAAAGTGATTAACGCATAGTGCTTCTGTTTTAGTTTTAAATATTAATGTCTTCTTTTTTGAAATGAAACCTTCTAGGCCATTTTGTGTACACCCTCTTATAATGTTAAGGACAACTGCAAACCTATTAGTGATGGTGGTAATGGCTTTGACAGGACTACCCATATTAGATTTGAAAAAATTTTTTAGTGCTTTGCCTAGCTAGGTTTTTTTTTTAAATGCATCCTTTTTTCTGTTTATATTCTTGAAGTTCTTATATCATACCTACAGATCTATTTCAGTGGAAAGAGTCTGTACAAAGCAAAGCAACTGAATGTTTTGTGATCCTTTAATCTTTCATGTCTTTTACCAATAAGTAGCTGGTTCCCCTCTTCCTAGCTAGTCCATTTCATAATCAATTATATAAAACTTTGCCTCATAATAGCACAAAGGAACTTTTAAGGGAAACAGAAGGAACACATGGTCCATTAAGATCTTCCATA
Source organism: Calonectris borealis (assembly GCF_964195595.1). Taxonomy (NCBI): domain Eukaryota; kingdom Metazoa; phylum Chordata; class Aves; order Procellariiformes; family Procellariidae; genus Calonectris; species Calonectris borealis. The sequence goes on along the minus strand of NC_134352.1, from coordinate 47,762,882 downwards.
ACTAACCTTGGGACTTTTTAATGCAGTTCCTCCCACCCTTAGCCTCCCTAGCTTGAAATTAAATCAATTCATATATCACCATTTATCATTTTGGAAATCTAGCTCACAACTGTACTCTCCAATTCTCTCCTCCAGAAATGTGTCAGAATAATTCACACTTGCTTCTATCACTGTCTTTGACAATTTGTTCCATTATTCAGTAACCCTCTGCATAAAAGAAATTCTGTCTGAACTCCTTATAGATTAATCCTTTCTTTAACATCAATCCATTATCTCTGTTTTTGTGTAAATTATTATCTCAAACAGTGCCTTAGTGACAATCCGGTTCTCTTCCTTCAGGATCTTACATGGACCTAATTAGGGCCTCGTTCTGCTAAGATCTATGCTTTCCGTGTATCTGATTTCAGATATTTTAAACTTCTTTCATGAACTAATAAAAAAAGTGTCTTTTATTTTTCATCTCTTACAAGAAAAAACCTACAATACCTGAATAGGAGATGGATTCTTGTTTACATCAGTTCAGCAAAGCAAAACATCTGAAAAATCTCTCATGCTTGACACAACAGCTCAGCATACAAGAATTCTCCTGGCTTGGTTGCTCTTAATGCAGTCGTGACAAAAGGAGATTTTCAGGAGACACCCTTCATTCTTCACTATGCAGCTTTAGTGATCTGGCAGAAATGCAGGTACTTGGTTTCAACTGTGTTAATATTAACAGGACGGTATAAAGATTTTAGTATGGCAGGCATTTTGTCTTTCTGCAGTAGCAGAAGTAGTAATGTAGTGCTGTACCCTCTTCTGAGCAGTCCTTTATTTTCTTGTACAACTACATATTTTTGTGCTGTATCCAGATGTCAAAACAATGAGCATTGTGGGGGGAAAAAAATCAGTAAGTTAAGAACTCAACACAAATATGGATTAATAGGTTAGCTTGATGGGCTGCTTAGTTACATAAATCTATCTCTTTATATATTTCTCCTGCTCCCTCTAAGACTTTATTTGTTCAAATAGCTTCTGCATTATATTGGTTTTGATTCATCATTACTTCATAAGCTGCTTTGAGATAAATTTTCAAATCTGAAGGATCTACATAAAGCCAAAGTTTTTGTGATTCTTTAAAACCAGACATTAAACATTGATAGTACACTCACCCAGCTTTACAACTTCTGACTTTCTTTCCTAGGAAAGGAACATGGTCAGGAATCTCTGCAGATGCTGTCTTCTCTCTCGTTATAGTACTTAAAGTTGGTACTGCATTTTAAAGATATGAAACTCTGACTTATGAAGTTTTTATCTACAGTTACCATTTCCTTGAGCATTGTGACACAGAAAACCTTTATGGTGGGTTATCTTGGACTTGTTCTGATTTGGTAATGAATTGTATGATATTAACTGTGATGAAGTTGTTATCATCACCCTTTATAGAATATCTGAGGTAAAGCTCTCAAACATTAATTTTTTTTTTCCTAAATGGAAAAGATACTGGAGGTCAATACTCTACATACACATTCCTTATCATAACTTTCAATCTGGTGTAAGATCTGGTATTGGATGTTTATTTTTGTCCTAGTTTTAGGTTATAAAAATATTAAATTATTTTTGTTAAGATGAAAAATTTCTAAGATTTCAAAGAGGAAGTGATGTCATGTTTTGATTTGGCATTTCCCGTTCAAAATGGATTTTTTATGGTTTGTTCTATTTCATTGACTTATCCATAAACTTTTTACTTTTCCATAATGCTGCACTTCTGTTTGGAAGCTGCATTTTTTGTGAAGTTTCTGGGATTGGTAAAAAAAGGAACAACCCACAGCAAAATACTCCCCCCAAAAAAAAGCATGTCTCATGTTTCCTCCCCCCAATTTTGATTTTTCAGTGAGTGCATCTTCTATTAAATTAATCATCAATAAAAAAAAATCTCACCAGCTTTTTTAATAACATGATTTTGATTAATATTTTTCACCATATATGTATATGTTATTATGTCTATATCAGTTTTCACGTCTGTGATTCACTCACTAACAATACTAGCTAGAATAACAGCTGCTCTATGTACAGCAGTGGGTGGAGATTAGAGGTGTGTAAAAATTATTTTTTGTCTGTTAAAAAAAGCTGAATCTAAAAAAGCCCCCGAAATTTTCATCTTAAAAACTTTCTATCCTAAATTCAGAACACATGTTATTATCAACACAGTTTCAGAAATAAACAACAAAAAAAAAAAGCTATGGAACTGTAGGACGTGGAAAGAAAACAGTTTTATTTCATTCCATTATTTTTTTCCTTTTGATCACTTGAGAACTTGTTCATTTAGATTTTTACTCATTTTATATTGAATATTTAAAATACAGTTGTTTAAGATTAATGCATTGTTAACATACAAAATCCTTATTTTTCATTTAAGAAAAGTTGAAATTAATTTTTCAACTATTGCTAAAATTTTCTCCAATGCTTACTTAGCTGAAAAATTATTCCAAGGTGTTTTTCCTCTATTCTAGTTTTATTGAATTGACATTTCACAACAAAAGGAACAGAGTTTTCTACAAGGGCTCCATGTTTTGTGGGAACAGACAGATATGCTGTGTAGAATGACTCAGTAGTTTCATACCTATTGGAAGTGGAGAAAAAAAAAGAATAAATTAGACTGCAGCCCTTGCATTTCTTTTGTAACATTTTCTGTGAATCTGAGTGTGCTCTCTGTGAGCATGGGCAAGTCCTGATAGATCACCTCACTCCACTCCTGCTGCTGCTAGCTGCAAGTGTAGACAGCTTGACTATACTAAATGGTGATAGGGTTCCCTGCTGACCCATCTTTTTCAGTTAATTGCATTTTAAACATTTGCAAAATTTCCTGCATTTTTAAAAATTTATTGTGCCCTGTTCATGTCTACATAAACAGATAGACGGCTGAGGGATGGACATACACTTTTGTAAACCCTCATTTGATGTTTATGTTTTCACCATCCTACTCTAATATTTTATATTTGTGCTAAGCTGATTTTTTTCCCTTAATCCCTTTGTGAAGCTCCTTATTCAGCAATATACTGCAGGTCTTTTTACTCCTGCTGTGCCTGTTACTAAATAGCACTCGGTTTTGCACACATCTCTTTCTTCTAACACTCTGTTTCCCTTAACGATTGTTCTCCCCAGTGCTTCTCACTTTCTGATTTCATACTGTCCGCTTCACAATCTGTTTTATAGTCATTGTACAGCATTGTCAAAAGATCATAGATTCACATTCTTGAAAAACAAAACAAAAAAACCACAGCCATTTCACAAGTATTTAACTTTTTGGTAAAAATAAGCTAACACAAATCTTAGTTAATCTTCTGTCTTGAAAGAGTCTACTTTCAAGGTCCTTTCTTCCCACTTTCTGTGCTATGCCTAGAGACAGGGTAAAGCCATCTACCTAGGAGCAGACACAAGCACATGTTCACATATAACATATAGGCACACAGCGAACTGAAGGAGTTTTCAATGAAAACACAAGCATGCTGAAGCAGCGATGAAATTTGATTTTGAATCAGGCTTTTCTAAAGCTTCTGCCTGCAGACAACATTTCCAAGTTTATTGTGAGGTACTTTTTATGTGTGCACTTTAAACCTAAAACTTCCTGGGTTTTCCTGATACTAGAAGCATATGCCTGCTTATGCATTCCTTTTTCTGCTAGACATCACACCTTTAACACTTAGTGTCCAATCTGGGATCAAGTTTTAAAACAGAACTTGAATAAACACTTAATCGGAGAAGGGAAAAAAAAAATTAAGGAGGAAAACTCAGAATAAATAAATCAGGAATCTTTTACCAAAAGGAAAGAGAATAACAACACAGGCAGAAATTAAAACTGGATTAAAATTGGTCTCTTAAGGGTCAAAGCATTCCCTATAGACTAGTAAGATTAGAGTTTGGACCCCTTTGCTTCCTGGGCCACATGTAGAAGGTCACAACTTTAATCTTGCCAGGGCTAGAAAACAAAGTTATCCTATCTAACAGGACGGAACCCTTCTTGCTCTGCGCAAAGAAACCGATTGTTTATATTAAGCTCTAGGTAGCATAATTTACCATGCCTTGGTTCTGAGTGAGTCAGACAAACCCCTGGATCTGTGCCAATTCAGTTTTCCTCCCTGTCATTATGTTCCCGATTTATTTATGTAAGGGTGGAAAACTACTTGGAAGCGGGAGCTTAAATGTGAGCAAGATGTACAAGGCCTAGGCTGTTATCTGCTTGCCCAAACACTTTATACAGCTACTTCGTGGGTCTTAGGCACCTGCGGTCTTATTTGACTGGAGCATTTCAGGGAAGATAAGGAAATAGAGCTTTCTCCATTGTTGCAATTATGAACAAGAGCAGAATTGCACCCTCAAAAAAGCACCAATATTTTTTTGGTTTGTTTCATTAATGACATCAGATCTGAACCTTTTGGAGTTTGATGCACAGCCGTGACATTTTTGAAAGGCAGCTTTAGCATAAATACCCTCCCCAGACACACTACAATTCCATTTCTGTAATCACCTGTAAAGTTACTCTATCAGAAGGTACATCCCTATACCATCCCAGGCCGAGATGGCTGGTGAGCTAAGACGACCAGGGAAAAGGTACTCCTAGATGCTTAACTTGACAAGCCCTCTTTTGTTGTTCTATTTTTTTTCAGCTATTTTAGAATTCCTTCCCAAAAGCAGCCTCAGATTTTGTCTGTTTCTGCACATCATATGGGGCAAAGATATAAAAATCAGAGAGTGTTTTGAAAACTGTAGCTCTGCTTAGTTAATACATCAATCAGGTAGATTCACAGAATCATAGAAATCATGGAACGGTTTGGGTTGGAATGGACCTTTAAAGATCACCTAGTTCCAACCCCCCTGCCACTGGCAGGGACATCTATGGTTGATGAGAACTTTCATATTCCCCACACCCACCCACTGCCACTGTCCTGCCTTTGTGCTGAGTAATATCAGTGTGCAGCCCAAAGGTCTGATCCTGCAAGGTGCAGAGCATCTTCAGCTGTCAGCAGTCAGACTTGCAGCATTTCATTATAATGAATTACACCAACGAAGCTGGTGAAGGGTCTTGCGAACAAGTTTTATGAGGAGCAGCCGAGGGAACTGGGACTGTTTAGTCGGAGAAGAGGTGGCTGAGGGGGGAGACCTTATCACTCTACAACTACCTGAAAGGAGGTTGTAGTGAGGTGGGTGTCGGCCTCTTCTCCCAGTTAACAAGTGACAGAACGAGAGGCAATGGCCTCAGGTTGCGCCAGGGGAGGTTTAGGTTGGATATTAGGAAAAATGTCTTCACGGAAAGGGTTGTCCAACATTGGAACAGGCTGCCCAGGGAAGTGGTTGAGTCACCGTCCCTGGAGATATTTAAATGACATGTAGATGTGGCGCTTAGGGACATGGTTCAGTGCTGGACTTGGCAGTGTTAGGTTTACTGTTGGACTCGATGATCCTAAAGGTCTTTTCCAGCCTAAATGATTCTATGATCCTGTTCTAAATGCTGAGCACTACCATGCTGGGGCCTGGCAGAGCTATGAGGAAATATTAGTTTTCTTCCCAACGCTTTTATTTCTTGCTTACATTGTGTTTTTTATCACAAAACAAATCTTAATTAAAGGCAAAGTAATGAAAATTAGAAACACATATACAAAAAATAGGAAGTATAAAACGTATGTTATCCTGTGCAGAGCCTTCTAGTGCATGCAGCAGATATATTAACATTAGTATTCAGATCTATGGAACAGAATGCTATTATTAAAGCAACTGAAGAGTTTTTAATATTATAAATATGTATGACTTTGTAGAACAGTAAGGAAATATATTCTGCTCAAAGTTCTCCTAATGTTGAATATTTTAATAAAACCTACAGCATTTTTCTACGAGTGCTATAAATTATCCACTTTAAAATTAGATAAAAACTATTTGAGAAATAATTATGGGTATATGTTCATTAGATTGGAGTTGGAGGACTGAGAGATAAGGGCATTAGGTCAAGTCTTTCAATCTGCCTCCAGATACTCATTTCTTCTATAATGCCTATAAGCATATTGTGGCAACAGAATCTCAGTGTTTAGAGAATTCTAATTCATTCTCACTCTCTTTCTGTGAGACAGTCATTCTTAGACAGTGCATACAAAAACAAAAACACAGAATTTGAGCTGAGATGTTGCTCTCTTGCCCCTTCCTAGCCCCCGTACCCTTTCTGCCTCTTCTCCAGCCTGCCTGCTGAAGCCAATCAGCATGCAAGACTTTACCAAGCAGTTAGTAAATGTTGGTTCAGACCGCGGTATTTACTTAGTAACGGCATTGCTTTATCCTTGCTTTTAAGTTAATCACAAACAATCCTCCTCCAATCCTTGCCAGGAAGCCTCCCTTAAGTCCATTGCAAATCATAGACATAATCTGTGTAAATAATTAATCTGCCTGAATCTTATTCTAACAGCACCTGCACCAACACTGATTACCAGATGTGTAATTGCATTTTGCTTATATTTAAATAGATTTTCCTCTGCTTTCTATAGTGGAGAGTATCTCACCTCCCTTGTGATTGAGAGCAGAATTTCTTGACCTCTCTGGTTCCCTGATGTGAGTGGGCACTGAGATAAACCAAGGTGATGTCAGACCATGAGGGTGTATCTTGTCCAGATTCCGCTGAAGTTAGAGGTCAATGTGTGGATCAACAAGGGGCAAAAAAAATCTCTCACAAGTTCAAGTAATAATAATAAAAAAAAGGGAGTGATTCAATTCTACAGTGTTTCCCATTGTCTCAAATTACCACATAAACTGACTTCATTCAAAAATTCTCCATAATAGCATACTGGATTGATCTTTTGATTAATGCTTTCTATGGAAAAAGTTTTAAGGAGTCTTCTTTCTACCATCTTCACGATTCAAATGGCTGAGATTCACACTCTTCAGAAAACAGGTGCATTACATATATAAATATGCATACATATATACACACACACATGACATAATATATGTAAACACACATGCAGGCCAGGTATAATATTGGAGTGTATATACTGAAGAACTTTTGCTTAAGCTTCCGTTCTTTGGTTCATCCACTGTACTTTAAGACACGTACAGGGAGAAGTTCGCCTTCAAGCAAGGGCCCAGCACAGTGTCTAGTGATGGTTTTGAATCATTTCAGCCCTGTTTAACCTTTGTTCTTTAGCCCAGACATAAATTAATGCATTGTGCCTAAATGTGTCAGGTACAACAACTTGGATGTGGTTTATGTGGTGGAGACCCAGTACTGTACAGTACAGTACACTGATATACAATCTAACATCTCAGGTACAACAAGTTAGAGAAAGAAGAATCACTCTGCTCACTAGAAGGATCTTTCTCTAACTTTCTGTATTAAAACATAAGTGTTCCGCTTAGTAAATTAGTACTAGTTAACTTTAGTCCTGAACCTGTCCAGCCCACTGATTTTACTCTGTCCTATTTCCAGACTTTTTTTTTGTTGTTCTTCCAGACCATCTAGTCTGGATAACTTAACTCCGAAAAATGCTGACAATTTGTGTTGAAAGGCAGGAGCACAATAAAGCATGTCTGCTTCTATATGGTCACAGATTTTCTCTACAGCACTTTTCTCTGAAATCAAGATTTTCAAATTAACAAAAACTAACACCTTGACTTTCAATGTTGCTTCAGACTCATATGTTATGATTTGGGGCCAATCTTATGTTTAGCCATATATTTTCTTCTCTGCAGACTGTTGAAGATGTATTGTGTAATATTGGTGGTATTTTTCCCCATTTCAGGTAATTGCAGAAATGAGTGTCTTATCCTAAGTACACTCTTGTTACACATAATGACTTAGATGAGGCAAAAAGATAAATTGGATAACTATGAGGAATGCGGATCACTTCTATACAGACTTTAAAGGTGACCTTAACCTCATATCCTTTAAAGGAAGGCAGAACAAAACAAGCTAATTTATAGTTATGGGATTAGAAATTATCTAAAGCAATGACATAAACTGAAACCATGAGAACATACAGTTAGGCAGGAACACCATTAAACAATATCTTGGACTGACACAGATGGGCAGAACTTCATATACTTCAGCAATATTTTTAAGCAAAATTTATGTCTGAAAGGAGAAAGCCAGATATGTTTTCATAACCCTAAGTAATCCGAAGAAAGAGAAGTGTTACCCTCTGGAGTGAACATTGTATATTGAATTCCAGTGTAACAGCTCTTTTATGGTTATTTATCAAAATGTTACCATCTAAATTCCAAACATTCATAAGCAGCTGTCCTTAGCAAATCCTTAACATCCTTTGACCAGAAAATAATCAGAGATAAGTGTTGTGAAGAAGGATGGAACAGAACCTGTGGGATTAGTCTCCAGTGGGTGACTCATCACAGTCAAAATGGCTGTGATGAATTCTTCCAGCTGAAGAAAACATGACAAGGCAGGCCTAACATTAGAGTGCGTAAGGAAAAAGAAACTGAGGCAGACTAAAGTGATAATGGAAGCCTGTAATTCACATGAAATGAAAAAAGAAAAAAATTAAAGCTATGCAGGAAGGAGAAAAAGGGGCTGCATGAGACCAAAAACATGAGAAAGGGGAATGATGATGTATTTTACTTTGCTTACAGCACTCAGTCATGCATAAATACTGAATACATAACAATCCATACCTCAACAGAGGAAAGTTGCTAACATACTGGTGATGCAAAGCAACATTCAAAGCAGTGCTAGATGAGTCTTCCTTACAGCTTTTGGGCCACCTCTTACCTGCCCATGTTGGAGGAACGAGAACATGCCAGAATCAGTGGCTGCGGGTACAAAACACTGGCTGCTGCCAGCAATTAGGGTTAGTTAACATTATAAAATATATAAAATTTTCATGCCATAGAATATTTAAAGCTGGTTATTACAGTTTAATTTTGCTCTTCAGAAACTAAATTGCTGCTGCTAATGGCTTTAATACTTTGAGTCTGCTTTTCAACGCTTTTGCAATCCTCTGGGGAGCAGTGGCCTACACTTTGTGAAATGCTGGAAGGGACTGGCTATGCAAAGTCAGGCAGTGTTTCTTGTACATTCCTAAATGTAGGTATCCATTCCAACTGCAACCTATATGCTTTTCTTGTTAGTCAAGTTTGTTATGTGAGTGTCTAACAAGTAAAAGTAATCAAGACGATGTAAATGACACTCAGATCTCACCAAAGAGAAATCACGAAACATACACAAATGTAAAAATTTAGATGCTAACTTTGGATAGACCAGATTTCTAAGATTCCTGGTAGTGCCAGGTTTTACTAAACAGAGATGAGATTTTTCTGTTCTTTATTATTAAGTTTGAGCACTCACCGTTGTTTGCATTTCTGGAATGTTAAAGTAAAAAGTAAAATACAAAAGTGAGCAGTGAAGTAAAGCTGGTATAATTGAACTCCTTTAAACTAGTCCAGATATATGTTCAATGTACTGATTTGAATAAACAAATCCTTAATGAGCATAATGTAGGTAGGCATAATTCCATTCCACATGCTTTACTGAGAGATTTCAAGTGATATAATCCAGAGAGAGTTAAGATTATTAAGGCTCAAGAAGTACCAACTCCACTTAGACAGAACCTGTCTGTATAGTGTCCACTGCAGTAAATGAAAAAAAGCTACAGTACCGTATGTGGGTGCCGGTTGGGCACAGTTCAGCAGACTCATGCACATGGATTTACTGTTTGGTGCTGAGCAAGGCTATGCTGTCCAAAGTAGTAGTTACCTGCTGTGCTCCTTTCTGTGTGCAGTTAGCTGTCATCCCATAGCACTATATCTATGAGTGAAGGAAAAGAATGCCCCTTTGTTTTTCAGAAATTACACATTACTCTTGTGTATACAGCATTTCAGTGCTGTAAGGAAAATTTCTGACAAGTAACATGGCAGGCAATGGGTTATCTGTAGCTATAAGTCTAGTTATATTTTTTCTGACTAGTGATTTTTCTTTAAAGACATTTTTTTGGTGGATGCCGGATGGATCATTCAAGGAAGCTTTCCTTTCTGCAAGCAAGGTTGGATTCCTTAAACTCCAGGAAAACTCACTTTATACACAGTCCTGAGAATCTAGCTGAGGGAAAAAAAATCTTCCTGAACAGAAATTGCAACCTATACATATATATGCGTGTGTGTATATATATATATATATACCACTCCTCTCCAATGGAGGACACAAATTAGGACTTTAAAAGTAGAAGGGAGGTTTTGGAAACTAGTATGTATTTCAGGACAACTTTTGGAATTATCCTAGAGTCACAGACAGTTTAGGATTGCACATTGCTGAGAGATAATACTGACAGTGTCAATATACAAAGACACTATCACAGAATCCTGGAATGGCTGAGGTTGGAAGGGATCTCTGGAAATCATCTGATCCAGCTCCCCTGCTCAAGCAGGGACACCTAGAGCTGGTTGCCCAGGACCATGTCCAGGTGGCTTTTGAATATCTCTAGGGACGGAGATTCCACAACAACCCAGGGCAACCTGTGCCAGTGCTCGGTCACCTTCACTGTGAAAAAGTGTCTCCTGATGTTCAGAGGGAACGTCCTGTGTTTCAGTTTGTGCCCATTGCCTCTGGTCCTGTCACTGGGCACCACTGAAAAGAGCCCGGCTCCGTCTTCGTTACTCCCTCCCTTTGGTATTTATAGCCATTGATGAGATCTCCCCGAGCCTCCTCTTCTCCAGGCTGAACAATCCGAGTTCTCACAGCCTTTACTCATAGTAAAGATGCTCAAGTTCCTTAATCATCTCCATGGTCCTTCACTGCACTCTCTTTAGTATATCCATGTCTATTTTGTACTGAGGAGTCCAGAACTGGGCACAGTGCTTGAAGTGTGGCTTCACCAGTGCTGAGAAGAGGGGAAGGATCATCTCCTTCGACCTACTGGCTACATTCCTAATGCAGTCAAGGATGCTGTTGGCTTTCTTTGCCACCTGGGCAAAAAATTGTTGGCTCATGTCCAACTTGACGTCCACCAGAACCCCCATGAACTGCATGATGTTCCTGTCAACCCACTTCTTCAGCATGTTGAGATTTCTCCGGATGGCAGTACAACCCTCTGGTATATCAGCTGCTCTTCCCAGTTTTGTGTTATCAGCAAACTTCCTGAGGGTACATTCTGCCCCATCATTCAAATCATTATTGACCCCTGGGTTACAAGGCTAATTAGTGGCCTCCAACTAGGCTTTGTACCACTGATCACCACCCTCTGGGCCTGACCATTCAGCTGGTTTTCAATCCACCTCACTGCCTGCTTATCCAGCCCAAACTTCATCAGCTTCTCTACCAGGATCTTCTGGGAGACAGTGTCAAAAACCTTGCTGAAGTCAAGACAGGCAATATCAACTGTTTTCCCCTCATCCACCAAGCCAGTCATTGTAGAAGGTTATCAGGTTGGCGAAGTATGACTTTCCCTTTGTGAATCCATGCTGACTGCTCCTGATCATTTTCATATCCTTCAAGAGTCTAGAAATGGTTTCCAGGATTAGCTGTTTCATCACCTTCCCAGGGATCAAGGGGAGGCTGATAAGCCTGTAGTTCCATGGGTCCTCCTTCTTGTTCTTTTTGAAGACAGACATGACTTTTTTTTTCCTCCAGTCCTCAGGCATCTCTCCCCGTTGTCATGATCATTCAAAGATTACCAAGAGCATCCTTGTAATGACATCAGAGAGCTCCCACGGGTGCATCCCCTGCCATTATGCATGTCCAGTTTGCTTAAGTATTCCCTGAGTTCATCCTCTTCCACCAAAAGTAAGCCTTCCTTTCTCCAGACTTTCTCCCTGTTTTCCAAGACCTTGAATACCTGAAGGTTTTGCTAGTATGGATGGAGATGAAGGGGACCTTCAGTAGTTCAGCCTTTTCCATGTCCTGTGTCAGCAGGGCCCCTGCCCTATTCAACAATCGGCCCACATTTTCACTAGTCTTCTTTTTGTTACTTATGCGCTTGTAAAAGCCTTTCTTGTTGCCCTTAACATGCCTTGCCAGATTCAACTCCAGCTGGCTTTGGCTCTCCTAACTGCACCTCTGCATGCTCAGACAGTGTTTCTGTATTCCTCTCAGATTTCCCGTACTTGCTTCCACCTTCTGTATACTCTTGTGTTTGAGTTTTGTCAGAATCTCCTTGTTCTTCCATGCAGGCCTCCTGGTATTTTTGCCTGACAATCTCTTCATTGGGATGGACTGCTCTTGAGCTTGGAGGAGGTGATCCTTAAATATAACCAGCTTTCTTGGACCCCAATTCCCTCCAGGGCCTTATGCTGAGGAAGTCTTTCAAGTAGATCCATGAAGAGGCTGAATTCTGCCCTACTGAATGCCAAGGTTGCGATCTTGCTTTTTGCCCTGCTCCCTCCTCACAGGATCTCATAGTCACTGTAGGCAAGGCTGTCTTTGACCTTTACATTCCCAAATGCTGGAGATGATTATGAGCCAGTGGTTATGAACCAATGGGCTTACTAAGGACTTGTGTTACAAGTAACACAAAAAAATATAATAGAAGCAGAATGAAACATTCCTCAAGATTTTTCTTTGTCTTTGTGAGAACAAAGTCCCTTTAGCCTTCAAAAACACTTTATTACAAAATGAATAAAAAAAGAGACTTCAGATACATCTAGGCAAGATACGTACGTATAATTTCATCCACCTGCAACAAAACAGAGAACCAAAACTCTTAGAATCATAGAATCATAGAATCATTAAGGTTGGAAAAGACCTCTAAGATCATCCAGTCCAACCATCAACTCAACACCACCATAGCCACTACACCATGTCCCTAAGCACCTCATCTACACGTCTTTTAAATACTTCCAGGGATGGTGACTCAACCACTTCCCTGGGCAGCCTGTTCCAAGGCCTGACCACTCTTTCAGTAAAGAAATTTTTCCTAATGTCCAATCTAAACCTCCCTTGGCGCAACTTGAGGCCATTTCCTCTTGTCCTATCGCTAGTTACTTGGCAGAAGAGACCAACATCCACCTCACTACAACCTCCTTTCAGGTAGTTGTAGAGACTGATAAGGTCTCCCCTCAACCTCTGTTTCTCCAGGCTAAACAGTCCCAGTTCCCTCAGCCGCTCCTCATAAGACTTGTGCTCCAGACCCTTCACCAGCTTTGTTGCCCTTCTCTGAATATGCTCCAGCACCTCAATGTCTTTCTTGCAGTGAGGGGCCCAAAACTGAACACAGTATTCGAGGTGCGGCCTCACCAGTGCCGAGTACAGGGGCACGATCACCTCCCTACTCCTGCTGGCCACACTATTTCTGATACAGGCCAGGATTCCATTGGCCTTCTTGGCCACCGGGGCACACTGCCAGCTCGTATTCAGCCGGCTGTCAACCAACACCCCCAGGTCCTTTTCCTCTGGGCAGCTTTCCAGCCACTCTTCCCCAAGCCTGTAGCGTTGCATGGGGTTGTTGTGGCTGAAGCGCAGGACCCGGCACCTGGCCTTGTTGAACCTCATACCGTTGGCCTCAGCCCATCGATCCAGCCTGTCCAGGTCCCTCTGCAGAGCCTTCCTACCCTCGAGCAGATCAACACTCCCACCCAACTTGGTGTTGTCTGCAAACTTACTGAGGGTGCACTCAATCCCCTTGTCCAGATCCTTGATAAAGATATTGAACAGGACCGGCCCCAACGCTGAGTCCTGGGGAACACTGCTCGTGACTGGCCACCACCTGGATTTAACTCCGTTCACCACAACTCTCTGGGCTCGGCCATCTAGCCAGTTTTTTACACAAAAAAACTTCTCTTGCAACAGATCCTTAGGATTCTTTAGTCATTCATGTCTATAACTCTGACATATGTACACGGGAATCCACACAGTTACAGAAACAGTAGGGACATGCTGAAGTTCCCATCAGAAGCATGACAGAGGGTGCCGTGCAAATGACAGAACGTGCCAGAGAAAAAACTTGGAAATGCTTCTCGACTCTGAAGCATTCATTAATTAATTTCTTGCTGGAATTTTTGTGTAGCAGTGTGTTTTACATGTACCCACATGCAAAAAATTTGAGTGATTTTTTCATTTGTTTTCATATGCATCTGTATGTCTTTATATCATACATGAGAAGCATGGCTGACCTCTGTCACTTGAGTCACTGAAGAAAGTCAGCCTGAGCTATTTCTCCTCTGTCGTCTAACTCAGCATTCCTAATTGGTCTTGAAGTTAAGAAACAAAGTGCATCCCTTAATTTCAGGGAAGCAAGACTGGATGTACTAATAGGTGAGTCAAAGAAGCATCTGTGAAATGCACAGTTTTCATTCTGACAATGAAAATCAATTGAAAACCAACCACTTTTTCTTCAAAACAGATGGTCTCAATCTGCGTGTCAATAAGAACTTTGTCATTACCTTCAGAGAGATAAAAGCAGATTATTCTCTGACCTTCCAGAAGTTTTTCTTATCCACATCACAACTGCCATTGTGTTCAGACTTGCCCTCATTAAATCTAAGATGTCTTTCCTTTCATGACTGTATAGCTACTTTTACACTTTACAGCTGTAGATTATGGTTTGTGAAAGATAAGTATAAATTTTCCCTGATGTGATTTTAATTTACAGCATACAGAGATGTTAACTATGTAATTGTTTAATTTTGATTCCACCATCCTAATTGCTATACTTAGGTAAGCATTTGCTAAGTGTTAGATTTTTTCTTTTTTTCCAGCAGATTAAATTAAATTTTTTCTAATTTATTTTACTTTGATTCTGTATTGTACCCTTCTTCTTTCAGAATTATCTCCTTGCTAGGGACACACAGTTATACAGCTGTTACAATTATCCTTTCAAATACCAAAGATCTGAATTTTTAGGAGCCTTCCAATTACGTAAGGCGTTTTCCATACCCAGCTGTATTCAGATGCATCATTTCACAGAGAAAAAAATCTCTTTATCCCATGGAAGACTGACTTGTACTTTTTTCATTGCTTTCCCTTAAATAAAAATAAAGAAGGTGTTTTTCTTTTTCCGCAATAAAAAAAAATCTGTAATGACCTCTGAAGTTGGAAATTTCCCTCTGAAACATCTCTCTCTGAAATTTCTGTGTAGTACACTCGGTTTTCCTTCTCTATGCTTTGCAAGCTACAATATCACTCATGTTCCCAGACTTTGTTTAGTATCTTGGTCAAAACTTTAAATTCAGATTCAAGTTCCTAGTCTGTATTCAGGCAGATGCTCTAATTAGAGGTTGCTGGTCTATGACTCATTTTGCAATCAGGTCCAGAAATTAAAAAGTTGATTTGGTAAACTTCATTCAAAAGGAATATATTTCCAGTGAATTTGGGTTTTAACAAACCCTTTTGTATCTATTGAGAATTTCCTCCATTAAAACAAAAAATCAGTCTGCTTCAATTCTGAAATATTGGGGACTTTATAAAAAACAAGTAAGTATTTTCTTATTTCTGCCTCATGTTGCACTGAAAAATAGTGCAGTGTCTACTTCTATAGTGCCACAATAACTTGACTTTTTAACTCATTCAGTTTAAAATTCCTATCTGGATTATTACTGAACCTGAACCACAGTTCTTTCTATTTGCCTCTCAACATTTTACATTTTTTTTGATTTAAGATGTTTGGAATCACTCACAGAGAAAATGAGAAGTGCTATTAATATGAAAGGTACATCTGTGCTAAAGAACAAATATTGCCTTCTGCCACCCGAGGTCATTGCAGTGGTGGTGGCACTGACTGCAAATCTTTCAAAAAAGCATAGGTTTGAGAAAAAGAAAAAAACTCAGCATAGTGAACACAAACACACCCTCATCTCTCAGGGGATAAAACAAACCTTCCTGCTGTAGGGATGGGTTGGAGCACCCTGTGTAGCCTACAGAAGAACTCCAGCAGAGTACTTTATAGGGCAGGAAGACAGAGACAGCAACAGTTTTTCAGTGTGTTCCAGATGAAATTTTCCCACTGTTAGATGCCTTGACATCACTCTGTGTGGGTGCTGTACGCACACCTCTTGCTGGAGGATTGAAACCCTGGTAGAGTGATGTGGAACTTTGCTTCATTAGCTCGAGCTTGTGCTGAACTCACCATGCACTGAAGAGCAGTAACGGTTCAATTTCACCACCAGAACTGTACAATATGGAAATTCAGTTCCCCTCTTCTTCTCTCAGATGTTAAACCACAGAGCTTTAAGCTCCATCAAAGGAAACTTCTATGTCAGCACGGTTGGTGACACCAGTGAATTATGTTCTGCAGTAGCATCTGTATCGAACACTCATACTTTCTGATGTGATGAAGCTGGGACATACATATGGGATCCAAGGGACATGCTACAGACAGAACTACCAGATGTGGAAAATGGAAGTCTTGGGGACAGAATTAAGTGCTAGGCAGTATCCAGAACTCACATAAGGCTATCTAGTCTCCCAAAAGTTTGGAAAAACAAGCACAACTTACTGGACCACACACACAAGATGGGTAGAATAGTCCAGAAGGAAAATAAGGAAGAGAATGCAATATTATGTTTTAAAAAGGACTTATAAACTTTGGGACCCAATTCATACAGAGAAAGTGGAAAATCTCACTTTTTGTTTCAAGTGTGGCAGTACCATACCAGGATTATCTATATATAGTACAGATCCATTGCATGTGAATAAAGTGTCACATCTCATCCTGTTGTCAAGGGTTGCCATTTGTAAAAATCTAAATGCTTGCTTAGGTATCAAAATGGAGAAGGAAGTCTTTTGAAAGCCTGTCCTAACAGTTTATGTTAATGTTAATGTGTGATATTATAGAAACAGTACCATTATTGTCCATACTTATTTTTGTTAGGTCACCATTCCAAAGAATACAGAACTGCACAAAGGGCTACCTGCAATTCATTTTTAGAGAGCATTTTGCAGCTTTTTCTGAGGATCTTTGAATGCCAAATAGTTTATGTATACTGAAAGATGCTCCTTTGTTAAGATTTTTAGTTTGTAGTGCGTTACAGTAGTTGGGAGGGACATTTAGTGGATTTTTTAACATGACATCTTCCAAGCACAAGGAGTTAATGTCCAGATGCAAATCTCAGCTTTTCCACTCAGATCTACTTCTAATAATTTTGATATATTCCACACCTATGTGCTTTGAACATCTTCTTGCTGGCAGTCAAGTCAGTAACCATGTGGAATGAAAAAAATCTGCTTATAGAAAGTTCAGTGCATCAGTTTAGTGCTCATCTTCTTACAGTATCAGCACTCCAGGAGATCTTGGTTCCAGTTTTACATAAATGGTTGTAGTCTATGGGAAAAAATGAATTTATGTTTTCTGCCTGCCAGCACATACAGAAGCTTTACTTTGTCATACTAGAAGAGACAGAAAGAATGCAGCTGTCTCAAGTCTCTTAATTTATGACCAGTCCTTGTTTACAGTGGTTACCATGAGACAGTCATTGCATTTTGTGGTTAAGAAAAACAGTGAGACAACTTTTCTAATTTCTGCAATTGCTAGTTTGCTACAATTATAACACTGGTTATGAGTATCCATCAGTTAAAGTCATGTAAATGTGCCCTTAAAAGATGGAAAGAATAATTTATTTCCATAAGAGACATTCTCCACACAGAAATTTCAGAGACAGACCACTGATGCCATTATTTGGAAGGAGTTTTGGAAGAAGGGAGGAAACAGTAACTTATCTTTAACAGTCATAACTGCTAATACCGTCTAAGTATTTAGACAAAAGCATCTATACCTAAATACACCTTGGGGAAACATTGCTTTTGCAAAAGAAATGGCTTAATACGTCCTTCCTCAAGAGAGGTGGATTCCAACAGAGGTTTTGAAGTAGGCAAGCGATTGTTAAAGTTAAACCTAATCTTAATGCTGTCTTGTTGTTTTACTTGAGACTAACTGGTGGGCAAGCAAATATAACCGTTTTCATTTTAATTTTTATCTGGTGAAGTATGAGGTGTCTGACTCACATGTCCCACATCATTATTGACGCCTCATATCTGCCCTAAATCTTGAAGCAGATGTTTTTAAGTCCCTGAACAAATCGTTGGCTATTTTATGTCTTAGCCCTCAGGTGCGCCTCTAGAGAAGACTGATGTGCCACCTTGGGAAAAGTTATTGGAAGAATTTAGGTGAGGAATTAGTGATCTTACAGTCACTAATTATTGCCAGCAGGTACTGGTGGCTGTACCCATATTCCAGATCTCTTTATATCAGGAGTGTCAATATGAAGATAAATTTTTAACACTTTAAAACCAGTAAATAAGCCTCTATGTACTTTACAGTAGGAGTAGCTGTTTTGGTTTAGTGCAACTTACTGTTAATCAACTTTACCTAAGCCAAAATATGTTAGCCTTCTGAATACGTAACTTGGTCATAGATCTTCAGAAGAAGATCTTGTTGATAGAATGGAAGCAATCTATCAGAGGGAGGAAAAAAAAAAGAGTGGTAATGCCAAACATTAAGCTTGTTACATTAATCAAATGTGTCACTGTTTACAGTCTTGGGTGTTGGCCAAAGATTTCTGAAGAATTGACTAGGAACTGTAAGCAGAGTGCTATGAAAATGGAGACAAAGAGACAAAGTGTTTGTGAAATCCAGTGAACTTCAGTCCAGAGTAAGCTCTAGGACAGTGACCGAGCTTCAGAATTTAGATCAAATTTACAGTGATTGCTTTTTAACACAAAAAGTAGCTTAAAATTACCATCTGCCTCTGCCTGTATATAAGTTCTGTATGTCTTTTCATCCATAAATTTGAATTTGGTTAAGGACATCTAGAATTGAGAATGTGAACAAAGAAATGCCCTATTAATAATTGAAAAATGGCCCTAAGTATCTTATGTAAAAGCAACAGTAACTCCTTAGTTCCCAGTCCAGGATAAGACTATTTCTTACAAACTAACAAACAAACAGAATGTTGTCTTATAATGTGGTTCTGAAAGAGAAGATAGCTGAATGTTTAAAAAAATTAGAGTGCTGTTTAACTTACAGGTTTCATTTTCTTTTCTGTATCCTGAATACTTTGTCATGTTTGTGGCTGATAAATTCAGCTATCTTGGTTTTACTTAGCATCATCTCACTCACAGCTCTTGGGCTTTCCTGATGCTGTACAATATTGCTCGCAATGTTTGTGCAAGAAGTGAGGAAAATCAAGGTTGTCTGTGTTATGTGCAAATGCTAAGGGGGTTTGGAAATGCAGAAAGTTACTTAGAGTGTTTTGTCACCAAGTTCTCATTTATTTTAATTGGAATGGTGTGCTTTGGTTACTCACCTTTTACCCTTTGCCACTCTCAGCTAAAAGATTCATGCAGTGGTTGTGGATTTGAGAAACTGACAAAAAAATATCTGACAGCAGTAATTTCTAAGCCCGTATATAATCTGTGTCCTTTAAAATGGAAACTATCACCACTCAAGTGGCCAGGTAAAGAAACAGTTGTGTCTTTTTCCATGTCTGGAGTCCAGCTGTCTCTATTGCCACTGAGACGACCCTCAAAAGCACCATTCTCCAAAGTAGCCTTAAAAAGGAATGTCTACTATGCAGATATAGAAATGGTATTGAAAAATAAATCAGGAATGACTGGAAACTTGAAATAATTTAGAAGTTACATTTTTCTCTGAGAAAATACCAGAATGAACCAAGGGATTTTCACTTGAAATTTCATATTTTCAGAGTTCCTAAGTCAAGTGTAAACTTGGCTTTGACTACTATTATATTGATAGCAGATCATAAAATATTCACTCTTGAAAACACAGTAGTGTAGGCAGATTGTTGTCTTACAAACAATAAAATGAAAGGCCCCCTGGCTGCAGCAACAGCAGGATTAAGTCCTTAGAGATAGATTTAAAAAAAAAAATAATCTCATTGAGTTGGGTGGACTTTGGTTCAGGCTCACAATGAGGAAGAACAAAATACATGAATGTTCATTTATATAGGAGGAAAACATCAGTCCCATTAATTTTCCTGTGGGTGTCCAGGCATTCAAGCTTTACTAAAAGATATTTAAAAAATATTTTATAAGAATTTTTTGCATGTGTTGATATCCATTTTAAAGTCTTGGAGTTTGACTTAAAAATTTTCACTACTTCTGTATTTATTGATGATTTATGAGTTATGTTTGGTGTTATTAATTCCCTGTCTTTTATCATAAATATGCAGGTAAGTTGTAGGAAGCAGATTTCACTTTATGCTGAACAGAAATCTGGAATCTTTCCTCTTCCTACAAGTCTGTTTTACCTATGAGCAGGACAATAAAATTAAAGGGACTATTCATGAAATGGTAGACATCTTTGAGCTAACTATTAACAGCTAACCCTTCCTACCCGGTTAAAATTAGTTACTTGTACTACCTTGTGATGATGTAAAACTAGTGATTTAAAAACAGATATGCACAGCTCTGAATGATCAGAGAGGAAACATCTAAATGAACCATCAGGAAAGATTGATAGAGATTCGTTTTTTCAAACTTCATCTCTCTCTGGAACAAAACCACCTTTCTGAAAACTACAGTGAAGGTGCCAATTTCTGCATGGGGTTTATAGCTCTGATTGACAGGCACTATGTTAAACACTGCATCCACTTGCAAAATAGCAAAACAACAGCTAGGGCTTTGGTGTGTCTTTTATCTCCCTCCATTCATCACAAATGAAGTTTTCTGCCTTTCCAAACACACTATATAGAAACAAAATGCATTAGAATGGCTCTTGAGAATGCTGCTGAAGTTTTTTAAAAAATTACTCCTGGTACTTAAATTCTCAACCTTGGATGATTTTCTTTTTAATCTATACTTCTATTTTTAAAACTCACAGTTTTCAAGAAACATGACCTTTCTCTGTTTTGAATACATTTTGTACTCCCATGACCCAGCTGAGATTTATAGGCTATTGCAGCTAATGAGGCCTACAATTGCCTCCTATTGTTTTTAAATGTAAACCAGCCATCTCCTTCCCAATTGTTGAATACATTCCATAACAACATTGCATATTGATGCAAACTTTGTAAAGGCTCTGTTCTCACACTGGAAAGGCATGGATTAAGTAAAAGATTAGAGATCCAAATGTTAACTCTTAAAATGTTCCATTTTGCTTCTAAGTCCAAAATTATAATTTCTATAATTGATGATGAAAATTATCAAAGCTATATGGGATATTGAATATATTTATGGAAACATACTAGCGCTGTCATTGCAAGAAATAGAAATAACCGCAGTGTTCACAGAGTGATATGCCTTCAGTTATTGATATAATCATGGTATGATAAGATCATAACTACATTAGTAGATCTACAGAGGGAAAAAGTTGGTGCTGAAGATCTAATATTGATATTAAATGTGTTTCTGGGAGTTTTTATTTCAGACTTGATATGTTTTGGTCTCATGGGCTAAATGCCCATTATTGTTTGGAAACTATTAAATGTGTTTCAAGAGTGTATCTATCAGTTTAGGTATATTCGAAAGATATCCTGTTCATATGCACCAAGACTATTCTATGTAAACTGAGAAATTTTAAGTCAGGACTTCTGGAAAATCTGTTTCAAAATTTCTTTTACTCTGAGCAGAAACACTATTGTAGACTTGCCATCTACATTTCTTTTGCAAAGCCCAATAATTGTTCTATTCTTTTCCTTGGAACTTTGAATACTCATTCCACACCATCAGGTCTTCAGGTATAAGATGTTACAAGAACAGTGAGATCTAGATATCTTTTATTATTATTAAAATCACTGTGAATACAGATATTGCAAATGTTCCTAAGGACTGGTCATGATTGCATTCAAAGTTTGGTCAAAGCCTATTTAAGACCATTGTGAAAAGAAATGTTCAATGATGTGAATTTAGCCTAAAGGCAAAGCCCAAATCTTTCAATAAATATTTCTATTGTGGAAAATTCCAACTAATTTCCTTGTGTTTTTGTTATCCTGAAAACCAAAATGATCACAAAATATCTCCACTTAAGCTGAATACTGAAACTTAGAGGAGGCTGAAGGCAACCCAACAGTTCACTATGCTAAAGTAGAAGACAAAATTGGGAAAATAAAAGCAGCAGCAGAAATAGAAAAAAAGAAAGTTAAAAGTTCATAAAGCAAAAGAAAAAGTAAATATCCTAAGAAACTCTGTGTGTGTGACCTAGGATGAAGAAAAATGTGTGCTAGAAGTTATAGTTCTTCCTAATTCCACTCAGACAGTTCTGACAATTGTCTAGGTAAGAGCAATGGGTTTGTTTCTTGACTCATGGTCATAAACCAGCCGATCATTTATTTGTGCTATGGCCTTCCCTCTCCTCTATGAATCTGCAAGCCACGTGTGAGTGGAGGCATTGGATTTTGCATCTGCCAAATGACATTTCGTAGCACATTGGTCACAGGTCTGGGATTATTCCTTAGTCCTGTTTATAGTCAGTGTGGCTCACGCAGACATGCTGTTCTCAGCGGGTTATAGATCAACAATAACAATCATAGAATCATAGAATGATTTGGGTTGGAAGATACCTTTGAAGATCATTTAGTCAACCCCCCCTGCCAAGATCAGGTTGCTCAAAACCCCATCCAGCCTGACCTTGAACATTTGCAGGGATGAGGCATCCACAACTTCTCTGGGCAACTTGTTTCAGTGTCTCATCATAAAAAAATTTCTTCATTATGTCCATTCTAAATCTACCTTCTTTCAGTTTAAAACTGTTGCCCCTTGTCCTGTCAGCTACAAGCCTTGGTAAAAAGCCTCTCTCCATCTTTCTTATAAGCCCCCTTTAAGTATTGAAAGGCTTCAATAAGGTCTCCTTGGAGCTTTGTTTTCTTCAGTCTGAACAACCCCAACCCTCTCAGCCTTTCTTCATGGGAGAGGTGTTCAAGCTCTCTGATCATTTCTGTGGCCCTCCTCTGGATCCACCCTAACAGGTCCATGTCTTTCTTGTACCGGACGCAGTACTCCAGGTGGGGTATCATGAGAGCGGAATAGAGAGAGAAAATCACCTCCCTTAACCTGCTGGCCATACTTCTTTTTGTGCAGCCCAGGATATGGTTCGCTTTCTGGGCTGCAAGCATGCATTGCTGGCTCATATCTAATTTTTCATTTACCAATATCCCCAAGTCTTTCTCTGCAGGACTGTTCTCAATCCTTTCATCACACTGTACTGATATTGGGGATTGCCCTGACTGAGGTGCAGGACCTTGCACTTGACCTTGTTGAACTTCACGAGGGTCACATGGTCCCACTCCTCAAGCCTGTCAAGGTCCCTCTGGATGTCATCTCTTCCTTCAAGTATATCAACTGCACCAGTCAGCTTGGTGTCATCTGCAAACTTGCTGAGGGTACACTCAATCCCACTGTCTATGTCATTGACGAAGATATGAAACAGTATTGGTCCCAATATGGACCTCTGAAGGACACCACTCCTTACTGGTTTCCACTTTGAGATATTGAGACATTGACTGTAACTCTTTGGACGTGGCCATCCAGCCAATTCCTTATCTATCTAAAAGATCACCCATAAAAACCCATATCACTCCAATTTAAAGGTAAAAATATTGTGGAGGACCATATCAAAGACCTTACACAAGTCCAGGTAGATGACATCCGTAGCCCTTCTGTTGTCCACTAATGCAGTCACTCTAATGTACAAGGCCATTAGATTAGTCAGGCATGATTTACCCATGGTGAAGCCATGTTGGCCACCTCTAACTACCTCCCAGTTTTCCATATGCATTGACATACCTTCCAGCAGGATCTGTTCCATGATCTTACTGGGAACAGAGGTGAGGCTGATTGGTCAGTGTTTCCAGCATCCTCCTTTCCACCCTTTTTAAAAATAAGTGTGATGTTTCCCTTTTTCCAGTCACTGCCGTGACAGTAATAATGTCTTTGTTCATCTCGTATTTCAGCATTTTGAGTAACATAATTCAGAATAATTGATCACTCAGATTGCTTGGGGAACTGAGGGTAAGAAAATAAGCAGCAAGGATAGGCCTATTTTTAAAAAACATGGTAATCAAAATCTAAACAAAACACTAATAAAGTAATAATAATTATATAATCAACTATATAATTATATAATTATGATTATTATTATTTTCCAGTTAGGCTTGTGTATGTATAGACCCTCACACAAAATAGAACAAATATTATTGTCAACCCAATCAGTGAAACAACAAAAATATGTATACACACATTTTATACATATGCACACACACACAGATGCATACATACACACACAGACACAGACACATGCAGATACTCACATAGACATACTTACACAGAGATAGTCATACACACATTTATTTATTTATTTATTTATACATTTAAATGCATGAGTATATGTCTGAATATGCACACATGGTTGTCTGTGATAAATTTACAGTTGGAAAATCTGCAAAAATCCAAGGATATAAATGACAAATAGTTATAGGAAGTCTTACTTTTTTCTTTATATTCCTCACTTCTGTGAATGTCCCCTCTATGTTCCTACCTTTTCTTGTTACCACTACAAAAGCCATCTTACATTTTCATTATCCTACTCCTTCCATTCACTCTTTGTCCAATTTCATCCCTTCATCTCCTCTTATTTCCAGATGATATCTCTTGCTCACTCAAAGAAGCATTTTTACCCTTCCCCACAGATTAAAACAGGGCTGGTGTCAAGGTGTCAAGTTTTTCTCCCCATATGGGGCAAGGTTTATAGAGACAGTATGACTCCAAATAGTAGGATGCTCCATTTCACACTTCTCTGGCATGCTGCTGGCTGGGCTGGTGCTGGGAGTAAAACCCTTATCTCCATTCAACAGTTGTTAGACACCTAACAAAGAGGAAAGAAGCCAGCCATCAGCAGTCTTGGCTTTAGCATTTGCTTTGCTCTCATTTGCTCCTTGCTCAATCTAGACCAGCCTGAAACAACATCTCCTCTATACTCATAATGAGATACACATACACTTGTGTGAGAGTAGCTTTGCTCACTACACATTATAGCACACCTTGTACATGTAGGTGTGTAAACAGAAGTGGAAGTGATGAGAACCATGCACAATTTCAGTCTGCATGTGTTTTCATGTCTTTGTAGATGCAGACTGTCCAGGCCAGTCTCTGTGCTGGCTGTAAGAAACAGCTCACTCCTAGTTACACTCATGCTTTACTTAGCTGTCTAAGGCACTTTCATTACTTTACTTTGCAACTTCAAGCTGGGCCCTTAACTTTTTAGGGATGTATTTTGTGTGGTTTACTGGCAATGCTTGCTTCACAAACTGCTCCATTTTCAGTCTTAGAAATGCAAAAGTATGAAAAGCTGGTAGACTCAGCTGATAATAAAGTGGGGTTTCTACATGCTGCCCCTTAAGCTAAAACACTATATATGCACCAGCAGGGAGACGAGGACTTACAGTCGTCTTTCCTAGTGACAGCACATTTCAACGACCATTAAAGGACAAATGTGAGATTTAGAATTAACAGCAATGTATTAAAACAAGTGTGGCACTCTGCCCAGATTTCTGCCATAAAGTTAATTGATTTTGGTAGTTGTGATAACGCTTTAGAACAATAGTAATTCCACTGCAATTTTAAGTGGAATATGAAAGTACGCACACACACAGAAGAACAATTAAAAAGGATAACTGGTAGAGTAACATACACCTATGTGTGTGTATGCATGTGTGTATACATATGCGTGTGTGGAGAGACAAAAGTCATAAAAGTATAAGGACATTCTTAAAGTTTCAGTGGTGGAGTTGAAGTAATCCATGTTAGATGTAAAGTGAGCATCCAAAATACACTGTGGTTTTACACTCCATTCCCAACCAGCAGTTTTTGCTGTCCCCTGCTACGGCAACGCAGTCTTGAATTACATACTACCAAATGTATGTAAGAAGTTTTGTAAACAGGCAGTTAAAGAAGGCAGGTTCTCTGCTGTCTCCTCAAAATTGTTTAAAACTTAGGTTAAAACAAAGGTTTGTGAATATTGAGAATAATAATGCGATAAACAAAATGACTGCATGCACAAACAAAGCAAAATCTTAAAATTGATGTAATGACAGTGGCATTTGTAATTCTGATGTTCACAGATTGTGTTCTAACATAATAGACCACAGAAATCAGGGAAACAATTGCTAAATAATTGTTTTTAAATTGTGTATACCATTTGAAAATATTTATTAAATGCTGTTTGATCAACTAATCACACAGAGAACAAGATGATAAAAGGTGGAAAATGAATATGGAACAGTAGAAGAGAGATATAAAGGTTACTAGACCTGTCTCAGTTATATGGATTTAATATTTGGCTTGGTTATATTACTTGTTTTGTTGTTAAATTTTCTAATGTCAGCACAGCTGACGCTTCAGGAAGCAGAAAATTCGGGATGAGACAATCAAAGAAAAATAGTACAGCACATGTATACACTCATTAAATGTATCCACCTCCCTCACCAAATCATATACAGATTTTCTCTACAGATGTTCTGTCCCACTCTGTTTAAAAGAAAAAGAAAGTCCTGTGTTTTTTTACTGTACAAGTGTTGTTCTGCATCATATACAAAACTGCCCTAAATGCTGAATGAGGAAACTGGTATTAGAAATCAAGATTTTGTGTTTAAAAATCTGATGAATCCCACCCCCCATTAAAACTGTCAGAGTTGACGATGATAATTGAATCAGCTACAGACAATGGATCAATCATGACAGAGAGGCAGTGGCTGTGAATTTAACATTATGAACATCCCCACAGTGAAAAGACAGATGTTTGATATACAGAAGTCAATATGTCTGCTCTGTAAGATTTTCCTAAAAAAACTTTTTACCATTTCAGTTGAAAATTTGAGCAAGTGAAAGTTCTGAGTGACCAAAAATGTAAATAAAAAGTACTTTATTTGATTTTTAAAGATCTTAATTTTTTGTGTAAATGCTAATTTTGTTCAGCTTTCTTTGAATGTAATTAATATATATTTTTAAAATGGGAAACCATTTTTAACAGAACTCAAAACTTTCATGAAAGTATGAAGCACAAATATTTAAAATTTTTTTAAGACTTTTCAACACCTTAATGGAATATTTTTTAAAGCAATCTTTTTCAATGAAGAGCTTGCAAATGATCTTCATTAACAAAAAAGTTTTATTAATAAGAAGTCCTTGTGAGCTAGAGCATATACAATGAGTTGCATGTGTATCTCACTGACTGTATTCCATTGAATTTTTCTTGCAGAAAGTATTCTCCTCCTTAAAATTTTATCCTAAATACTATTTTTCTCCTTTTCAATAACTCTTTAAATGTTATTAGTAATTTCTGGAGAAGAAAAATCTGTAAAATAAAGATATAGTTGTCAGTATCTAGTTCTTCTCTAGATCTTCAAGTTTCTAATGCTGGATATCAAACTAGAAAAAAATAACTCAAGAATGGGAAGAACCAAAGAATAATTGAAGCTTTGAAGAGGTTAATTTACAGGAAAAGGAGGTTTTGATTCAAACTTGTCTTTGATGTTTTTTCTAAGCAATGTATCCATTCCTGATTTTGCAAAACATACTCATATGTCAGAGCGTATTCTTTAATCTGCACTTATATGTAATAATCTTGTTGTTTAATTATACAGAGCAGTAACTGCATATTCCTATATAGAATATGTCATTAAAATAGTTTTTATTCTCATGATTTTTTTTGAATAATATCTGGTTACTTAAATTTAAGAACTGAGAGTATGAATATAACGCATCCCTTTGTCTACCTTATCATGATGCCTGCTAAATGAGTATAAGGAAAAAATTTACATAGACAGTTATCAGAAGCATATAAATGGTGCAGTTACTGATACTTAGCTGGAAAATAGAGATACCAAGAATTCTTTTATTCAAGCCAAAGGAAAGAAATCAACCAACACACAGAAAAGAGGGGCACCAAAAAAAAACCAAACAAAACCCAAAACAAACAAAAAAAACCCCGAACCAAAACCGGAGCCTGCGAAATCTCCCTGGCAAAGGATCAGGATGCAAATGCAGCAAGAAGCAATGCACCAAAGAAATCAGCATCTTGTGAAACATGCTAAGAGAAAGATGAGTATAGCAAAGCCAAGAGATGAAAGGTTCTCATGAAAGTAATTTCTTTGTATTAAGGTATTTCTTATTTTTCTAGACCTCGCACTGTTTCATCTTTGTCAATAACATATGTTGGCTCAGTAGACATACAAAGACACAAAGCTTAGCTGGGGCAATATTTACATAAATTTGTCAGGTTAGTGCAGGTAAAGACATAGGTACTTTTTACTGAGATTAAAAACTAACACGGTAAGAGTAGTTTTTAAGAACAACAGGAAGCTTTGACTAAGTTCCACCTGCAGAATCTCTCTCTCTAGGACTTTCAGACATGAGTGATCCACTCTGCATCTAATTCCTGGCACCCGATTTTCTTAGTGCCTTTGACCATCACAGTCCAGCAGAAGCAAGTACAAAAGTAGATTCAGCTTTAAAACACGGGCATGAGGAGTGGCCTTCAGTTTGGAAAACAAGTCTTGATAAGCTGAGGAGATATTACATAAATCCTCACTATGCCAGTCTCTCGCACTTGGAAAACTAGAACCACATGAACTTGCTTCACACATGTCCAGTAAGGCAGCATGCCTCTGGAGAAAAAATATGGTCTGGTTTTAGTCTTACATGCCTTCAGCTTCAGGTATTTAGACGTCTCAAACTGAGCTGTCCTGCAGAAGTTAAATGAAAAGACAAATGTGGATAGGATGTTCAGCACTACAGGTGAAAGGCTACACTTTAATTTGGCAAAGTATGTTTAAATTAAGCCTTATAATAGGTTGGTTCCCCATTATTTTGTGCCATTAACTTGGTTTTAGAGAATACTTTAAAACACCTTCACTTGTTAAATCTTTCACAGCCAGCTGATTGTCTCCTTAACAAAAAATGAGAGGCAAAATGTCAAGAAGAGCAAGGATTATCTTAACCTTGTACTGCACTGATCAGAACTCCGCTCAAAGTCAATGATTACAAAACTTGTTCAGAATAACCTGATGACTCAGTCTACCAGAATGCTAATCTTTAAAATCAGTGCAGCAAGAGACAAAAGGATTAAAGCCACATTCAACTGTAATGAGATCCATCATTAAAGGCAGAACACAGTCCATTGACATGAGCTGTCTAGCATGTGTAATTGCTTTTACTTTAAAATTTTCATTAGCACAAGAATTTAGAATCATTGTTCTGTCATTACATTTTGCCTATTATTTTCATTTTTTCTTGTAACTTAACTAAGTTCTTAATAAAACGCTCAGTTTTCTGCAGATACTTGCATTGTAGCTTCAATTTATACAGACACCAGGTTTTTTTTTTTTTTGTAATAAGAAGTGGAACCTAGCTGCATAACCTCTTCATATTATTCACCAGATTTTTTTCTTTTTAATGTTCAAAAGGATTGTCTCATTCTGAAACTTGCTTTTTCCTGCTTTCTTTAAGTAGAGCTCCTTATTTCCCCCAGAATTATTCTCTACCTCTGGCCAATGAACATGGATTGAGCATATGCAATCTGCTACCGGATCATGTTCCCCCTCCGAAGACCAGGTAGTTAAGAGAAGTGTGGAGCATTGGTCCTTTGAATTTTTTTTTTTTTTTTTGAGTAAAGGAGAATTAAACAGGTCTTCAAATGGTATTTTCCCTGTTTGGCTTTGCTTTGTACTTTCAGTTCACTCAGCGAAAATTACTGCATTTCATCTCCAGCAAAACAAATTGTTAATTTATTTGGGGTGGGGAATAGCAAAGGATACTCTACATGATTAATTAGCTTAAAGTATGTGTTAAAAGCAAATAAATAAAGAAACAACAGTGCCAAATTATGCATGATTCACATTCAGTTTGTCTAAGCAGTGAAATACAGTTTGGAAATACACAGCTTTCCACCAAGTCCTTCTTTATACACAAGGGACTAATTCTCATTTAAGCCACATAGCATTTTATTTTTATCATTGAAACTGGGAAACAAGCCGGCAAACATTTATGAATCTTAATTAACCATTTAAAAACATTCTATAGCAACCGTCCTGAAACATACTAAGTTTCCATTTTCTTGCTATGATCCCCCTCCCTGTCTCTTGCTTACACATACCACTGTATATATGAACATTTTTATTGCATTTATGGATATATTTCCTTAAAAATATATTATGTTTTGAAGAGTATTAAAAGAATGACAGAGGCAGGATTCTAAGAAACTCAAGGTAAATTATATGATCCTCAGAGGAGTTAAACCAATCAAGACAGGCTTCCAGACTTGGAATAAAATAATATTATAATGTTTTCCCTCCTCACCTCTGAAATTTGCTGTTTCTATGTATGTAAGTTAGTGCACTAACAAAGTACAGCTATTAATTCCAGTATGCTTTAAGACTCAGCTCCACTCTGGAGTGTTACATTGCAATTCGGTATATATTACTACTACATAATAGTACAAAATTACTGTAATTACAATTACTTTTGCTTTCAGTTTCTCCCTCTCTCACACAGCCTCCCTGGGAGGCTTTAAAGAAAGATACCTAATAAAATAGATGACTGAATGCTGTAACATAAATGTCATATGACAGGTCTGAAAGCATCAGCAGCAAATTGACTACTGAAGTACATGGCTGTTCTGATGTTCAATGAATGAGACGATTTCTCCTGACTTACCCTTGATACAATCTAAGGTATGAAAATATAAAAAATTATACAAAATCAGAAATTATAATTTTTGGCAGTGAGAAGGGATTAATGGCAGGGATTTTTAGTTGTGTGTTGTCTGTTTTTTCCTGGCTGAATTATAGATTCAGAAAAAGATTATTGCTTTCGTAGGTAGTGCTTCCTGAATTTTGTTTCTGTCTCAGCTGAGCATGACAGAGGCAAAGAGGGGAAGAGAGGAGAGAAAGATGGGGGAGTAAAGAGAGCAGGAGAAGTAACCACTTCTAAGGAGTGGTTACTAAGCTAAGTGCCAAATATTCATAACACAAAACATAGACTGTTACAGTAATGTCATAATTATCATCTGGAAACTTGCCATACAACATGTAAAAATAGCCATGTGCCATCTGGTAATCATTTTTTCCGAGGCGAAATGGAAATTAAGGGCTACTGCAAAATTATAATTCCTTAGCCTGGGAGAGTGGTAGAACAAGCATATACCACTTGTTGGTATATTTGTTTCCTAGGCATGTACCTTGATACTAACATAATAAAGCAAACAAAAAAATCTTATGTTCTAGAACACATCTCATTTAGAAACCTAAGGCAGTTCATAAAAAGAATGGAACAAACACTGACTACATTTCTTTGGACTCCAGCTTTCACTTTCCTTGGATCTACTGTTGCAATGACATTTTCAGTGCAGAACTAGAATGCCAGTTCTTAATATGAAAATCACAACTTTCAAAACTGAGTTCATTTTACTTTTATACATGCTAATTTGCAGATGATAATGCATGCAAATTTCCTTGTATATTTCACATTTATGGCAGTATTTCATATGTTTTCGACTGCATCTAAGCAGTAATATATGTCTTCATTTTGATATAGTACATAGCTTCTCCAAATACCTTCATTTTGTTTATATTTACACATTTTGCTAGGCATGATGTAATTTATACTTTAATTGATTTATATATTACTTTTTCATTTGCATTCAGCTGAAAAGAACATGAGGACAGACATGAATAATAACAAATGGTGATGCAATCGTCCAATTAGTAGCAGTATATCTTTCTCATTAGCCAGAAATTACTTGCAGGATGTACCTGAAGACTTTAATATAGTTGTACTACAGATTTTCATCTAACGTATGTTTTCAAGGGATAAAACCTTTCAGAACATACTCATGCCAGATTTGCTGTGATTAACTGCTCTAACTGCACATGTAACTAAATGCTTGCATCCTGAATGCATTGGCTTCTTGATGATGCAATTCTACAAGTGTTGTTTGCATCACTTCTTTCTCAAGCAGTCATCCACTATTGCAGTCCTGGAGATTGGCATGTGCTGAAACTGGTCCATTAGTTTTTCTTTGTTGTACAGCTTTTATTATTTGTGTCCAAGGTCGTATTGTCATAAGCACAGAGGAAAATGACTGGTGACACCTTTTCCTTGACAAAGGTTTCCAAGCATGACTTCGGTAAAGGTACTGTGCCTTGTCCAGCGACTTTCTGCCTGTCTCTTACTGCTGCTGCCAGACTGGTAGAGCACACAAACTATGAGATTAACCAGTCCTGGCTGACAGCTGAAGCCAATTAAAACTCTTTCTCCTTCAGTTCAGACTGAAAGAAGTGTTATGGGTCCATCTACTACCTTTGACATAGTCCACAGTACATCATAGGTTATTATTAGTCAGTGCAATCCCCAAATGCATGGGTTCAAATGAATGCAGCACCTTTGCTGATACTTGTTACAGATGCCTGAAGAACTTGTTACTAAAACGTGTTTGACAGAGCAGTTTGTAGGTCTACATGAGAGTATTTAATGCAAATGAAGTATCCCAGCATCTCTTATACCAAAGGTTTTTCAGAAGAAACAGGTGATCTCTAAGTTCACTGTGAAAACAAAGGGGACTTACAGTACTGTTGTTCCCTGGTTCCCTATTTTTGCCCTACAGCTGTGCCCTTCAATCTTGTTTAAAGCAATACGGATACAAAGCTCATGATTTCTTCCCTTTTCCTTCAGGAGCCAGGAACTGCAGATTTGGTAAATTTGAATAAAGCTCCTGAATTAATAGCCCATACTCCATATGAGAAAAATCTTGTAATGCCTGCAACTGCCAGAACTCATAAGGACTGTGCTGCCCTGTGGAATCAGTCGTTTCCTCTAACTGGAGGGTTTCTGACCATACTGCTGCTGCACTGAATTGAAGGTAACTCTTCTCATTCGAAAGCAACTCAAAGTACCAGTGTATCACAATGGATAAGGTGTCAGAAAAATCTCAAGTTTCCAGGCCAGAAGCTCTACCTTCCAGCCTTGATTTGAGAATACAGCAAATTAAATAATTTCTTTGTGAAATGTAAATGTTACGGAGTGCCATTAAACTTCCCTTAGCAGGCACAGTGTCTTGAAACTGTCTGTGTGTTTTCCTGCTCAGACATAAATTTTCGTTTGTTTTAGACTATACATTCCTTAAAGTTGCCTTAAAAAACACCCTTTTGTTTAGCCAATAATATTATTTCCTGGCTAGACACTCAAAGGATCACACTGTGTGGGATACAAATATGTTGTTTAAAATAAAGATTTAAGATGAAATATTAGTACCTCAGTGAAAGTTTAAGGAAGCAATAAGATAGCTTTGCCTTTTTATTCTGACTGTCAAATGCAAAATATTTTGATGATAATCCCAATACTTCCCTCACATAGATATGTTGTCTGGAGCAAGCAGATTCTGAGATATTTGGACACAACAATACTTACCCTTTAAGTTATCAGTGCCTTAACTTTCAACACAAACCATCTTATTATTTGTACCTATCACAGGTGCCAAGAAACGAAATAACAGCAACACTACCACCATTCAACAACAAAGGGCAATAGGCCAATATTGCTCTGCCATGAAACAAAACTGTATCAACACCAAAGAGTAAATTTGCTTGATGTAAAATGATATAAAAATATTTTTCAAAACAATATTAAATCTTAAAACACATTGCATATTTCTCTATCAATAATAAACACTGATTGATAGATTTTTAAAGGCCAAAAGTAAAAGCATTTCTCAAGTAATCATTGTGAAAATTGAGACAATAGTGAACTGATGGAAGATCTCATTTTTGCCACCCTTACTATTCAACTTACCTTAAGAGCCACTGTGATTACTGTCAGGCTGAACTGTAACATTATTAGATGGGATATCGTAGTGTGCTACTTAGAACTTAAAGTCAAAATTAGATTTTCAAAGGGAATTCAGAAAACCACACAGTATGTTTCCATCACGTTTGACAAGATGCTGTAGGACGCAAAGGAAGATGTCAATCACCGAGCGTCGTTTGAAGGGGCTTGTGTACACACAGGGAGTGAAGGGTGTCGTGTTTCTCTTTGAAGATTCTTTCCCTCTCAGACTACTGAAGACAACTTCTGGCTGGTATCAGAAAATGAACCATCCAAGAAGACTGCCTTCTCCAAAGAAAACCAGCAGAAAAAGATGCTGAAGAGCTTGAAGACTCCATTGAAAATTAATGAACATCATTTGAATTTATTTGACAGAAGATCTTTTGAATAACATATCATCACATAGTAGTACCATCACTAAAACCACGATATCTTGGTGTCGTAGTTTAACCCGGCACACAGCTAAATACCACACAGCCACTCGCGCCCTCCCCCCCCCCCCAGCAGTGGGAGGGGGAGAGAAACAGAAGGGTAAGAGTGAGAAAAACTTGTGGGTTGAGATAACGACAGTTTAATAGAACAGAAAAGGGAAAATAATAATAATAATCATAGAATATACAAAATGAGTGATGCACAATGCAATTGCTCACCACCTGCACTGACCAATAACCAAGTAGTGATCACTACTTCCTGGAACACACCTACCATTCATATACTGAGCATAATGTCACATGGTATGGAATACCCCGTTGGCCAGCTGGGCCAGCTATCCCGGCTATGTTCCCTTTCATCTTGTGCACGTGGCAGAGCATGGGAGCTGTCCTTGACTAGGAGGGTACTTAGCAACAACTGAAAACATCAGTGTGTTATCAACATTCTTCTCATACTAAATCCAAAACACAGCACTAGGAAGAAATTTAACTCTATCCCAGCCGAAATCAGGACACTTGACATGAAAGCCTGCTTTACTTTGCAGTTCCCCCCCAAGTCTCAACTTTTGGTCTGTATCTTTAAGCATGAAGAGCACGTTACTGGAAATAGAAAGAGGATTATTTTTTCAGCATATTAAGAACAGAAGGGATCTCAGGTATGAAGACAATGAGCATGATGTATATTTTTTAAATAAGACTAAGGTGCAGAAAAAAAGCCTTCCTATATGTATTGAATTCAAAAGTACAAACCATTTCATAAATATCTGGTATTAGAATTCAGTTATGGTCAGAAAAGTGTTGCTAACAGGCTTCATTAAAGTAATCTGGGGAAATTGTAGATCCAGAAAAAACATAATGTGATCACAGACTCAACTACAAGAAGTCACAGGTATGCAGCCATTTAGCTAAGAGGCAAGCTGTTACATTGTTCTGTGAGAGCTAATCTCATCAGACCAAGCTATAACTTCAAAATTTTAAACATCTCAAAAATCTGCAGGGTTTTGGTACCACTGTCCAAATGAGAACTTCTCGATCTTTGCTCCAAGGTGTCCAGGGTTGATCATTTTTCTGTCTAGAAGACATCTAGTTGCATTATTATGTTAACTGTGTCTGAGCTAACATTTCTCACTTCTCAACAGGGTTCAGATATTGAAGTCTAGTGCTTTACTGGTATGTTTTCTCAACTATCTTACATCTACCTGATCAGTAGCAAATGCCCACACAGGAAATCATGTGTGCTTTTGTAAACCAAGCTTCAAAGAACTATGTCTATTTATTTTATTTTCTTCCCAACATACCAGTTTTTAGACCAACCTGCATTTTTCTAGCTATTAGGTTTTTCATTGTAATTTCTTTGCTTATTCCCAATAATTCAACCTAATTACAGCAATTTGGCAACTACTAGAGTTTTACTCATACCTCCTTTCTAGCAGCCTCTCCAAACCTCTCAATATGAATTTGAAGAATTTAACGCTGTTAAGATGACCTCCATTGGTCTCTGCTGGCTGAAAAGAAATACGTGTGTTGGGTTTACGTGGCAAAGTTTTGGTAGTGGGGTGGCTACAGGGGTGGCTTCTGTGAGAAGATGCCAGAAGCTTCCCCCATGTTGGATGGCACCAGTTCTAGCCAGCTCCAAGATGGACCCGCCACTGGCCAAGGCTGAGCCATTCTGTGATGGTGGTAGTGCCTCTGTGGTAACATATTTAAGAAAGAGAGAAAATTGCTGCACAACAACAGCTGGGAGAGAAGAGTGAGAATATATGAGAGAAACAATTATGTAGACACTAAGGTCATTGAAGAAGGAGGGGGAGGAGGTGCTCCAGGTGCCGGAGCAGAGATTTCCCTGCAGCCCCCGGTGAAGACCATCATGACACAGGTTGTCCCCCTGCAGCCCATGGAGGTCCACAGTAGAGCAGATATCCACCCTGTAGCCTGTGGGCAACCCCACACTGGAGCAGGTGGATGTGCCCTGAAGGAGGTTGTGACCTTGTGGAGAGCTTGTGCTGGAGCAGGCTCCTGGTAAGACCTGTGACCCCATGGAGAGGAGCCCACATTGGAGCAGGTTTTCTGGCACAACCTGTGGGCCCATGGGGGATCCGTGCTGGAGCAGTTTATTGCTGAAGGACTGCACCCCATGGAAAGGACCCACACTGGAGCAATTTGTGAAGAACTGCAGCATGTGGGAAAGAGCCACTTTGGAAAAGTTCATGAAGGACTGTCTCCCATGGGTGGGACCCCACACTGGAGCAGGGGAAGAATGTGAGGAGGAAGGAGGGGCAGAGACACTGCGTGATGAACTGAACACAAACCCCACTGCCTGACTCCTTGCGCCACTCAGGGGGAAGGAGGTAAAGAATTTGGGAGTGAAGCTGAGACCAAGAAGAAGGGAGGGGTGGAGGGAAGATTTAAGATTTGTTCTTATTTCTTATTATCCTACTCTGATTTGATTGGTAATAAATTAAATTCATTTCCCAAGCCAAGTCTGTTTTGCCCATGACAGTAATTGCTGAGTGATCTCCTTGTTCTTATCTCAACGCACAAGCCTTTCACCATATTTTTTTCCCCTTGTCCATTTGAGAAGGGGACTTCTAGAGCAGCTTGGTGGGCACCTGGTGGCTAGTCAAGGTCAACTCACTACACTGTATTTTGGGGGTGATGAAATTTCTCTACTTTATGGCAGTGCAGTCACATCTTTGTTTCAGTAGTGCAGACTCGGTTTACATGAATGTTCTTAAGAAAGTATCTGGGTGTTTGCCATCATTTTTATTTTAATTTAAGAGCAGAAAATTGATGGACATGGTAAAGAAAAAATAGTATACAGGTTGGGTTATTCAACTGAATAGGACAATGGTGGCAAGTATTTTCTCTTCATCATATGAAACAGGAGGAACGGTCATAGGAGTCTGGTATGGCAAGTGTTCACTAACAAAGGCAAAAAAAATTGTAAATACGATTTGTGGCAATCTACCTTCCACTCAGATAAGACCAAATTTGATTTATCAGCCTTTCTTCAGGCAAAGCTTTATCAAATTTGGAATTTTGCTTGAATATACAGAAGAGCAGCAAGTACTAGGTAACTCTGCTATTATCTTCACTATTTCAGTATCTTAAGGCAAATATTAAGACCACACAGTAGATTTAACAAAACAAACTCACAATAAACATTGACAGACTGTGAAATAGCCTTGTCAGACAAAATCTGACATCTTTTTTAGATATGATCTCCAATTCTTCCCTTGCATTTTCCTTCTGGAAATCATCTGAAACACAGCACTGTTTTATGCTTTATAAGAAGTGCCCCCACTGACCTCGCATTACCAATTTCTTAATATTTAAGCTGATAGTGAACCAGATACCGACCTTCTATTCATATATGACTAGCTCTGCCTTTAGTAAGAGAGCTCTGTGGAAGCTGAGTCGTGGTGAGGATTTCAGACCAGGTTACATTTCTGTCAAATTCTCACCAAGATATGACACTGATTGCTTGGGACTCCATTTTGAATACTAAAACATGGCTCTTTAAAGATTCATTATCCTCTCAAAAGGTTTATTCAACTGACTAATTCAGCATTTGTTTCTTTTGATATCCCCTTTCTCTCCTCCAAGAGAGGTAGACCAGGATTTCCGTGAATCTTTCCAGAAACATGCATCCAAGTAGCAAAATACCATCATATTTCCAGTGCATTCTTAATGCTGTTCTTTGATGTCTCTTTGAA
Source organism: Calonectris borealis (assembly GCF_964195595.1). Classification (NCBI taxonomy): domain Eukaryota; kingdom Metazoa; phylum Chordata; class Aves; order Procellariiformes; family Procellariidae; genus Calonectris; species Calonectris borealis. The sequence continues at coordinate 47,725,011 of NC_134352.1, read as the reverse complement.
GAGACAGTCAGGCAAGAACCCTTTTTTTGTTATCATTCATCATATTCAAAATATTCCAGATGTCATACAAAACATACAGAAGCACATAGTCAGCTATTTGGCTTCTAATAAATGACTGTGATTTCGATATTTATGAAGGCTCTACGACATAATGGGAAGGAGCTTATTAGAACAATAGCTAGAGAGAGATAAAGTGGTTGGCAGCAAGTGAGCTCATCCTTCCTCCCCCTCCCCTTCTTGCTTCCTCTTCCCCTTGTCTCCCATAAAATGTGTGCTGAAAGGGACGAGTATAAAGGAGAGCAGAGAAGCTTCCTCAGTGAGGACTGAGAGATCAGCTCAAGTCTAGGGGCAGGGATTTAATTCAAGGCTCCTTTTGTTGATAGCTGCTCACAGTACACTTTGAGCATTTAGTTACTTCATGCCTGTCATCAGTCCTTTAACACGATTGCAGTGCTCTAAGTAGAGCCAGACATCAAGCTTTAACAGCATCACAGCATGTAGATTAAAACACCCAACTCTTTATTTTTACTGAAGAACAGACACCTAGCTCTTCGCCTACACAGAATCAAGAGTCCCTCTTGCTGACTCTATACATGCACATGGATCCTGGCTGTTCTTCCAAAACTTCTGCCTGACTCAAGAGAAACACAGGTTTGTCCAGCAGCTCTGACAGTCTCTGCACAGGCGAGAAGAGACTAGCATGGCTACATTTACGTGATTCATGCTGACGAAGCCAAGTAATAAAACTTCATTGTCTCTTTGGCCCCTTCAGGGGAAAAGGGTTAAAAATCCATTTCTCTTGAGGTGACAAAAAGATGAGGGCCATCCTTCTCCTCGCATGGTATAATTTCTCCTTTTCCCAAAGATCCTATGGAAGATCTTCTCTGAGGATCAGCAAACTCAGGAGAAGGAAAAGAAACTAATCTACAGGAATGAGTTCTGCTTATGTAAACTTTCTTATGCCACTTTCTCGATTGCACCACTCAGAAAGCTGGCAGGAATCAAATGAATCAGCATCTCATATCTCTGTCCAAAGATAAAACCCCCACAGAGATTCAAAGGAGAAAAGTCAATCTCTTCACTGGCCATGGATGTAATATCCTGGATGCAACACTTTGTTTATCTGCTCCCCACTGCTAATGTCTCCACTGAGATAAGTGTTTGTATGGTAAGACTCATTTTCCTTTTTCCATGGATCAGCACAAGCAAAACTGTTCGTGCCTTCCTATAAGCATAGAAACTTTGTAAGAGACTAGATTGAAATCTGTAGTCCCATGAGTAGATATTTAAGGCTTATAAATACAGTACATGGTTGCAAAGTACATTATGCATTACTTTATCATTATGTAAGCCAAAACCATGCTGCTGTGTTGAAACAGAAAAAAAACATTGTTGAAGTCTGATGCTACCTCAGCTCCAACCTAATGATTTCCCTCCTAAGAAATACCAGCACAATAAATGGAAGATCACATTGCAAAACCACTGGCACCAGAAGATACAAAAACTTCTTGAGTCCCTCAGCAAAATGTTACCATCTCTAATAGTGAAGCTAAATCCACAAAACTCACATTTTTTTTCACAAAGACCTAATAGATTTCCTCTCTTGTCTACTAATTAAATGTTACTCCAAAGGCCAATTGTGTAAAACTGAACATCATTTTAAATTCTGATCTTTTCAAAGTTGCCGCTGATTTGTCAGCAAGGTCTCTCTGTCCTGTAGTTTTTCTGTTTCATTCTCAACTCAAAGGCAACGTGTTTTTTTTCTCTATTGATTGTAAAAATTCACTGAAGCATGGTTGAATGGTACAAGCATGAAAAGATGTCACTTTAAAGATCCCATGTCTTAAAAATAGTGGAAACAAAATACTTCATATCTGAATTTGAACAGTGGATCTCGCCAGAAATTCAGGCCTGAAGAAAATTACTTTCTCAGTTTTAAGTGCATGGGCAGTTTCACACTGGGATAATGCAAATTAGAGCATTTTCTTACTGGGATATGGTTTGCTTTGGAGCAAATATAGCATAGAATATGGGCAAAATATTAAGCCATTTTAGCCTTAGATATGAGATCAGGATATAAGTGCTACATGGTTTCCCTATTATGGCTCAATATTGTACATGCTGTACTTTTTAGAAAGATTATTTTAATTAACTCCAAATTTTATTTTAAGTTTTCATGTATTTGTTGTATTCATTACCTGACTTTTTTATATGACTCCTTCCATTCCATTCATAAATTACAAAAACTAAGAGAGAACTCCTGGCCACAAATGTCAGAAGACTGTCTAGCTAAGGCATTGTTAGTTTGGGGTACATTGCAAATAAAAGTATAAACATAATGTGTGCTAATAATATTTCAAAACACAAAATATTATAAAGCTGTGATCCAAAAGGATGAAAAAAATTCTGATTAGTGTTCTTAATGTCTGAAAATCTTAATGCTCCAATGTTACCTTGGACACTTAAAATAGCATGCTTTAGTTTTGTAATGCATTAACATGTGCGCAATATCACATCGAGAAATTATGTCTATATATTCAGATTAATGTAGAATGCCAGATCATATTGCTATGTTTGTTGCCATTGTTTCTTTTAAGAATTTGTACTGTGTACAGTCTGTTCTGTTAATACAGTTGGTCAGCATAAAAAGAAGCCCTTTCTTGGCTCATAACAAAAATGAAATACTTCTGATAGTCTGAAATGGACATCGGTGCAGTCCATTTCAGAATAGGATAATACCAATTTTCTATGAATGGGCAGAAGCAGCCTCTTCATAAGGATAATGACAACAGACTTTACCAGCCTTATTCCTTATGTATAACATATTAGCAATGAAAAGTTTATAGAAAGACTCAGAACAACTCGCTGTTTTTGATCTCTTCTTAAAGTATAAATAAACAAAAGTATTCTCCATGCTATAGCTGGAATTTTAATTTTTGAATAGCTGATTACTTACCATTTTGTACATATCTTCCCTCGGTCACAATAACACTATTAGAATAGTGTTTCCTGTGTTAATCCCACACTTTCTATGAAATGTAGTTACTTCACAGTTTTATTGTCTGCTTCTCACCAGATATCAATTAATAAATGAAATAGAAGACATATTTGTAAACAATATTTCAGCTCTAAAGATGGATCTTTTGCCACAGTTTCAGGTCAATGATGAAAAACTTACACCGTGATTGCTGCTGCAGAGTATGATCTAGAGAAAAATAGCAGTTATGAATAGTATGCAAAGTTATTTTTCAGCATCATCCTGTCTTCAGAAGGAAAACATGGACAAAATAATTTGATTCAATGAAGAGAAGCTTTTTCATTATGTAATATAAGCATCTGTAGATAAACTTCATGTTCAGAAGAGTATTGTTTCCAGCCCATAGAAGGATTCATGATAAATTAGTTTCTTTCTGCTGCTTCCCTGTCTAATATCATAATTTACTAATCAATCGCACACCAGCTTCTTGATTTACTTCATATAAAAATGACAAAGAAATATATTCCTCACCCTATACAAGGAAATCAAAATTTTCTATATCGTTTGCCAAACTGCAACATGGTAGATTTTTCAGGGAAAAAACTTGATGCATTCAGCATCTGAAATATCCTGGAAGTTGGTGTCTGTAAAGAAATGTGAATCATATGGGTTCTGTTGATCATTTTCTGTTGCTTTTGAAAAGTTTCTTAATTCTTGCACCAAGGGCTTTGGACATTGCAGGTAAAGTCAGTAAGTTTCCTGTTACTGAGATTATTTTCTTTTATAGGCTCATAAAACAACAGATCCACAACCAGCTGTTTGCAAGCCTCCACTTGGGAAAAAGGAAGAAAAAAAAAAAACAAAAAAAACCCCCCAAACTAAACCAATATTATTGCAGCCTAGGCACTAGTCTTGTATTTGATGAGGTGTCAAAGCTAAGAAAGTAGTCAATGTCACTTTGAAATAAATTCATAGGAAGGGTTAGCCAGACTTCAAATAAAGCTTCAGTACAGTATTTTATCATCTCCATGGTGCATAGTTGAGATCCACAATAGGACCCACAGAGCCACATGACTTAATTAGGGTAATAAGGCATCTTAAGCAAATTGATCTACTTGAGAATGCTCTTTATTGGAACACATTAATTGATTTTCCATTTGTCAACAAGGAACTACATTAATTTCTGCACATGTTAGGACAGAAGGGTTAGTGCATACTTATATGATGATGGATGACGTGAAAGGTGAGGTCATAAAACATTGAGAGTAATGTTAAATCTTTCAAGCCCTTAACATTGATCATTTAGGGTGAAAAAGTCTGGAAATCATGGAGGATGGACAGTTTTCTTCTGGAGACTGAGAAATGCAGACAAAGCTCACCAAAAGTAAAACAACAGAGATATAACTAGTTCTGTTTCTGGCTAGGGATGTATGTGTCTGCTCCCAGGCCTTCCACACACTTCTTGTATGCTGAACGCGCAAGATCCCCATCATCAGTGCACCTAGGGGCACTGTCAAACCAGATCTCAGCACAATCCTGGTGCCTCTGAAGCCTGTTATTTGCAAGGGTTTTGCCAACACCGAGGGGCTCCGATGATTGGGCTTTGCTCTGTCTTTACTACTTTCTGTTAGTACGGATACATCATAACACATAATGTTTATACTACAGTACAGTATGCACGCTATATTAAGCGACATTCAGCCTCTCCTTTTACTGTTGCCACTAATCGAGTCCATAAATAATTGGATGGGTCGTTTACAAGGATAAGCATCCTCTCTAGGTCTCAGAGTGCCTACACAGCTGGAAAAAAAGCTCTGTTAAAAAATCAGGTCCCTCTATTTTCTTGAAGTGGAAACATTCTTTTCCTCATTTTGAGGATACATGTAGCGAAGAAATGAAAAGTTCACTACTCGTTAAGAAATCATTGAGCTCTGGGGTCTCTTTTGGAAACCAGACTAAGTAATTTAAAGGAATCTCTACTTTGTGCGGTAAAGATTAAAATAACTGGTACGGGTGCAGGAATTTGTAAGATCCTGGGGAGGGATATGAAGGGGAAAGATTTCTTTCAAACCCATTAGCGATTTTAAAGGCCAAAACTAAGCATGGGTCTGAGCCGCTGCAAAATTAGCGAGACGCTTGATTTCAAAGTGAGAGTGAGTTTCTATTGCAGGTAACGCTTTTGCCTCTAAACCTGTGAGAAGGAGGATGAAAGCAAGCAGAACCCATGGCAGACCGGGGGCTGCACCGGGAGAACCCTTGCCGGGAGAGGAATCGAGGACTGCCCATGCTACCTGAGCAACCAGGTCAAACATGTCCCCAGTAATGAAGATCCATCCATTACCATAACATGCAGACTAGGACTGTAGATCACTTTCATGGTCTCCAAAGAAGCTGAGCAGTTATCAGTAACATTCAAAAATCCACTGGAAAGTCATTCATTTCACTTTATGGTCCTAATTAGCCATTTGTATAGTTCTATAATTAAATATGTTCCTTTCTCATCAAGTTTTTCACTTTAGTAATGATACCACTGTGCCACAAACAGGCCCCATGCTGTTTGGTTTGGGACTTATTCATAGCGTTTAATTGGTCACCCAGTGGTTAGCCAATAACCCCTTCTATGGGAAGCAACACTCTGAATGCTGTTAATGGGCTAGAGGCACAGTGATTGCCTCCTGGTACCCAGCAGTACTGGGAATAAAGCAATTTCCTCCACTGTGTTGTGTGCCCAATAGCTAATCCTCTCCACTCCTGAAATGCACACTATTTGGTTATAAGTATTTGTACCGGCTTACTTACCGCTGGGTTGTTAATAGGCAGTGATTCTTCAATGCTCCTTCAGTGAAGTTACAGTCTGCTTGCTGACTGCTAATTAAAACAAGTTTGCACTCTAAGACTGCAACTAAAAGGTAGCAAGGTCATATTATTTAATGCAGCAGTCTTTTATTTAACAATGTTTATACAGTGTTTATATGAGCACATTTTGCAGACAGGCACGGCTATTATTGATGACGTCAATATAGTCAAAATGAGCCATAGACTAATCTTTCCTTCCTTGGAGTATGATCTCTAGGCTCTCCGCATCTGTGGGACCGCACAGCTAAAAAGCAATGTCTGCATGCAGATCTCTTCTCCAGTGTATTTCTCAGCTAGAAAAAAAATTAAAACTATAGGAGCAGATGAGGTAACAATGCTTTAAAAGGACCCAATCTGCCAGGAATCTTTATAGAAATTAAAGCATATATTAATGAGCATTGGAGTAATTTTAAATCCATTAAGGTTAAGAGAGAAAAGTGGTTATGACTTGCAGAAACAAATTTTATTTATTACTCTGTACTTTTGTGGTACTTATTTAAAATCCAGTTTGAAAAAAAATCCTTATCAGCAGGGTATCTGACTGTAATATTCATCTGTTGCATGTGACTATTACTTTCTTTCTGTTTGTCTCCAGCAGAAGACAAGCTCTCTCCAGCAGAAATAATTGTGTTCTGTTTACTTTTACTTTCTACTTTACTAACAGGAAGGCCACAGAATAATCCTTAACCATATTGTTACTGAAATCAATATCTGAGACAGAAATAAGAAATTGTGCATTTTTAAAAAAAGTTGCTTAACAGTCTTTCACCTCTCCATACATTATAATAGAAGTTCGCTTATCTATTGTCTCCAGCAAAATGTAGGACACTGCAATTTCAATCAGGCTCTAGCACAATGTGCATCTTAATCAGCAAGATTTTGCAGATTTTTTTTTTTTTAAATAAGATAATATATAGACCTGTACCTCGGAAATGGGTTCAGTGTTTATGAAAAGCTAACTATTAGGGAACAAATACTGTTCACGCCCCTTACCCTTTACTTATTCCCTGCCAGTCTGAACAGGCATGCTTTCTCAAGTTTACATCAATGGAAAATATACTGAGAGCATTATATATCCTCTAGGCACTCCCTGTTATCCCAAAGAAAAAAAAATTAAAGCAATTTTGTTTCTGCAGTGTTAACCTTTTCTTAATAGCAGCCTTTATCTTTAGCATGCTCCTCAATTTCAAACTGATTTTACAGTTCTGAAGGAATTCATACAACCTTGTTTCATCTTCCTAACCTGTGGAATTTAACTAATAGTTACTTATCAATACAAAAAGACAAGTGACTGAATCACTGGTATGCTTGATATCCACAGTCCTCCTGCATGTGGGTAGCAATTCTTGTTTCTCTCTCATTTCAAGTTTCACTTGCCTGCATGATTTTTCTTCACCCTCTTCATTTCTTTCTGTTTTATACAACAATAAGAGCTCATTAAGCTCAAACTCAGACAGAGTGCATATTGTATACCTTTTAAGGCACAAAGGAACACTCCCAGGCTTTTGAGGAAGGCTGATGGTCAGGAACTGTGCAACGAATTGATTAGCCTATGTTTTGTGTATGAGGGGGTATTTTGCACTTACCTCTCCTGCTCTGATTTGGAAAACAGTTGTGTATGCGAGTAAGTTCGCACACATTTAATCCTGTTCAACAGAAATGTTCATATGCAGAGGTGTTTGCACAAGTTTCACCTGAATTTTGGTAGACTGGGTGTACTGTAAAGACTCTGGATAAGCATCTTTAAATATGACTTTGAATAAAAAATAGAAGATTACTTTTATAATGAACTTTATACGATACTGTAGATAGTATAATTTGAGATTTTTACAGTGTATTCTCTTTGTAGTTTGTGTAGCATTCACAAGACCCAGCTGTGTACATGGGATGATCCCTTTGTGCATTTGATGTGTGTACAAAAGTTAGCATATTGTTCGAAGGGTACAGAACAGAGCTCTGTTATGCCTTGTACTTTAAACAGAAAACTTGGGGGGGGGGGGGAGGGGAGAGAAAGAGAGAGAAAGGATGCTCTTTGCCCAAAGTTTACCTATCTACTCGTCCAGACTTCCTAACAAATAACCTGCCCATTAAATTTTCCTATATCTGTTCTCCTCCCAGCACTTACAGGTCATCATCTGAAGATTTGGAAAATTTGTCTAATTATAAAAGGTGAGTTTTCCAATTAATATCTTTGATGGCATTTCCTCTTCCTCCCCACCCACCCCGCCCCCGGATCTGTAGAGCATCTATCACCTCAGGTTGTTTGGGCAGAAAGCACACCCTTTACCCCCTACACAGAAAAAAAGTATTACTTGGCACATGAAAGTATGATTTGGAAAAATAAATGGAAATCTTTTGATTGACTTCCTTAAGTCTTGAATCAGATTCATACCAAATAAGATCAGCCACAGCTTGAGTCTCTGCAAAAGGTGTTGTATTGTTCTAGTTGTTTAACCTATGGACACTAAGGCTCAGAGAGATTAAATTAATTCGCTATCACCATGCAGGAGTCGATTCTGGAGCCTGAAACAGAAGCTGTAACTACTGAATCTCAGACTACTCCCCACCCACCAAGCAATGTTTAAGGATCAATACTTTTGTTTAACAATGCAGTTCTCTATTATCTCTTAAAAGTTACTATGACATTAATATCTGTGATAATTAGATTTTTGGTCTTTGTGAACAGCAGATGAACATGTTAAAACCCACGTGAACACTCTGTTTCAAGTAGGTGGAAGGAAGGTGAAACCCCTTTTAAAATGTGACCAAAACAACAGGTGCACTGCAGAGGCGTGGATGGATGCTTACAGAATATTGGAGAGGTACCATGGAAGCGAATGTTTCTGAACCAGTTTTGCATGAGTCAGCCCCAGTAGCCGACGCACTGAATGCAGGCACCCAACCTGGAATTGCTGGAAGGCTTAGTGAACATGACTGTGCTGTCAGCACAACCTTGTACAGTCACTCAGCACTGCATCATGACGACTCACCAGTTTGAACGTCCCTGCACAGTAGTCTGCTGTTTGATATAAGGATTTTCTGTTGTCTAGAGTTGCATGGTGGGGAATAGCTGACAAATTCTGTATGCAGGAGAGACAGTGGGTTCATCTGAGTGTGTTCAAAGACATGTGAAAACCAAAAGATAACTGGGTCTGCCCGTGGCAGCAAGTAGAAGGAAAGTGTGCACTCTTGCTTTGTGAAAAAGAAACACGATGAAAAGGCAGGCTTGGAGATTTGCTTGCAAGAAAACTGCCTGACATTGTTCATTTCTGCTTTGTTCAAACCAACAGGACTGGGTGCACTTGTGCACTTTCTGTAAATAAACTCGACTACACCGAAAAGTATTCCAGGCTCATGTAATCAGTTTGCTCTCTTAATGGAAACAGAGCCCCAATATTGGGTGTGTGGGCTAAAGGGGAAATGATGTTATTATCACCTGATTGGAAGAGTTAATCTACTCTGCCATGCATCATGATTTAATTATTCCTAATTGATCCTTAATATATGGATGTCAAGTCTGACTTTGCTTGGCTTCAATTATAGCAATTTTGCAACCTTACTTTGTAGCAGAGCTGGGCAAATATCTGATGATTTCTGCCTCTCTCCGTTTCTGTTCAAGCACGTCTAGATTTACTTAAATTCTACTTGAAACTTTCATGTGTTATGGCACCAAAGAGAAAGAGAGTGAAGATTTTACAACAGATATTCTTTGTAGATCGTTTGTGACCATTCCCAGTTTATACAGTATTGAAGCTCTGTTGGTTGCTCTTCTGTCAGTAGGTGCTATTTATGTTCTAAGAAAGGATGGGTGAAAAACCATCAGATTTTTAAGTCAAACATATTTGTGAGTTAAACATTTGTCCTGGTTTCGGCTGGGATAGGGTTAAATTTCTTCCTAGTGCTGTGTTTTGGATTTAGTATGAGGAGAATGTTGATAACACACTGATGTTTTCAGTTGTTGCTAAGTGCCCTCCTAGTCCAAGGACAGCTCCCGTGCCTACTGACTGAGCTAGGTACACAAGGTGGGAGGGAACATAATCAGGACAGCCAGCCCAGCTGGCTAATGGGGTATTCCATACCATGTGACGTCATGCTCAGTATATGAAGGGTGATTCAGGAAGTACCGATCGCTACTTGGTTATCGGTCAGTGCGGGTGGTGAGCAATTGCATTGTGCATCACTCATTTTGTATATTTTATCATTACCATTATTATTTTCCCTTTTTTTCCCTGTTCTATTAAACTGTCTTTATCTCAACCCACGAGTTTTTCTCACTCTTACCCTTCCGATTCTCTCCCTGTCCCACGGCGGGGGGGGGGAGGGAGTGAGTGAGCGGCTGCGTGGTATTTGGCTGCCTGCCAGGTTAAACCACGACAACACTGTTTTTCGTTTTCACTTGCTGGAACGTGCATGTAGGTAACCTTAAAAGAAAGAAAGACAAATATGTCATTTTATGATGTAAGATAATACTCCTGAGATGAATTGTTTGTGTGGTCTCCTTTTTGACATTTTTGTTTACATTCTAAATAAATTAATAGTTCAAAACGTGCTTAGGCTCGCTAGCCTAAAGATTACTAGAAGATTAGTAAAATAATATCGCAAGATATTTATAGAAACTGAATAGGCAGAAAGAGAGTTTTTAATCAAAGCATTTTTCTCTATTTTTTTCCTTCCTCAATGTTTTCTTTAACACCAATTCAACCTCAATGATTACTTAACTTCTCTTTTTTTGAGAGAAATAGCTAATACTTGTATTAAGCATTCAACACTACTGAAAATATGCTGAATTAAGACATCAAAATTAACAATCTGTTCTAAGACATCAGTACCTCCTCAGGTACTATCAGAGAGAAAAGTCAGTGATCGCACTTCATAGGGCACATGTTCATAGGGAAGCTACATCAGATTAGGTGTATGGTAACACTTCCTATTAACCAGCGGAGCTACATCAATAGGCCAGATCAGCACCAAAAAAACATAAAGTAAAAGTATGGTTTTTGCTTATCCTTTGAAAAGGTGGAGCCACAAGGGCAAAAACTATGAAATGTTGAACAGATAACTTTAAAAAAAGTAAATAATTCTTAAAGAATATAAATTAGAACATAACTAGAAAATGAATGTGGAAGAAGCATGCATAGAGTTTGAGTAAACGCAGTTACTTGCATTCTCTATTTCTTTGAAAAGGAAAATTTGTTTCTTTGTTTTTGGAATAATTTTGGTTGCACTTTATGATGATTAACTTAAGCAAAATTTTATAGTAGGTATCAGATTGTGCTGGTAGGTGATATTAAGTACATAATAACCCAGTTACCTAATACATAGAAATTCAGAAAGTTCATGTCTATTTTTGATAATGCCTGATAAAATTTCTTGTCATTTGTCAGCTAGTCAAATAGATGAATCTCTATAGCACCAACAAATCAAAAAATATTGCTCCTAACAAGAGTGCTAGTATTGCTCTGAGTATTTTTACACACAGACACCTGTGGAACTTGCTGAAAGAACTTATTTTTCAAAAAAATATTTCTACTGTAAACAGAATGATGGATGAATTGGAGAAGAAAGAAAAGGTTATTGGTAGGCCTTTCAGACAGTGTTTTCTTGTTTCAGGGAAAGCGATCACAAGATACAAGGAAACCATAACTGTAAAGTCTACAGCCACTTTGCCTCATTTATCTTGCAAACTTGGTAAGCATTAAGGAAATAAGATAAGATAACCCTAACATAAAATATTTGAGTCAGCAGCATGCGAGTCTTTTACATCTTTGGAAAGGGGACCTGCATTTGTCCCTCAGCAGCTTAGTTGTAACACATAATGCACTTCTTGCTGTTACAGAAATACTAAACAGCTTTGATACCTCTGTTCCCCCTGGACACAGCATCACGGCTTCACATCTAGGATGGTAAGTCATCCAATAAAGCCTTAAATACAGCCCTCTTCCACACCACAACTTCCGCTACATCCCATAATACATAAGGCAACTATATTTGTTGATCTATTACTTTCTGTATGGGCATTTCTGCCAGGACTATGCTTGTCATAGGAAAATGCCACCGTGGAAAAGATATGCTTACTCTGCCAGAGCATCTGCTGTAGAGCATTAACCAAATGCACCACCATCTTTGGATGATGTTCTCAAAATATGAGAGACAGAACTGCAATGGTTGATATCCTTTTCTTCCACTGGGACCTACAGAGCACTGACACAACATTAAAGTGGACAGCACTTGCCAAGGTGTGCTCAGGGAGCTGAATCAGAGTGTCCCAAAAGTGGTTTCAGGTAGCAGAATTCCCCTGAAGCCTGTGGCAGAGACTAAACCTGCCTTTCTCTCTGCAGCAACCTGTCTTCTCTCAGATGATTTTGCCCAGAGCCCACCAGCCAAGCTTGAGCAGAATATTACCATTGGATCCTTTTGTCATCAGGCAAGGGAAATTGTCCTTTTGGTTTAAAGGGGGTGGGGGAGAGGGTTCTACTTTGATGGAAATGGAACATGGCCAAATTAATGATATATGGGATTCACCGGAGACAGGAAACCCTACAAACATTGTGTGCTCACGGAAGCATAATCATTACACCCGTGTTGTGGGGACATAAATATACGCATGCTTAGTTCAACCATTTAAGTATTTCACTTAGCTGTTTGCATATATTGACTCTAACAAGGTTTCAGTATTTCCAAACAAGTGGCCTGCATCACTGTTTATAGCAGATCAGTTGCTTAAAGAAATTCTATTGTTACATTGCCAGAAGAGTTTATATTTGAAGGAACAGCACATACTTCACTGAAAAAAAAACATTACTCAGCAGGCATCTCACTCAGGCCCACACGGACTAAAAAAAAAAGTGTTCCAAGCTGAAATATTACAGCTTGTTTGCACCTGAAGGTACCAAAAAGTGATTTACTGTTGGCAGGTTTACCCACAAAAATTCAATTTGAATGTTTATTGGGAACTGTACCAGTGCTAGCATGTTTCACTGGGGAATAATCTAACTGGCAATGCCACATAAAACACTGACTGAAAAGCAGTGTAGAGGCAAGCTCTGCATTCTCTAAACATATCCCATGTGAAACAGGGTTAGGAGGCAGGCAGCTGGCATGGAAGGATTTGCCATTAATAGAATATGAAGAGGCATGGCAGGGGAGATAAATCGACAGACATTTATTTCTTTCATTCTGTCTCAAACAAATACACGCCATATTTTTGTCTTCCTCATTAACGTTGCCGCTTTTTCATAAAAATACTAAAAGAATAATAGAATGGGGAAAATTCTGTCCTACTTTACATTGAACATCAAGGAAGCTCTGAAGCTTGCACAAGTGGTTTGTAACCACTGCTTGCATGGAAGAATATAAAATCTGCAGCTTATCCATGCTCCAGTGCACCAAGCTGGGGGCTCATCCACTGCCCTTCAGTGATGAAGTCTTTTATAATGGTACACATCAGTTAAATTAGGATCCTGACAGATTCATGCCCACTGGCCAGATCCAAAGTCCTTTAAAATCAATGAATAGATTCAGGCCACCACTGCTGTCTCCTGCCAGTTTTTCTGTGTTGGGGAAAGAGCACAGGCTAAAGAGTTGTGTTGGCAATCATCAGACTGCCTTCCCCATCTGAATAACTTGGAGAGAGCCAACAGGCAAATGACTAATTAAAAAAAAAAAAAAAAAAGCAAACATGAACAACAAAACCCAAAGGGAAACTTCCAGTTATTTCTATTAGATGGATCCAGACAAGTTGTTCTTAATACCAAGAGCAAATTATCCTCAGTATTAGAACCCATTCCAGAGGATTTGCAAAACCAGATCAGCAGTTCATCTAATCTAGCATCCTCTTCCTAGTTCTGCTGGATATTTCAGAGGAACTGCACAATTTCACAATTCATCCAATCATATAAATCTACACAACTGGGAATCTTTTTTTTCCCCTTGCCCAGCTGGTAATCAGCATATGCCCTGAAGCATGAGGATTGGTTGGAGAGAAGATAAAAGCAGAAGAGAGAAGAAATAATAATGTAACTTATTTGAAGTATTGCTTTAGACTCTAATGGATCTCACCACAAATTAATTCTTCGTAGCACAAATGCCCTGTGGTAATGCTCTGAACTACAGATGGATCAGCTGTGTCATGTGCACCTAAATGGCTGGTGCAAAGGTGCTAGGTTTTAAAGGAAAGATTACTTAGTATTCGTATATGGAACACTGTTTGGGTACTGACAGAGAACAGTGGGAACATATCTTTGATGCCCAGGAAATAAATGTATTCATCCTTCTCAGCAGTTTCACTGTCAACACCACTGGATAACCCAAGTTTTGTGCCGTTATGCAGCTCACTAATTGATTCCTAAGACCAGAAAGGGAGTTAGAGTGCCTGCGGACAGTCAGAATGGTAAATACTCTGTATTTCTACCTGTGTTGTGTTCTTTAACAGTGCCAATGAAATCAGAGAAAGGAAGCAGCATGCCTTGCCCCGTCATGGGATTGGCATTTGCAGGTCGGTAACAATTATGCTTACCTTTTGGCAGTCATTCTGCAGGACAGTACTTGAGGTACCAGGCAAAGCAATAACCATAGCACCAGCATCGGCTTGCACATCTCTGTTAGCTGTCTTTACATTTCAAACCCAGCAGAGCAGCCTGTGGGAAGTGGACTGACAGAAAGGTTTGGCCATTAGCAGACTCTTTTGTGCTGTTACCTCTTTTATTATGTTTGAGAAAAGCTTTTTTCCTGCAAGGCTGAAAGAGATAGCCTGCAGCAGTAGCCTAGAGAAAGCAGGCATCACCAAGATAGGACAACAAGGATGAGTGATGAATTGCACTGACACGTTTGTGTTGACAGGATCTTATGAAAGATGTAGAGAAAGAAGGCCAAGGGGGAGTCATTGCCTTCATGTTCAGTAGCCAGAGAGCATTTGGCCTAGCTGAACGTCTGTGCTTGAATGGTGGAAGTCAAGGTGAGGGACATACATATTGAAAGCTGTCCATTCTGATGTCCGCTTTCTATGCTGTCTCCCAAGCTAACATGTTTCATAGAAATAGTAATCAGAAACTGACAACAATAGAACAATGATGAAAAGGAGAATGCAGGTTACGTGAAATTATAGGTTGCCATTTATTGCAATTAAACAAAAAGATACCAGATGAGGAAAAAGGGAGTTGAGTGTGTGGTTTATGTGACTAGATGTAGGGATCTCTGCTACGTGTCATCCTTACTGTTAGATATGCTTGCTACCTTCTACTCGCTAATAATTCTTTTAAGCATAAAACTCCAAAACAAATAAGGTTAGATTGCAGCATGCAGCTTAAGTCTCACTGCCAGTCAGGAATCGCATAAGTTACTGTCAACACAGGTCACTTAGAGATAGCTGTGACATTCAGCCCTGCGTAGTCTGGAGCACAAAGTTACTGAAGAAAAACTCAAAGTAAATACAGTATTGAAGCGAAATGATCTTTACTCTCATGCATTACCCAAAGTACTCAGAGGTCAATTGCACTAGTTCAACTGCTAGTTTCACAGGAGGTGTGAGTGGAGTTTAATTTAAAAGGACCTCTTTTCTGTTGAGCACTGCTTTATAAACACCACCTCATTTTAGACTTTTGCTCTACAGAAAATCAAGAGAGATTTTCTGTCTTAGTTTTGGTTGATCACTTGGGAGAAATTGACTGCATCCTCTTTTTCCTGTTGGAAACTTTAGATTCAGTTGCTACGTGAAGCAGCAATCCCTTACAAACTTTCTGGGAAGGCACAGATGCCAGCAAGTTTGCAGTAAATGTCACACATTCTGGATCTGTTGGACTTACTGTGCACGCACAACTCAACAGTATATCACATAAACAGTAGGACTGATATATTATGGATGCACTGAACTTACTGTGCCTGCACTGAATGTTCCTGTCCAGAATTTCCTGAATGAAAATGAGAGGGTTGAGGGGGGCAAGTGGGGAGAGATTGCCAAAATGGGTCTTTATATTATGTCAGTCCATTCTTTACGGATATGGATGTTAGTGGAACTGTGCAGCTGATGATCTCCAGTGTTCTCAATCAGGTTTGCTCCAGTATTAAATTATTATTGCTGGACAAAAAACCTAGCACCAGAGACTGAATTCTCTCAAAGAAATGCAGAGTAAACATAAAACAAAACAAAACAAAAAAGTGCTCAACAATATAACAACATGCCTGTTCACTAGCTGTCTAATATTTCCACTGCTGTACATTTTCATTTTGTTCTTTATTCTAAGTGATTAAGCCTCTAGTCATTGTAAGCTAGAGAGAAATATTGATTAAATTCCAGTCCAGGTCCATTTGACTTTATTTTTTGAATGTCATTCTGTACATTTTCCCAGTGCTTGAATTACAGGAGGGAGAATATCTGCAATTTTGTAATGTTCATTTTCTCACATGCCAGTTGAAAAGAAAATAAAACATCTGTGGGGAAGAAGGAGAGAATGAGGCAGCTGGGAGAAAGAGCATATGTTACCTATACAGTTCTCTCCCTCATCAGATTTCTGATTCCCCTTTCGTATCTGTACATCTGAGTTTAAGTAGGAAATTGAAATGAATTTTTTCACTGCTTCTCTCATAGTGTCACAAGAGAGAAAGAAAGGCTTTCCAAAATGCATGCCTTCCTTTTAAAATAAGATCAGTAAAAAAATCACCAGGAAACATGAAAAGTTCTGGTAGTTTCCTGTGCTTTCCTTATTTACCCCAATGTTTCTGCTCACAGCCAAACTGTAACATACAGACGTCCCTTCAGCTCACTGCTCCTCCACATAGCTCTTTTCTATTTATCCCGGTAACTTGCATGTTCATCAACGTCTGGGACATCCTCAGATACCAAGAGAATGTTTCTGTTCAAGGTTAAATCTAGTTTGGGAGAAACAAAATTACAAATCCTCATAAATATATTGTGAACTCTTTCTTGTCATCTTCAAGGAGCACACTTAGCTTCCAAAAGATAGTCATCTTTTTTTCTCTCTACAAGTCAGTAGGCATCACAATTTATTGATATC
Organism: Calonectris borealis; assembly: GCF_964195595.1. Lineage (NCBI taxonomy): Eukaryota > Metazoa > Chordata > Aves > Procellariiformes > Procellariidae > Calonectris > Calonectris borealis. The sequence continues at coordinate 47,708,169 of NC_134352.1, read as the reverse complement.
TGTGTCCACATCTCAGAAAACAACATTTGCAAAGATCTCCTCTTAGGATAGTGATTGCTCCCATTTGCACATATTATTTTTTGATGACACCTAGTAATCTTGATGCATTTCCTATGAGCTCTAAAATTGCATTTGCTATACCTCTACAGCCTCATTTATTAGACTTGATCCTGCAAGCTAATTTTCCAGATGGTTTTGTGCAAGATGACAATCATGATGCTACTGGTTATCCTCCAAACACTTTAGAAACATCTTTATCAAGCTATCTCAAGAAAAGACTTTAAGCAAATGTATATGGTATCTGAGATTCTAATTGGAGGCCCTTTCACAATGAACTAGGTGACAGAAATTAAGCTACATCGCGGTCTGATATAGCAAGATAAAGCAGGAGACAAATCTAAGTTCTTTGCAAAACTCACCTTAGAGCCTCCCACACAAGTTATGTTGTTGGTGCTGATCTGGGAAGAAAATAAGCAAATATTCATGCATAATAATAAAGATGTTTAGGTTTTTTTAATAGCTCCTTAGGCCAAATGTCAGCTAAAAGTACAGGCATCACTGGAATGACACCTGAGCTCTACTTTAAGGTTCAAGAGGGAGACAAGCTATGTTCTGACCTCATCCAGTCAGACAAGGAAAAACTTGAGGGGGACTGTTCATTTACAGGCAGTAAAGATATTTATACGGATATTGGCTGTCACTGTAACTAGAAACAAAGTTACGGCTGTTCTGCAATCAGAATACAGCTTTGTATTAAAGTTCTAATTCTAATACCAAAATTTTCCTATGTTTTGGTTTGGTAGTGAAAAAGCCCAGGATTTGGTCTGCTTCTAATACATCTGTTTTTTCCTTTAACATCAAATAGAGAATGAGGAATGTTTTGATAACACGATTCAGGATATTGTCAGTAAATTAGAAAGTGCTCCAAGAAGAATAATAAGTTAAAATATCTGCCCTTGGAGACAAAATATTAGAATGGATAGCTATGCTGTTTTAAAGAGTTCTACATTTAAAATGTGTTTATAGCTACCCTATAGTGAGGAGGATGATACCTCTACCATACTGTTGGCTATAACTTGCTTTATCTTCTGTATCCTTTAGAGAGGTGGTGCTTACAGAGCTCCTTTGAAACACTTTCAGTCTGATTTAGTGGTGCTCTGCCTAAAGCCACATTTTTTTAAGCATTAATCACAGTGGGACACTAGTATAATAAAAGGAAAAATACTTCTTTTTCTAAAATAATATCATTGTAAAGGAAGGCACAGATACTGCCTTAAAACAGCTAACAGTTGTTGATCCCTATGGGCCTTGTGGCAGCTCCTTCTCCGAACGATATGCAAGAACAAATAAATACTTACCCAATATTTTACAGAAAGTTCTTTCTTTTAAGTGAAGGACTAAACTTATATACAAGATGTGAACAAAACCATACCCTTTTCTTTATGTATATATCAACTTTCAATTACAATAATTTTTCCTGCACTACTTTGTAAATGAATCATTTAGTGTTGCTTGCCTCTCTCCATAATTGGTACTTTATAGTTGTCAGCATTTATTATAGCACATCACCAGTGCAATGCATTCATGACCTGGAATAATGACCCTCTAATAGGATCAGGGGACATTTAAAGTTCCGCTTTTCATATAGTTTGCAGTCTCTTATGAGCAGAACAATCAAAATTCATTGCCTAAAGGATCTTCTGTTGTTGGACACTCAGACTCATTTGCAATCATCATTGGTCTGGGCTAGCCTTAAGTGCTACAGAAACTATGAAGCTCAAGTTGACCCTGGTCAGCGTGTCACCGTGGCCTTTTGAGAAAGGAGTATTAATGACAAAACTTCACTGTAGAAAACTATGTTTGCACAAAGTACCACCTTGCCGATATGAAGCACGACCATAATTGCTACATATTCACAATTTAATAACTAGTGTAACAGTTCCTACAATAAACTCTCCCAGAAATGGCAAATATTCAGCACACTTATTTTCAGGTTAGCAAAACACTGGAAACCATTAGTGCTAACTTTAAAAAACATAGCTAAATATTTAGGGTGGTACGTAGTGCAGTTGGGTTCTCTGCAATATGCAGTAAAATATGCTTTCACAGTCTAAACCAGCAAAAAAATCACATGTAATGCCATAAAGTCAAAAAGTCCAATGGCTAAATATAGTTCTCAAGTCTTCCATTTATTTTGTTTGCTTTCCAGTATGCTGACAAATAATTTTTGTTCCATTGCATCACATGTGAACATACCTGTATTGGGCATCAGTGCCCATTTTTTGGGGGGTGTGGGGTGTGCCGCAGGGGTGACCTCTGTGAGGAGAGGCCAGGAGCTGCCCTGTGCCAGACACAGCCGGTTCCAGCCAGCTCTGGTGGACACACCACAGGACACAGCTGAGACCCTCAGCCAAGATGGTGGCTGGAGCAGTTTATGAAGGACCGCAGCCTGTGGTAAGGACCCCACGTTGGAGCAGGGAAACAGTGTGAGGGGGAAGGAGCAGCAGAGAGGAACCGTTATGGACTGACCACAGCCCCCATTCCTCATCTCCCCCGCACCGCTCAGGGTCAGGGCGGGAAGAAGAGTTGGGAATGAAGGACTGAAGTTGAGTCTGAGGTGGGGGGTAGGAGGAAGGTGGTTTTCATTTTGTCTTTGTTTCTCACTATCCTACTCCATTTTTAATTAATAATAAATTAAATTAATTTTCCCAAAGTCAAGTCTGTTCTGCTCGTGATGGTAATTGATATATGATCTCCCTGTCTTTATCTTGAACCACAAGCTTTTTCATCTCATTTTCTCCCCTTGTCCTCTTAAAGATAGGGCATGAGAAAGCAGTTGGGTGGGCGTCTGGCAGCCAGCCACAGTTAAACCACCATGATATCCTTTGCTTTCTAGGAACACAAATGCTTGGCTAAGTTTCCAAAAAGCATTAATATAGACACCCTCAACACCTTGGAGGTTTTTTTGCAATTTCTCCACCTGAATTTACATACTGAGATTACCATTAATGAGCAAAAGAGCTTCGTGTTTTTTCAAGTACTTTGTGTACAGGCTTTGCTGTTCTCTTTAATAAGACTACCTTATAACCTTACTATTAAGTTACTATCCTGATATTACACTATTAACTTCCTTGAACTGCATTATTATGCTCGAGTGGCTTGAGCAGGTATAGATGAAGTTTTGTGGGAGGTACTTTTTTCCAAAGCTTTGCTTGATAGGCCCAAAACATAAGGAGGGGAAAAAAAAAGTTTACATAAGCAAAATGCACAAGGGCCCAAATATTTTTTCCAATTACATCCAGAGTGACTAGATAAATATGACACATGCACTCCCTTTTCCTAAACTATCAAGCAAAAAAAGAAATGCTTCTCAGATAGTTTAGACAGAGTACTCAAAACCTGTACTCACTTACATTGTGTGTAAATATAGTAATCTATAAAAAGACTTTTATTATAGCAGGATAGAGCAGTATATAAATGCCCACATACACCATTTTCATTAATCTTAGCTTCTTTTTTAAGAGGCAGAATGAACATCAATATTTTATCATTTTCAACAGATATAACCATTCTATTTTCATCTAAACCAGCTTCAGCAGGCAATTGCTTGAGAAAAGTATGTCATCATGTCTGCAGAAGACATTTTTGCTGAGTAAACCCTATTCTCACAGGCAGAGGTCTACTGCAAGCAGGAGAGGGCAAGCAAACAAAATCACAAACCCCAGCTCCTCTCCGTGTCATATAAAACATCCAAGTGGAAACTACAGCTCACACATCGAAGATTAATGCTACAATCCCATTGGTACATAAAACTAAGCTGTTGTCAGAGCAGCCAGCATCATCAGGGAGCTTAGCTATGGCAATACTGAGTATTGCCATGCCCAAAACCTCTGTGCACCACCACAAACGGGAATCCCTATGCTTGGGAGATGTTGTGCAGGTTTTAAATAATACTACATGGGGAAGAGCTGCAATGAAGGCATATTCAGGAACTAGTTGCATGGGAAGTTGCGTAAACCAAGAAGGAATGTAATCTAAGGGGAAGACTATGTCAGCCAGAGGGAAGATTTCCTTTAGCAATGAGAGAGAAATTCAAGCAAACTTGTAAAGTCACTGAACAAACTGGTGAGAAGCAGGAACATAGTTCTTATCTCTCTCATTGGCCTATACAATGTTCCAGAAAGCATTGGTTATTATTTTGAAAAAAAAAAACACCAAGTGGGCAAGTCACCTGTATTTCGTCACCTACTGTAGTGTGGTTTGCAGATGGTTTGCTCAGACAGAACTTCTCCCTCTCTGCCCTTTATCAAAGCTTATTTGTAACATAATATTTGTAGTTTGAGAACACTCTAAACAAACAAAATTACTAACTACTACTTCTTTTTGCTAATTTGAAAATCATTTTAGACACAGAGAAAATGTGCAAAATTTTTATTATGGAAAGCTTCCAAATTCCTAATTCCTAAAATATAGGTTGAATAAAAGATGTGATCCCAAGGTACTTCTCTTACATTCTGAATATTTTCATTCTCTGCTGTAAAAAAACCTGTTACAAACCAATTGAAACTATTGCAACTCAAATGAAGAAGGTGAAGAATGACTCGGAAAAGCCAACACGGATTTACCAAAGGCAAATCATGCCAGACTAACACCACCTTCTACAACAAAATAACATCTTCTGTCAACACAGGGAGAGAAATGGATGTTGTTTACCTGGACTTCAGCAAAGCATTTGTCGTGGTATAACCTGGCAGCAGCCAAATACCACGCAGCCGCTCGCTCACCCCCCCTGCCGGGTGGGATGGGGGAGAGAATCAGAAGGGTAAAAGTGAGAAAAACTCGTGGGTTGAGACAAAGACAGTTTAATAGGGAAAGCAAAAGCCGCGCACACAAGCAAAGCAAAGCAAGGAATTCATTCACCACTTCCCATCGGCAGGCAGGTGTTCAGCCATCGCCAGGAAAGCAGGGCTCTATCACGCGTAACGGTTACTTGGGAAGACAAACGCCATCACACCAAACGCCCCCCCTCCTTCTTCTTCACCCAGCCTTATATGCTGAGCATGACGTCATATGGTATGGAATAGCCTATTGGCTAGCTGGGCCAGCCGCCCTGGCCACACTCCCTCCCAGCCCCCTGCACATCTGGCAGGACATGGGAAGATGAAAAATCCTTGACTAGTGTAAACAATACCTAGCAACAACCAAAACATCAGCGTGTCATCAACATTATTCTCACACTACATCCAAAACACAGCACTATATCAGTTAATAGGAAGAAAATCAACTCCATCCCAGCCAAAACCAGGACAGCATTCAACACTGTTTCCCATAGCCTTCTCCTGGGCAAACTGTCAAGATACAGATTGGATGGGCGGTCTGTGAAATTGGTAGGAATTTGTCTCACAGGCTGCACTTAAAGGGTTGTGATCAATGGTTTTCACTCAGGCTGGCAGCCTGTCACAAGCAGGGTCCCCCAGCAATCAATCCTGGGCCCCACGCTGTTCACCATTTTCATAAATGGTCTGGACTATGGGACTGAAAACACCCTCACCAAGTTTGCTGACAACACTAAACTGGGTGGTGAGGTGGACACATCAGAAGGGAGAGCCATCTTTCAGAGACCTGGACAGGCTGGGAGAGTGGGCTAGCAAGAACTGTATGAAGTTTAACAAAGACAAGTGCAAAATCCTGCATCTGGGATGACATAACCAAAGAGCCCAGTACAGGCTCTGATCTGTATGGCTGGGAAGCAGCCTTGCTGAAAGGGACCTGGGGGTCCTGGTGGACAACAAGCTGAACATGAGTCAGCAGTACTCTGCTGCAGCAACCAAGGCAAATTGGACCCTGAGCTGCATCCTCAGGGGCATTACTAGCAGAGATAGAGATGTGATGATCCCACTCTTCTTAGCACTTCTTAGGCTGCACATAGAGTATTGTGTCCAGTTCTGGGCCTCACAATTCAAAAAAAGACATGGACACACTGGAGAGGGTCAAAGGAGGAGCTGGAAGAACCTACCTAAGGAGAAAGACTGAAGGAGTTAGATCTTTTCTCCCTGGAGAAGACAATGCTCAGGAGGGACTTCATCATGGTATTCTAGTACTTAAGGGAAGCTACAAAGGATGGAGGCTTTATCGTCACAAGGAGCCACGTGGAGAAGACAAGGGGTAATGGGTACAACTTGCATGAGAAGAGGTTTTATCGCGATAGAAGAAATAGATTTTTCACACTGAGAACAATCAATCAGTGGAACAACCTCCCCAGGGATGTGGTAGAGTCCCCATCATGGGATGTTTTCAAGATGTGATTGGACAGGGTGCTAGATAATCTCATCTAGGCTCCCTTTCCCATAAAATGTTGGACCAGATGATCTTTCGAGGTCCCTTCCAACCTGGGATGTTCTATGGTTCCATATTTCCATGAAACCTATCTCAGAAACTATAAATATTTTTCATATTCACAACTTCTTCATGAAAAACAAACTTTTTTCCTATCTTTAATCACATTTTTAATGGAAAAAACCACAACCACTGATCAAATCACCAATTCTAGGAAACTTTCTGATGTTATTCACAATAAAAACATGCTTTTAAATCACATATGTGGTCAAAGTATTCCTTTTAAGGCACTGGAAGAGACTGTCCTGTCTTCCTAGACAAACTATTCCTTTCACTGTGTTTCAATGAGCAAAATATAATGACTAAGTGGAAAGAGAAACAATAAAATATTCGTGTGTATATTTGGAGAGAAACAATATGCATTAGGAATCAAAAATTCATTTGCGTAGCAAATTGGCAATTAAGTCCCAGATACTGCACACTTTCTGACGTCAATTAAAATATGTATGTGTATATAATATTCCGTATATCATGCTAGATAGATACATGTACACAAAGAAAATAAATGTGAGAAAAAAAAAAATTTCAAATTCTGCTTTCAAACTAAAGTCTGCACAGTTTCTCCAGCTTCACTCCAATCACTTACGTTTACAAAATTGGGTATGAAGATCTATAAAAAATAACTGTGGGGTGAATAAAAAGACATGAATATATGTTGAGATCTTTCCTTAAAAAAAAAAAGCAGTGACACTTACAAGCCTATTGTTTGCAACATCACCTTGTCTTCAGTGAAGTATACACAGCTCAAAAGAAAATTATGTTTGCATATGCAAAACCAGATATGAATCCTTTTGATTTTATTGTCTTCACAGTTTCAGTGTATCTCAGAGATATTATTCAATATCTGTATTCAGATTCCTTTTGGTAATATTGATACATTAATCTTTATAAAACCAGTAATAAAATCACTTAGGTTAGATACTGAACATCAGTGTGCTGGATGTTATGCTGTGTTTTTGCTACTGAAGACTTAAGGTACCTTTGTAAAAGGAAGCCCACATGTGGATTGAACAGACAATAGCTGACTGAATGGAGAGTGATTGTTCTTTTGCCTTCATATGTGCATTAAACCAACCTTTAATTAGATGTCTTCTAGAGCTCCACAATCTTCATTAACATATACAGGCAGATTGAGCTGTACAAATTGACTGTCTCATGCTAGCACAGTTTAATGTTTAAATGATTTTTTTAGTGATACGTTTTTCACAGCTCTAGATATGATAAAATATTTCAAGTCTACTCCTTGTATTTTATCTGAGTAATTAGGTCTTAAAGAATGATTAACTCTAAACACGTTGTGTATCTGCGCTTTAGTTGCTGCCTTTAAAAAACAAATATTTTTTATAGTGAACCTACACTTCCAAAGCAAAATTAGTCTTAAAACTAATTAGGAAAGTTATTATTTTCCAGCAATTTGTATTTCTTTAAATGAAATCAGAATTAGCCTAGGTTTATGTTGTACTGTCACTAAAGACAGCACCTGAATGCTCAGTGGTGCATCCTAATTAAGTCAAGGTAACCTGTAATGTTATTCAGAACAAGGTAAATTGGGTGCCATAGTTTCTGTTTGTTATAGATTCATGAACCCTCTGAAAACTTATTTCCCCTGCTAATGAGCTAATGAACTTTGGGTCATCATAAATCTCCAACTGACTGTGCTTTATTTTGAATTATTTCCATATTCACCAAAGACAATTTCGGACTAGAGTTTATATTTTTTTCTTCTTTGGGAAAGTAAGGAATGTCTGATGATTTAGTTAGAAATTATTTCTTTACTTAACAACACTTCAAAAAGTCACTGAGGTATCTGGCTTTAGCAACAAATTACTGTGGAACAAATTTCAGAGGGGAAAAAAGAAAGAAGTTAGGATAAGTGACAAGAGCTAAGAGACCAAGCACTTTATACAGGTAGCTTAGAAACAAAAGCAATTAGGCTCCTAAACATACTATTGTCTCCTGAAGTTCTTGAATTTGCTGTTTGCTGAATGAACTGTACTGGTATGAAGAGATTTAGTTAGGTGTTCAGAGGTCCCAATGCACAGAGGTATTTACAAAGAACACTGCAAGGTTAGGCTGAGAAAAGTTTGGCAATACATCTGTCTATACAAATAAATGTCCATTAACATCTGTTAACCTTGCTTCAGATTCTGGATAATTGTTCTTTTTTCCCCCGTATTATATATTGTGATTCTGTGAAGAAACTAAGCCGACTAAATATCCAAGACCATGTTTGGATAGCTTAATCGACCGATTGTTCACAAATCTTCCCAAAGTGATTAATGACAGGTTTAATTTAATTGGTAAACAAGTACTAGAAGAGACCATTAGTGCCTTGTAGCAAGATTTCCGTTCCTATGGAAGCTAACTGTGAGCTTATGTGGTAGGTACAAATATATAGCTCAACTTTTTTGACCATACTGGCACCCAGGAAACGCTATTATCATAATGTTTGGCTTTTATCTCATTGCTTTGAGGTCTCTGGCTCCCTCGCTTGGACTTGCTTTCTGCTTAACAGGGAGCCTGGGGCTCCCGCTTAGCCTGCTGACATCTGTAACATGAGCCTGGGGCTTCACACCCCAAATCTACTACTGGAGGAACTTCGTTTAGGTTGAGGGTTGATGGCAGGGTGCCTTCAAGGTAGACATTAAACAGCTAAGCATAAATACTATTAGATTCCGAATGCAATAAATTACGATAGATGTAACAGATGACCTCAGAAGTCAGAAAACTCTGGAGATAAAGCAACTTGTTATAGGCTGAACTAGCTCTTTCAAAATAGAAATATAACTTCTCAATAAATGTTCCACAGAGGTTTGGTTGTAATGTGCACTGACATCTGTGCCAATAAGGGCATGTCCTGTGTCTTGGAGAGCCACAAGTCTTGAAGAAGCCCTTGCTACTTTAACAGAGGCCCAGTGACTGAACTGAGGACTGTGAACACTGAGTTACCAGTTTCTTGAGCTATATTTGGTTGGCTGGGATGCTCCTGATGTGCAGTAATTGCAGACCAAATGCAAACATGGATTTGTGGTTTGCACTTTCACCATTTTTCACAATTTCTGGGTATTTTTCTTGTGAAGTATCCACATGTACACATAATCCCAGGGTCAGACAGCCACAGACGACATATGGATTATATCAGTAACTCAGAATCAATCATTTTGTTTGCTGCTATTCACACTTTCAGATGCAGTCCTCTTGATCCTCATTTTGCAGAAGATATGTCAAAAATTTTATATTACATTGGAGTTTGTGCTCCCCATTTGTACACACAACCAACATATCAGCTAACAAATTAACATGTATCTGGATTAAACCAAATGGCTTGCTAGGAACTTGCATTTTAACTCAAAATCTGCCTCTGTGCTCAGTTGGTTTAAATATTTCACATGGTCTGTCTGCACCTACTTTTAGATATGACTAACAGACGGTAGAGATGTAGACTGTCCCAGAAGTTCATTTCTGTACGGAAGATCCATTTCATGAAACAAATCACAGTGAAGAAGTTTATGACATGAGAGAAGGAAACAAAAACTACATAGAAAATATATTTTCTCATTATACTTCTAGATCCAGTGATGTATCAAAATATAGTTTGTTTTATCTAAAGACTTTCCAAAGGTTTGTGAAGATTATTTTTTATTTTATTGGGTTTTCATTCAACAGTTTTTTTAAAAAGATCTGGGACAAAAAACCTGACCAAACTTATTTTATATCTCATCACTCCTCCAGAAGCAGAGTATTTTTCTTTTTTGCCTGCAGTTGAAGCCCTGACCCACAAGATCCTGGAAGTGTGGGGAAAGGCCTCCACTGATTATAGCAGACTTTAGGTGAAACTCTTAGGCAGCTAGAGCACAATTTTTCTGTTATGCAAACAAAATACGGTACTTGCATTTAAAATTCAGAACCTCTGTGCATAATCACAAGTTGCTTCTGCAAACAGGAAGAATGTGTTATGAAATTCTTGGTGTATAAGATATCTCCTGGGATATTTGGCAACATATTTCTGACCAAATGGTAACACTAACCTATTTGGGAACCCCTCTGTTTACAAGTCTTTTATGTGGTGGCGTTAAATCTGTCTGTGGCTTATGTCTGTTTTGAGGTGGCTTTAAAACTTTTTTTAAAACAACTTAATCAAACTCTTTTCTGAACAGTTTTATTTTGCCTCAAGAATATCTTAATTTGATTAAACTCAACCCTATGCCTAATCAAGATAAACTCCTAATAATTTTAAACTTGAAAAAGCACTTTTAAATGGACCTTTAAGGTATCGACATGGGGGCTAATTCATGTAAAATCAGTTAAATTAAGCCTGCACAGACAAGACTTAATACTAAATTAGGTTTTGTCCTTATACAATGCTAAGTAGATATTTGTTCTAAAACTTTGTCTTGATTTTTAATTCTCAATTATGTTATCTGTTGGCTCACTCTTTAAGCAAAATTTAAAGCATGTAGTAACAACAAAGTTTTTCTATTAACAAAAAGCCATTTCTGTAAGATACCCAGAAAAGTTGTTTTTTTGTTTTTTTTGTTTTTTAAATAAGTTAAACTGTATTCAACACTTGATGAGTCTTCATGTGTGCTGGATATTTATCATCATCAAAGTATTCTTCAAAATCACCAAAGGCAGTCAATTCTTTAAAGACTAAACCACTACCTGCTTTGATGCTATATATTTTTCCCAGGGGTTTGGATCAACCCTGTAGTCATTACTGATATTTTACTGAGAAGAGTGCAGGCTGAGAACTGCCATATTCTGTTTATGAACCTGATTTCTGTGTATTCTCCTACAATGGTCTCTGTTTTTTTGCTGTCATCCTGAAAAATCTCTGAAATAGTAAAAAAAAAGGTTATTTCTTCTTGGGCAATTTTTATGAGCATGCTGCAGACTAAGATAATCACAGACAAGAGGGCATGATTCTGCCACTATTGCTATCACTGGAGTGGGACCTTTCTTGAAAACAAACCACTGTTATATACAGATCAGGTTTGGAAAGAGAATCTGAAAGTGATAACTTTAAATGCCTGCAGGTTCCCCAACTTCGTATAAAATCACTCTTGAGAATTGTCCAGACCTTTGTGTTTGCAAACTCTCTCCTTAGACTACCTAAGCTTATTTGCTGTCAAGTTGCTTACTTATTAACAGTTAGGGAAACTATTATTGGAATGGAACTGCGTCCTATTGATCTTGCTTGCAAAAAGGATCTGAAGAGGATCAAAGAGAAAGGAAACCAGTGACCAAGTAAACGTCCTTCTTCTAGCCCAGAAAATAATGAGATCTCCAACTTCGGAAAAGAAGTGGAAATACCAAAATCACTTTTAGAGGAATATCATTTTGTCTCCTAATAATCTAGATTACATCCAGAATCACTTTGGCATTTTTCTGACTGCTTTATAAAGCCTCACAATTTAGTCCTAAAAGTTCTGTGAGAGGCTGGAGCAGAATATGCATGTTTGGCAACACAGTACTTATTCACACATGCAGTGCACCAGATTCTCATTAAATAAATCTGAACAAAGTTAAAATGAGCTGCTGTGGCTTCCTCAGTTGATCAGTGAAAAGGATGGTCACGGTAGGAAGCTGTACTATAGAAGCAGAAAGCACTCAGTTTTTAAATATGCAAGTGAGAATACAATAACTGTTTTGAAATTTTTGTTGCTTGGAAGTTCCGTTTCCCAACTGTTTTTAGGTCATTTCTCCATCTACTTCTAGATCCAAAGTGAAACACAAAAATCAGGCATTTTTTGTTCATATATGAATAAATATACAAGAGTAAAGGAAAATATCAGCCAGAAGTAATTATGCAGGTATTTGATTTTCTGTCATGAACCAAAAATGTCAGAATAAAAATAATATTGTGCCAACTGGAGATTATTCCCTCCTTCTGTCTACCTTGGGAAGCATAAAAGTGAAACAATAACATCAAGATATAAAAAAGCTTTTATCTAGTTTTGGGGTGTTTTTACAGTTAAAATAAAATGAAGTCAAACTTCTGAATGAAACAAAAAGTGATACATTTAGAATGCCAAATATTATTATTATTTTATACATTTTTCCCAGTGTAGGGTCAAATGTAATAGCAAAATTGATTTGAATTTGCAAACAATTTAAAAAACAATCCAGCAAACATGATATTTAAAAACTTCTAGCAACCTATTTGACCATTTTGGTTGTCTGCATCTAAAAAATAATTTCTGTGCATTGATCTCATATATAATGTAGCTTGACATCTAATTCATGTTTGTTTTGAAGTGTCTGAGCAGACCAACATGAGTGAATCATTGAAAATAGAATCCACAGCCAAAATTGTGACTGACTTGGCACCAAAATACTGGGGTTTTTTATGCATTGAGTTGCCAAGGACATTTTAAGGATCTGTTCCAAATCTCATTAAGATGTGACACTTTGTACTGCATGTGTTGTTAAATTGTGTATTTTCATTGCTGTGTATTATCAGTACAGCATGCTTGATATCATCAAGAAAAGGCTGATTTAGGCATTACTTAGCATGGTATTCATCAAATGCTCTTGCTACAGAAATCATTTGTACATGAATTGCCAGATACTTAGCTTAACAGGGTACCATCAGCTATGCCCTCTTGAATTCACCAGATAAATGACTGCAACTTAAACTATAATTCTGCATTTAATTCTTTCAGACTGGAAATTAGCTAGTCACATAACATATGTCTGCAATGTATGATGTGTCGGAAAGATCAGAGCCAACTCTAAAGGGGCACATTGGTCTTCACAGCCCATCCCAACATGCTGGGTAATCTTCTTGCTCATGGGCCAGAAGCAACATTTATGCATCAGTATGGGGGGACTGAGCAGGCTGAGGACCATGTGGAGGACCATGCTGCACTACTCCCCTTGTTTGGAATTAATCCTTACACCTTTACACATTGCTTCATGGTTGCTTGAAGAAAATGAGATCTTGGTGGTGGAAAAATTGCCAACACCTTAATTGAAAAACAAATCTTGATAGACCAAACATTTCCAGTAATTTTCATTCTAAAAATTTGTTTTTGTTTAGTTTGAAATATTTTGCAGTTTAATATAAAATAATTATTGGAATGGGAAGAGCTCTGGAGCAACCATCCGCTAGCGAATGTCTGTGGAGATGATACCTCCATAGATTAATTTCTTCTAATTGTCACAGGAGTGGCTAGAAGTGAAGTGCAAGTCCAACATAACGGAGCACAAATCTTGGGTTTTACTCACCTGCGAAAATACCATCTGCAGGCAGTTTGGACATGGGAGATTATGTGTGGTGTGCTGTCTAAAATTCTCTAAATATTTAAGATGGATATCTAGGTGTAATATTTACAATAGCAATAAGTCATCCTAAAGTCATATTTCTTTGGTTCATTATTTTTCTAGGTTTATTTTTATTTATTCTTTCCTCAAAAAAAGCAATGTTTGTAAAGATTTAGCAATGCTAAAAGCAAGAAACAGTATCAGTAATTACATGGAAATCATGCAGTCAACACATTATGAACTCAGCCTTTATTGGTGTCTTGGCTTGACTAAGGAACGGGTTTTAAATCTTCTTGGTTAAACCAATTCAAAGAAACAAAATGAGCATACATAATACATCCTTAACTCTGGTTTAAATGGATGTAGTGCAATTAAGTAAAGCCTCAGTTTAAGCCATAATTTTACACATCTAAGTTAACAAGCACACTTGCAATACAAAAAGGAATAAAAAAAATCTCATAATTATACACCATTAATTAGTTCTCATAGCATAAGAGGATCTCCATTTTCTCAGTAGTTAGAGAGTCAGGAACTTCCTTTTTCTTTTCTGAATGAGTTAGATAATGCCATGTGTGTGTTGAGCATATAGAGCCAGAGTAGCCACTGGGATCTTAATCACCTTCCCCAAGCTACTACATTATACAAAATGTTATCTTGGAGTACTCTCATCTCATAAAAGCAACGCACATGCATGCACACTCTGCGGATTGTCAATTTATTGTGCTCCTCTTACACAGATGAGCTCTCCCCCCTCTCCCACGCCTCAAATTCTGGTGCTCATTATATTTCAAATATTTGTGTTGTCCAAAGTACGTGCACATTAACTGAATGCCAGTATACTCAGTTTTCAGTCAAGTATTAATATAATACTGGTGAGGCCGCATCTCAAATACTGTGTTCAGTTTTGGGCCCCTCACTACAAGAAGGACATTGAGGTGTTGGAGCGTGTCCAGAGAAGGGCAATGAAGCTGGTGAAGGGCCTGGAGCACAAGTCTTATGAGGAGCGGCTGAGGGAACTGGGGTTGTTTAGCCTGGAGAAGAGGAGGCTGAGGGGAGACCTCATTGCGCTCTACAACTACCTGAAAGGAGGTTGTAGCGAGGTGGGTGTCGGTCTCTTCTCCCAAGTAACCAGCAATAGGACGAGAGGAAATGGCCTCAAGTTGCGCCAGGGGAGGTTTAGATGGGACATTAGGAAAAATTTCTTTACTGAAAGAGTGGTCAGGCCTTGGAACAGGCTGCCCAGGGAAGTGGTTGAGTCACCATCCCTGGAAGTATTTAAAAGACGTGTAGATGAGGCGCTTAGGGACATAGTTTAGTGGCTATGGTGGTGTTGAGTTGATGGTTGGACTCGATGATCTTAGAGGTCTTTTCCAACCTTAACGATTCTATGATTCTATGATTCAATGATACTAATATTCCTGTAAAAAAAAAAAAAATATACCACAGAATTTCTTAATGGACTAGTTATATGAAGTGGAAAAACAGTAATATATATCTGGTGGTGCAGAATTTACAGAAGCATTTTTTCCATGTGTGTGAATTACTTGCTGAGTAAAGATTCTTACGGAGATGTATGAATAGTTGTGTACATCGACATGCTTTCCGTATACAGATATTGTGTATAATGTGTGAGTTTATGTAGTCATGTGTATTTGTAGGTAGCTGTGTGTATGTTCACAGATGTGTGTCGTTCTTTGTCACATATATAATGGATAACTGGACAAAAGGACTTTTGATCCATACTCTGCTGCTAGTTGGAATTATTGGGAAAGGTGCTGTCGTTAGGATTTATCTGAACATTGTATAATATTTTAGTAATATTTACCTACTATATAGTGGGATATTCTGTGAGACTGTCAAATGAGGTTCAGCACTGCTGATTGGAAGGATGGACTTCCATTTTTGTCTCACAGATAGAGGAACATGATTTGTTTTACAGAAAGTTCTCACAGAGTTTAACTAAATTATGCCCTGGATTCACTTACTGTTGAACTATATGACAGGGATTATTGACTGCATGGCAAGGTTAAATTAATTACTATTTGCCAACTTGTTTGAGACGCTTACATGAAATTCTCTATCACTGTTAATATGGTGCATCAGTTCAAACAGGAATAGGAATTTTTAGGCACATTATTCAATGTAAGTACAGTGATTAAAAAAAAATCCAACAAACTAGTTTAAGAAAATATCTCAATATTTGTTTAAAATTAGTTTTTCTTCATGGATGTTCTCCCCAGAGAAATTGTTTTCTCTAACATTTGCAGAAACCAAGAAGTAAGAACGTATAAACACAGTTGAAGGCTTTTTTTAATTTTAGCTAATATTTACAGAACATTTTCAGAGATACTCAGCTCTACAGGAAAGTTTTGGATTCTAAAAACAGTTACAGATGTGTTTGGATCCCTATTTTATCCGCATTATTCCTCCTATCACAAACAAACTGATGTGTGGACAGTGCTGCCTTCCTAAAAAATCAGAGTTCAGGTGATGAAAACAGAAAAGGGAAGTAATAGCAGGTGTGAGAAAGACATTCAAGCTGTTACCAAGACTACCTAAACGATCCTTATTCTATGCTTCTAAGGAGGATCCCTTTCATAGCTACAGAAGGCATAATAAGCAATTGGCAGTGCTTTTGTAAGGATTGCTTATCTCTTGCACCAGCCACTTAATTCCTTTAAATACTGGAAACTGGCTTCCTCTTCTCAGCCTGAGAAGAGGTAAAATCTGACTATTAACCTATTGTCTTCCCTGAGGATCAAAAAAGGTACCAGAGTTTTGTAAGTGATGGTAACATCTTTGTCTCATTTTAACACCTACAGTATGTGTATATAAAGGCAAGGCATGGCAGACGTAGGTACAGATAATCTTTTACATAACATTGTTTTGTGGAATATAGCTCTTCTGCCCTTTAACACAAACAAGTTTCTTCAGTCTTTTCTTATGAGGGTCCATCTATTCGTATCTGGCTTAGAGTTGAACAAGTTACTATAGGGTAAGAAATTATTACATGCCAGCTGACCTGTAGCTGTTTAAGTTTATGTTCTTTGTGTATGACAAATATAAAGTGAGATAAATGGGGATAGTTTAGCCTGTTTTCACTGAGAAATGTGCTTGCCTGTCTGCCACTTAACCTACACAGAGAAGTGGGATATACACCCACATACCTGTTTTTTTATATCCATATGTATATAGATATATATACAGAAATGTACACATACCTGAAGTAAACATACAGAAGGCACACTGTTAAAAAGTTTTCTTTCACTGCTTACTCTAGGTAAGATTGTTCCAGCTCTAGTATATTGCTTATTACTTATGTAATGGTTGACTGTACACACTGGGAACATTAATATCTTTTAACACACACGTAGATTATGATATTAATTACACTAGTGAAGGCTAATGAATTAGTTACTCTGCATGTGCTTCAGTTTAACTGGAATCAAAATTATACTCACAGTGCCATAATCAATTTGTATTAAACCAGTGTATGCAAATGAACATAATGAAAGTTGAAATATCTGCAGGTAGGGTCGGAGTTTAGGCAACAAATTCTATAGGTTATTTAAAGGATTATTTCAGTCTACAATGAGAGGATCCTGTGGAAAGAGACTTCTCTACAGGTAATTTCAGAATACCTCCTATTTTCTCATGCTTATGTGTTTACAGTTGTGCCCACTTCTCAGCCATAATAGTATAGAAAGGGGCTCGTGCGTGCAAAGAGTCAAGATCTCTGTATCTGTATTACCACAGAGTGCAGCTGGAGCTTACGGATACAAAACTGCAGAGTAACTAAGCTGAAAGTAAGTGAACCTTCCTTATTTTCAGTCTTTTGGTTTCAAAAGACATCTGTTTTCCTGTTGCATTCAGTAATGCACAATTAGCTAACATACAGATATTATTAGTACAAATAATTTTATTGTTTAAAAATAAATCTAAAGAAGCCAAGTCAAATGCCTGTAGGACTGAAAGCCTGACTTTTGGAAGCTGAAATAACACAGAAAGCAAGATACTAGAATAGCAGTGGTAAGTATTTCAACATCACCAAACTGTCTTAAAGAATCATAGAATCATAGAATCATTAAGGTTGGAAAAGACCTCTAAGATCATCCAGTCCAGCCACCAACTCAACACCACCATGCCCACTATACCATGTCCCTAAGCACCTCATCTACATGTCTTTTAAATACTTCCAGGGATGGTGACTCAACCACTTCCCTGGGCAGCCTGTTCCAAGGCCTGACCACTCTTTCAGTAAAGAAATTTCTCCTCATGTCCCATCTAAACCTCCCTTGGCACAACTTGAGGCCATTTCCTCTTGTCCTATCGCTAGTTACTTGGGAGAAGAGACCAACACCCACCTCACTACAACCTCCTGTCAGGTAGTTGTAGAGCGCGATGAGGTCTCCCCTCAGCCTCCTCTTCTCCAGGCTAAACAACCCCAGTTCCCTCAGCCGCTCCTCATAAGACTTGTGCTCCAGGCCCTTCACCAGCTTCATTGCCCTTCTCTGGACACGCTCCAACACCTCAATGTCCTTCTTGTAGTGAGGGGCCCAAAACCGAACACAGGATTCGAGGTGCGGCCTCAACAGTGCCGAGTACAGGGGCACGATCACCTCCCTACTCCTGCTGGCCACATTATTTCTGATACAGGCCAGAATGCCGTTGGTCTTCTTGGCCACCTGAGCACACTGCCGGCTCATGTTCAGCTGGCTGTCAACCAGCACCCCCAGGTTCTTTCCCTCTGGGCAGCTTTCCAGCCACTCTTGCCCAAGCTTGTAGCGTTGCATGGGGTTGTTGTGGCTGAAGTGCAGGACCCGGCACTTGGCCTTGTTAAACCTCATATAATTGACCTCGGCCCATCCATCCAGCCTGTCCAGGTCTCTCTGCAGAGCCTTCCTCCCTCCAGCAGATCAACACTCCCACCCAGCTTGGTGTCGTCTGCAAACTTACTAAGGGTGCACTCAATCCCCTCATCCAGATCGTTGATAAAGGTATTGAACAGGACCGGCCCCAGCACTGAGCCCTGGGGAACACCACTTGTGACCGGCCACCAACTGGATTTAACTCCATTCACCACAACTCTCTGGACTCGGCCGTCCAGCCAGTTTTTTACCCAGTGAAAAGTACACCTGTCTAAGCCATGATCTGCCAGCTTCTCTGGAAGAATGCTGTGTTAAAGGCTTTACTGAAGTCCAGGTAGACCACATCCACAGCTTTTCCTTCATCCACTAGGTGGGTCACCTGGTCATAGAAGGAGATCAGGTTGGTCAAACAGGACCTGACTTCCATGAATCCGTACTGGCTGGGCCTGATTCCCTGGTTATCCCTCACAATGCTTGTGAGCGCCCTCAAGACGAACTGCTCCATAATCTTCCCTGGCACCGAGATCAGGCTGACTGGCCTGTAGTTCCCTGGATCCTCCTTCCAGCCCTTCTTGTAGAAGGGCATCACATTGGCAAGCCTCCAGTCATCTGAGACCTGAGTCCTGTTAATCAGGACTGCTGATAAATGATGGAGAGTGGCTTGGCAAGCTCCTCCACCAGCTCCCTCAGTACCCTCGGGTGGATCCCATCCGGCCCCATAGACTTGTGAGCATCCAGGTGGCATAGCAGGTCGTTAGCTGCTTCCTCTTGGATCATGGGGGGTTTATCCTACTCACCGTCCCTGTCTTCCAGCTTAGGGGAGCTGAATACCCTGAGGATAACTGGTCTGATTATTAAAGACTGAGGCAAAGAAGGCATTAAGTACCTCAGCCTCCTCCTTGTCCTCGGAAAAGGCTGTGCAGTGCAACCCTTGAGTCATAGGGAGCTGGTCGAGACCAGAGTCATGTGGGAGAGACCAAGGATGGAAGTGGATGCATTGTTTGGTACAGTTCTATTTACTTAACAGTGAATGTCTAAACCGTCTTATTTTCTAGAATTAACTGAAAGGAGATTGCTTCAAGCCTATTTTGAACTCTAACTCTGCTCTCCCTTGCTTTTTCTCAGGGTTTCACTGTGACCTGCATTCCTCTAAGACGTTGTTTTTGCTTTTTTTCTGCAAGTTTCTGTAGAATATTTACTGGGGTCTTTTTTCGTTGTTATATTTTTTTTGTTGTTTTTTTTTTTCTTATCAGGTACAAAGACTTAACAACTCTCTTAAATCTCCCTTTGTTACTTGGGAAACCTCTTAGTCAACACAACTCAGCCATGCTTAGGCTCAGCTTTCAACCAGTTAACATTTTTCTACTATCACTAAATAAGAGCATCCACACATGTATCCTGCATGGAGGTAGCTGTGACTCCTAGAAAATTTCCTGAAATAGTGGGACTCATTAGTCCTCAGCATGAACTGAGACTTTTCCATTAAGTTGCAATGTGGGAAACTTCTGCTACTTGTAAGGAAAAAAAAAAATTCACCATGAGGATGGTCAAACACTGGAACAGGCATCCAGAGAGGCTGTGAAATGTCTGCCCTTTGGGATACTCAAAACCTGACTGGACAAGACCCTGGAAAACCTGCTATTCAGCTCTCCTACTGTGAGTGGGAGACTGGGCTAGAGAGTTCCAAAGGTCCCTTCCAATCTACACAAAGCCATCATTCTGGAGTTATGAATGACAGCTAGGTAAAACCAGAAAAACACACCTCAAACAACATCACCAACCACTAGTATAAATGTGCTGCAGGGTAAAAATGGAAGTGACAAGTTTTTTTGTGTTGGCTCAGACTGTTCCCACATAAGGAGTGTTCTGCGCTGCTGAGGAAAAGCAATCCAGAGAGGCCATACCCCACTGTGAGGGCATTACTGTACTGGCACCCTGCACGGTTCTCCACTCTCCAAATCCTATATGGGAAACAGCTATGAATGGATTTTCCTACTAGGCTGGCGTGCCTTGCTTTTGTTGTGGCCTCCCAACGCCACTAACAGTCAAAATTGTTTAGGAGAATCCTTGTGATATATTCACTTCACTCAGGGGCCAGGGCAGCACATACATGGTTTATGATCTGGTAATCTTTTAATTCCTGCCCCTTATATTCCCCAGTCTGCTGGGTGTGCTGACGGGTGACAGCCAAAGGTTAGGCAATTACTGTATGTAGCAGTAAGGAACTGGTTCTCTCATGGTAATGATAGTGCCTTTCATAGCGGCCAGGGGATATATACAGGAGACCAGTGTTGTGTCGGTGCATTTGAAAACCTCCATCCCGGCTCAGTAAGTGTCCCTCAAGAAGATCACCATAATATTCAGTAATCTCTGATCCAGTGACACATTCAACAGGTCAGTGATGTTTTCCTGGCAGTGGGCAGGGAAAATGTTAGCATGGTTTTTTTTTTTAGACACCAATATGGGGGAAGCAATGTCATATCCCCCTTGGGGAATATGGGGAAGCAATGTCATATGCCCCTTGCTTATTGCTACATCTGTCTGAAATGAAAGTCCTACTGAATGTAGAGCAGAGCTGAGGTTTATACAGTACATGCATTGTGAAATTATTCACTTGCTAAATGTAAAATGGAGCGATTTGGTCCTTTTTCAAATCTTATGCCTTATGGCTGGCTGACATATTATCAAAGCACAGAAAAGCAGTTTCACCTGATTCTTATAAATGTCTGCAGCTAACCAGCATCTTGTGCATCAGGGACAGGAAATTTGATGAATAAAATTGTAAGAAATGGTCATATAAATCCAAATTATGGTTAGTTAGAATTTGGAGCTTTCCTCAGGCAGAGAAAAAGGCTAAATTCATTGAATGAATTATTTGCTTTGCATAATTTACTCTGCTGTATCATTCGACACATGTTTAGGAATAGGACTATGTACAATTTTTGAAGAAGAAAACAGAAATACATAATTACTTTGAAAAGATGTAGCTGTGTCCTATCCACCGTATGCATATTACTCATAAGCTACAGGACAGTTCATTCAATATGGTTATGGTTGTGAGTTATTGTTGCCTAAAGACTCTGGTTTGTTTTCTATATGACAAAAAAAGTTTTATGTAGTAGCTATTCCAAATGTAGATTTTTTTTTTTAATAATTACTATGGCTGTCTAAGGTTTTTAACTAATTGATTACATTGATTACATAACCTAATAAAACCATGTTTCATTTAGGTAATTTTTAATTTTGTATTTCTTAGTTTCCACTTTTTATTTTTTTAAGTATCAGAAGCATCTCCTGTTCGGGGTAGATCCTTCTTAACTGGGAGCTTGTATTAGACTCCTACCTAAATAAATACATGTATGACTTTCGCATTATATTTCTATATTTTCTAATGAAATTAGTATTCCTTGAAACGTAGGAATTCTTTAATACTGTTGTTCTTTATTAAAGAAGCCTCTTGTGTGCAACAAATATTGAGGGGGAGACAGACCAGAAAAATGCTTTTTAGCATTTTGCACATCAGCAGTTACCCAGCATCAATTTGATTCTTTCCTCCACATGTTGAAACACAGCTCAGAGCATTAAACCCATTCTCCAGTGATTGGGACAAAAGTAGGTTAGTAGAGTGGGTTGCTAGGAGACCAGTGTCAGCGTCATCTATGACCTTGCAGAGCATAAAGAAACTGTATAGATTTATTGAGCTCTGTGGCACATTGTCTAAGTCCTCTGCTTGGCTGTCTTACTTCATTTCCATCTGCCGTAGTGCTCTTGTGCTCCCTCACACATGCACACATGCCCTCCTCCCCAAGAGCAGCCATGTACAAGGAGATGCACCTCTGCTTCTTGAGACTTCCTAAAGCATCACTGTTATTACTCTGTTGCATTAAGCTACAGCATAACCTCTTAGCTAACTAGACACAGAGCAAGCAGCATCAGCAAAAACCCATCCTTTTAAAAGCCTGCTTCTTCATACTGTTGCTGCAAGAAATATAGGAATCAGTTCTACTGGGAACAGCATTATGAAAAATGTATAAACACCACAAAGTAATTTTGCTGTCACATTCAAAATGTTTTTTCAAAGTTGCATCCACAATTTTCACAGCTGAGGTGACTTAAGGTTAAACAGTCATGTACTGTAGGGAACTGTGGCACTCCTGTCATCTTCGTGACTGCTTTTTTGGAAACAGCTGAAGGTAGCAGGTAGGAAGGAAAACAAATGAAAATGTGATACTCACAAAAAGAAATAAATTTAAAAAAAAAAATTCCTTTGGATGTGCAAAACCTTCCCACTACAAGAATTTTTCTTCCTGTCAGGTAGATTTAGGTGCTTACTATTTGAATGCTAATGTTTGCATTACAGAAATAAAAGAGACATGCAGTGGGGGCCAGATAATGAAATCCTTCTCAGTTTATGGTAGCAGTTTACTTGAGAGAAAAGGATCACATGTAAAATTTTCAATTAAAAAGTACTGTGTTGGGTACATAGACTGATGTATGATCCTTTCTGCAGCTTATGATGGGCATATGCTATTTTGTCAGACAGAAATACATGGAAATACAGGAAGGAAGGGACCACTTTTCCTATGCAACCAAATTATCTATATTGTTTTCCTCTGCCCTGGCAGGTCCCTAATGCAGGCTACTCTGTGAATGCCAGTAAACTCTGGTTGTATCACAGCAGTTGAGAAAGTGCATTCTAGCTTGAAAGGCCTTCTTGGAGGCAATTCCCTGTCACTTGCTTCTTGCATTTAAACCTAGGGACTGCTTTCTAGAGCATCTCAACTGACTGCAACTGTCTTAGAAGTGCTCAGGCACCATGGTGAGTACTGGACCATTAAAATCCAAGATTATATGTGGCTCAGCGCTGCCAGTAGATAAGGCTCAGTAAAAAGTAACAAATTCAGTCGTTCGTTCATTTGTTATTACCTCCTCTCACATTATGAAACATGGCTGAGAGATTTTCAAATCCAGAATTATTATAAAAATGGTAGAAATGGTAATGGATTAGGCCGTTCTATTCCTTCTATAAGAAGCTATTGAATCTTTATATGTGATGAGGTATAGAAGTGAGATACAGAAAGCTCTGTTGCCCAACATGGCCAATCAGCAGAATTTGGGGACTAGAGTGGAATCCAGCCCCTAGCCCACCCCAGTGATCCAACCTAACTCCTTAAGTAACTAGAAGAGCATCTGTGACCATTTCAGCCACAAAATCTGACTGAATGCTCACACATTTGCTATTTGGCATATCTGTATGCATCTTCACCATCCTGAGGAGCTGAGGACTTGTCTCCACTTCATCCCATATTTGATTCAGAAGCCATGCCTCTTGCTATGCCAAAATCCCTTTGAGGGTCAATCCTTTGGGTGTGTTCAGACGCAAGCCACCGATGCCAAGCAGCATTAACCTTGGCACACAGCAGAACTGTCATGGACATATTCATGATCACTGGTTCTGCCAGCTTTTCTGTACAATACCTCAGTGGCCATAAAATAAGAGAATCGGTTTAAAATATGATCTCTAATGGTATAACTTTAAGGGACATTGCAAATCATTACTTGGAACAAATCATTGAATGGAACAATTTAGGTGGAAGCATCTTCCTCCTTTCCGTTGAAACTGAGTCACTCTGCAACCACAATGAGGACCGCAGAACCAGGAAGGAAAAAAAAAAAAAAAAAGAGGTCTAGTAAATATAGCATTCTGGCAAGGTGCTCATATCTGGCAGCTGAGCATCATGCTCTCAAGTCTCTCAGTTTGTTAAACAAAGACTGTCCTAGGTTCTTCATACATTTTACACTATTTACATCACTGGGCTAATATGGATCTACAGGTGTATAATGACACAGTAATTAAATTTTTTTTTCTGGTATTTTTTGGTAATCTATATTGGACTATGTCCACAGGTGGCAGAATAACAGCATAGTTCCCCTCACTTGGTTTATAAACTGATAACAACTGACAGTGCCATTCAAAGCCTTTCAGCAGGATAGACAAAATTATGTTTTAGAGCTTGAGGCTCCAGGTGAGAGAAAGAAGAGAGACACAAAAGGGAAGGGGTAGCCTTAGGACAGAGGCCTGAGTGAAGCCCTCTCATAGCCCAACCTGCAACTGGGTCAGCTTTCCAGGGCTCTGACACAGGCCAAGATAAGAGTGGCCACCCTTGCAGCTTTGTGTGCTACACAGCTAGCTGCTTTCTCTGTGCCTTAAATAGTGGGCTTTGATTAGAAGTGTAATCATAAAGGGATCCTCTAAACGCACCTGAAAATAAGTTAGTATTATTTTCAACAGATGTACAGAGAGAAGACTATGCATCTATAATCTGATTAGACAGGGAAGGAAAAGTTAACATATATTAAAAAATAATAATAATAAAAAAAAGAGTTAAACAAGTATAAGTCTACAGAACTGCCAATACTTTTACTTTCCCACAGTTTTAATTTCCCTA
This sequence comes from Calonectris borealis, assembly GCF_964195595.1. Taxonomy (NCBI): domain Eukaryota; kingdom Metazoa; phylum Chordata; class Aves; order Procellariiformes; family Procellariidae; genus Calonectris; species Calonectris borealis. Next base: position 47,683,190 of record NC_134352.1, on the reverse strand, counting down.
TCTACCTTAAAAGAAACATTTTGATCTTTAAAGCAAATACCATCTCAGAACAAGAATTTCCTTACCACAATATTGTTGCCTCTATGCAAAACAAGAGATTATGTTGTCCTCAGGGTTAGACAGCACATAGCCTGAGGATGTGTATAAATAGAAGTGTCTGAAAGGCAAAGTTGTTTTACTGCTGGTCTTCTTCAGAGCAATAAGACCTTGTGTGCTCTTGATTATCTTTTAAAGTAACAATTAAAAATAATAATCAGCAATTTCCCTTTTGCATCATTCAGATTAAAATTAATCTGAGGCTATGTCTACATTAGTAAATTAAGACAGTGCCCAGGAATACCATCATCTATGCTAAACTCCCAGAAGAGTCTGTATTGTGCTTTGGCTTGTGCCCATAAGTACTTCCTGCTGCTTCTGGACATTGCTCTGGATTTAGGGCACTGCAAGGAACATTACCATTAAGGAGTATGCATACAACTACACTGTTTTAGAGGCTACAGGGGCATAGGAATGGGGTGTCCCATGGTAGCTGGGTATCAAGGATGTAATGGGAAACAAATAGGAGAAATTAGAGATCTGTGTGCTGTTGTGAGCTATGATCTTGCTGAGACTGTGGGGGTGTGGTGGGATGGCTCACATTACTGGAGTGCTGCGGTGGAAGGACACAAGCTCTTTAAGAAGGACAAGGTGGGAAAATGAGAAGGTAGAGTTGCCCTTTATGGAGAGAACAGTTAGAGTGTATGGAGCTCTGCCTGGGGATGGATGATGAGCCAACTCAGAGCTTATGGGTAAGGATTAAAAAGCAGATCAGCATGGGTAACATGGTAGTGGGTATCAGCTATAGGGCACCTGACCAGGAAGTAGTAGTGTATGAAGCCTTCTACAGACAGCTTAAAGTAGCCTCACATTCACAGGACCTGATCCTCATGGGGGACTTCAACCTCCTTGATATCTGCTGGAAGAGCAACATAGCAGGGCATAAGCAATCCATGAGTTTCCTGATGACAACTTCCTGATCCAAGTGATAGAAGAGCCAACAAAGAGGTACTCTGCTGGATCTTGTACTCACAAACAAGGAAGGGCTTGTTGGAGATGTAAAGGTCAAAGGCAGCCTTGCCTGTAGTGACCATAAGATAGTGGAGTTCCGGTTAATGAAAGGAGGGAACAGGGCAAAACATGAGTTCACAACCTTGGGATTCAGTAGAGTACATTTTGCACTCTTCATGGGTCTACTTGAAAGAATCCCATGCGATAAGGGCCCTGAGGGAAGAGGGGTCCAAGAAAGCTGGTTCATATTTAACGATCACCTCCTCCAAGCTCAAGAGCAGTCCACCCCAATGTGCCAGTTGTCAGGAAATAATGCCAGGAGGTCTACATAGATGAACAAGGAGATCCTGACAAAACTCAAACATAAGAAGAGAATATAGAATCACAGACTCATAGAATCATAGAATAGTTTGGGTTGGATGGGACTTTTAAAGGTCATGTAGTCCAACCGCCCTGCCATGGGCAGGGACATCTGCAACTAGATCAGGTTGTTCAGAGCTCCGTCCAACCTGACCTTGAATGTTTCCAGAGATGGGGCATCTACCACCTCTCTGGGCAACCTGTTCCAGTGTTTTACCATGCTCATTGTAAAAAATTTCTTCCTTATATCTAGTCTAAATCTGCTCTCTCTCAGTTTAAAACCTTCCCCCCTTGTCCTGTTGCAACAGGCCCTGCTAAAATGTTTGTCCCCGTCTTTCTTATAAGCCCCCTTTAAGTACTGAAAGGCTGCAATAAGGTCTCTCCGAAGCCTTCTCTTCTCCAGGCTGAATAACTCCAACTCTCTCAGCCTTTCTTCATAGGAGAGGCGTTCCATCCCCCTGATCATTTTTGTGGCCCTCCTCTGGACCCGCTCCAACAGGTCCATGTCTTTCTTGTGCTGAGGGTTCCAGAGCCGAGTAGTCCCGGTGGGGTCTCACCAGAGCAGAGTAGAGCGACAGAATCACCTCCCTCGCCCTGCTGGCCACGCTTCTTTTGATGCAGCCCAGGATACTATTGGCCTTCTGGGCTGTGAGCACACATTGCTGGCTCCTATCCAGCTTTTCATCCACCAATACCCCCAAGTCCTTCTCGGCAGGGCTGCTCTCAATCCCTTCATCCCCCAGCCTGTATGGATACCAGGGGTTGCCCTGACCCAGGTGTAAGACCCTGCACTTGACCTTGTTGAACCTCATGAGATTCACCTGGGCCCACTTCTCGAGCTTGTCCAGGTCCCTCTAGATGACGTCTCGTCCCTCAAGAGTGTCGGCTACACCACTCAGCTTGGTGTCATCTGCAAACTTGCTGAGGGTGCACTCGATCCCATTTTCTATGTCATTGATGAAGATATTAAACAGTACCGATCTCAATATGGACCCCTGCGGGACACCACAGAAGGTGGAAGCAAGTACGGGAAATCTGAGAGGAATACAAAAATGCTGTCTGAACATACAGAGATACGGTTAGGAAAGGCAAAGCCCATCCCTAGTGTGGCAACAAAAAGGACATCTATAAGTACGCATGTAGCAAAAGGAAGACTAGGCAAAATGTGGGCCCACTGCTGAATGGGCCAGGGGCCCTGCTAATAGAGGACATAGAAAAGGCTGAGGTACTGAAGGCCTTCTTTGCCTCAGTCCATACTAGCAAGACCAGCCTTCGGGAATCCCAGGTCCTGGAAGCCAGGGGGAAACTCTGGAGCAAGGAAATCTTACTCTTGATGGGAGAGGATCAAGTCAGGGAATACTTAAGCAAACGCGACATACATAAGCCCATGGGTCCTGATGGGATGCACCTGAGTGTTGAGGGAGCTAGCAGATGTCATTGCAAGGTCACTCTTGGTAATTTTTCAATGATCATGGCAACTGGGAGAAATGCCTGAGGACTGGAATTAAAAAAATGTCTGTCTTCAAAAAGGGCAAGAAGGAGGACCCAGGGAACTACAGACTCACCTTGATCCCTGAGAAGGTGATGGAACAGCTACTCCTGGAAACCATTTCCAGACTCTGAAAGACATGGAGATGATCAGGAATAATCAGCATGAATTCACAAAGGGGAAATCATACTTCACCAACCTTCATAGAGTAGCTGATGAAGTATGGGTTGGATGAGCAGACAGTGATGTTGATTGAAAACTGGCTGAATGGTCAGGCCCAGAGGGTGATGATCAGTGGTATGAAGTCTAGTTGGAGGCCAGTAACTAACATTGTACCCTAAGGGTCAATATCGGGTCCAATCCTGCCCAGCATCTTCATTAATGATCTGGATGATGCGGCAGAGTGTACCCTCAGCATGTTTACTGTTAACACAAAACTGAGAGGAGCTCCTGATGCACCAGAAGGTTGTGCTGCCATACAGACAGACCTCAACAGGCTGGACAAATGGTCTGACAGGAACCTCATGAAGTTCAAAATAGTGAAGTGCAAAATCCTGCACCTGGAAAATAATAATCCTATGCACCAATATATGCTGGGGGCCAACTGGCTGGAAAGCAGCTTTGCAGAAAAGGACCTGGGGTTTCTGGTGGACATCAAGTTGAGTATGAATCAGTAATGTGCTCTTGTGGAAAGGAAGGACAACAGTATCCTGGACTGCATTAGAAGTGTAGCCAGCAGGTCAAAGGAGATGATCCTTCCTCTCTCCTCAGCACTGGTGAGGGCACACCTGAAGTACTGTGTCCAGTTCTGGGCTCCCCAGTAAAAAATCAATATGGATATACTAAACAGAGTCCAGTGAAGGACCATGTAGATGAGTAAGGGACTTGAGCATCTTTCCTATGAGTAAAGGCTGTGAGAAGTGGGATTGTTCAGCATGAAGCAGAGAAGGCTCAAGGGGGGATTGTATTGATGTGTACAAATACCGGAAGGGAGGATGTAAAGAAGATGGAGCTCTCTCCAGTGGTGCCCAGTGACAGTACCAGAGGCAATGAGCACAAACTGAAGCACAGGACGTTCCCTCTGAACATCAGGAGAGACTTTTTCACAGTGGAGGTGACTAAGCACTGGCACAGGTTGCCCAGGGTTGCTGTGGAGTCTCCATCCTTGGAAATGTTCAAAAGCCATGACTACATGGTCTTTCGCATCTGGACATGGTCTTTCGCAACTGGCTCCAGGTGACCCTGCTTGAGCATGCAGTTTGGCAAAATGACCTCCAGAGATCCCTTCCAACAACAACCATTCTGTGATGCTGTTCCCAGACCCATTTAATTTATTACGTATATGTATGGCTGATATAACAGAAACTCGGATGGGGGACTCTGGTTCTTACCAGCTGATTGAAACTTGGCATAGTCTTAATCTGATGTAATGAATTTGGGACTCTATTTCGCAGTCCTCAGTTTTAGTATCCACCTGTGGCTGTGCAAGTGGCAAGATTATGATATGCATGTAAACCTTGTTATCTGCTATTATTGTTACTAAAACTAGCTATCCTAATAATGGAGTCTGGTAACATGTTATCGTGTATGATTTAACACTCACTGAATACTCATTGATCTTAGTGTACACAGGGAGTACACTGGTCGGAAACCTCTGATCCTTATTTAGGCAAAAGATGCACTTTTGTGCAAAAATCACAGAAAAATAAATTCTTAAATTGTTATTGGTAGAGGTAAGCTCATCTGAGTGGTGGAGCTAGGCTGGATGTGTAGGTGACTCCCAGGCAAACCCAGCAATGTCAGTCTCTAAAAACCCTGTTCCCTCCAAGAGTTTGCTCAGCCATCAGTGACACTACAGAGCTGTCACCGGGCACATCACACAGCCCCAGCCCAGGAACCTTGCTTGAACCATTCAACAGCTGCATATAGCTTAAAATTCACTTGCTGGCCACCCCTGCAGCATATGAAGTTTTGAAAAAGTGCAGCCAGAAAGTGGCTGAGCAGTTGTATGTCAAAGGGGACTGGAGAATATGTTCAGTTTTCCTTTGGCTGCTTATTGTGGCAGAACCTACTTGGGCTGACCAAAGGAGCAGGAAAATAAATACTGATTTTTTTTTATGTTGTGTAAAGTTCAAAATGATTCATTGGTACTTTGCTCAAAGGATTTTAACCGAAGTATGTGCACTGTTCTCCATTTTTTTGCCTGAACCAAACCTTAACTTCAACAAGGAAATAAATTGAAAAGAGAAGGTAAAGCTTTAGTGAAATATGTACCATGGAAAATGTTCTTAAGTAGAACATCTGGAGGAAAAGGATAATTTTCAATGTCTGAGTGACTGGGAGTGTTACTACAAGTAGCACCGCACTGCACTACACTAGAGAGTGTGATGCAGACACCTCTCCCTTAACAGGCATCAGACCAGTGAGCCCTACCAACACAGGACAGGTCGGTGGATGTCTCTGGAGCTGCCTTCCCATGGTGCAGACTCCGAGCACAGTTCCATAACACAGACCAGTCAGTTCCAGCTTCTTGGCCCTCCAGGTGCATGAAAATCTTTACTGTGCATACACACCCTGGGGAATGTCAGTCACTCAAATACTTCTGCAAGTATTACCTTCTCTCTGCCATTTGCCATGGAAAGCTTTATTTTTGGGAAAAAAGTCAGCCTGTAATGGAAAAATATGTGATTGTAAATAACAGATGGGAGAAATCCACTCAGATCTTTAGGCTAGGTTTGTCGATAGACAACCCTCTAAGGATCTAGTCCTTTGAATTCATTTGCTTTCAGAAGCATCTTGCAGTGGGCGATTGCAGTGCAGATCAGATATTAAATGACAGTACTAGCTTGGCATCTAGCTGCATATTTACTTCAATTACACATGCTTCTTTTGAATATGGTTTGGATCAAAATTAGATGCAAGGAAGAGATATAGGAAGTTATTTTGGTGGCTGGCTGGCACTTGTACTTTCAAAACATTGTAGACAAGTCTTCCAGCCTGATTTTTAGATCAATGATGTTCAAATGGATGCAGATATCTTCATTTCAGCTTCTCACCAGATCATTTCTGTGAATTCACAAAAGTGACCCTTGCCACTAGAGAAGAATACGCACAACAGAAATTTCATTTTTAAGTCAAAAATTCTAATAATTAAATGTCCCATAGATGGATTGTTAGTAGTCACCCTATGAACATCCTGCACCCTGGTCTGATTTCACTGTATGTTTTAACTGACTTATCAGCACAATTTCTCTCATTTTTTTTCATTTTTCACCTATCATATTCTCTCTCTCCACCATCTCTTTTAACTTGCCAGACCCATGCATGACTGGATTTAACAGATTGAACTGGCAGAAAACTATTGCTCTCCCTTTTTTACTGGTTTATTTTTCTGCTAGTTTGATGAACTGAATCTGTTCATAGTGGTGTCAAAAGGATATCAGGACCACTGAGCATCCTGAGCAGGGGAACAGGACTATGTCTCTCTTTTGGTGGCAAGGAGCTGTTAGGTCAACTTAACAGTTCCATGGTGCATACCTTACCCAGTTTATGGAGTGAGGGGCTGTTTAGGTCTCTACAAGTTTATAAATACATATATAATAAACGACCTTTACCTATGAATCAAGCATAACTGAGATATTGATCAAATTAATTCTAATTATATGGCAGTGGCCCCATAATACTGTGTGCTCTGGGGAAAGCAGGGGTGGATCTACTTTGAACAGCACTGTCCCTGTATTCTGTGTCAATATGCTATTGATCAAGAAGGCCTGTCCTGGTTTCGGCTGGGATAGGGTTAAATTTCTTCCTAGTGCTGTGTTTTGGATTTAGTATGAGGAGAATGTTGATAACACACTGATGTTTTCAGTTGTTGCTAAGTGCCCTCCTAGTCCAAGGACAGCTCCCATGCCTACTGACTGAGCTAGATACACAAGGTGGGAGGGAACATAATCAGGACAGCCAGCCCAGCTGGCTAATGGGTTATTCCATACCATGTGACGTCATGCTCAGTATATGAACGGTAGGCGTGATCCAGGAAGTACCGATCGCTACTTGGTTATCGGTCAGTGCGGGTGGTGAGCAATTGCATTGTGCATCACTCATTTTGTATATTTTATCATTATCATTATTATTTTCCCTTTTTCTGTTCTATTAAACTGTCTTTATCTCAACCCACGAGTTTTTCTCACTCTTACCCTTCCGATTCTCTCCCCGTCCCACGGCGGGGGGGGGAGGGAGTGAGTGAGCAGCTGCGTGGTGTTTGGCTGCCTGTCAGGTTAAACCACGACAAGGCCAAAACATATGTCTCCTATTTTCACACTCGCTATTGTTTTGGGACTTGACGTCACCTTCTTACTGGAGACGCTTTGGAAAGCAACAGGCAGAGAAGCACACAACAGTGCAACATGCTCAAGACTGAGATGCAGCGCTGGAGCAGTACAGAGGTGCTGAGGGCCAACCTGTCATGCTTCATACACCTCTGCTGTTAAAGTGCAGGTGCATATTCAGTGATTTACTGAATCTTTGCAGTTGCTTCTGAACATGTTTGTGCACCCTCAGCCCTTGTCAGGAAGGAGGCCATCCTTCAGAGGCTCTTCTCAACTGCAGTGATTACAGTGGTCAGACAAGAACAAAAAGCAATTCCCTGCATGCTACCGGTAACAGGGCTTCCCCTTTGAAGTGTTTTCCCTGGCAGGAAAGACAAAGTCACGGCAAGGTGACCCTAATGGAACTGGATCAGAATGATTCAGCGTAGTACTGGAATCTGGGCCATTGTGTTTAATGAGAACACATTTAAATTTCTTTGATATTTCTTTGTGGTACAGTATTAAAGTCCCCAGGGTGCAACATATTCCATCTTAGTTACACTAGCTTTGTTAAATAAGCAAATAATCAGTTACCTGTAAGCAAAAGAAATGGATTGTGTACGTGCCATGCATTACCACCTCTGCTTTAGAAATAACTAACTCTTTCTGCCTGGGACTGTTTTATATTAGACAATTAGATATACTGAATAAATGTAAAAAATATGGTTATTATGAAAATATGTTATGTCTGCACATGTAAATGACTTCAGCTTTGTTTTAAACCAGTGCACAGAATTTCTATCTTAGGAAGAATAAATATGATAAAAGCATGATCTTACCCTGCACCCTGCAATCTATGGGATGCAAATATGTATTGCAATGTACAAAGAAATGGAGTTTGGGCACAGAGTACCTTGTAAATGTCTGTTGTGGTTTAACGCCATCACTCTGAACGTCCCCCCCTTCCTTCTTCTTCCACCAGCCTTATATGCTGAGCATGACGTCATATGGTATGGAATAGTCCATTGGCCAGCTGGGTTAGCTGTCCTGGCTATGCTCTCTCCCAGCTTCTTGTGCACCTAGCAGAGCATGGGAAGCTGAAAAGTCCTTGAGTAGCAGGGTAATTAGCAACAACATCAGTGTGTTATCAACATTCTTCTCATCCTAAATCCAAAACACAGCACTATACTAGTTAATAGGAAGAAAATTAACTCTATCCCAGCTGAAACCAGGACAGTATCTAATGTGAAGATTACAAGGAGAACTGTTAAAGTGGGGGAAAAATACAACAGTTCTGAAATAAATTTCCATAATTTTGTTGCAGAGGTGCTGAAGCAAGCACCTTCATGCTTGGACCAAGCATGCTTCACCTACTTATAGTTCCTACATACTGAAAGGGATCATTGTAGGGGATTATCCAGGGCACATCCTTAAAATGACTCCAGACTTATGCAGAAACAGATAACATCTTCAGGAATGCAGAAAACTAGTTATTAGCAAAAGAAACCTTTTACAAGATTTGCCCTTTCAGGAAGAAAGCCAGTGTCAGAAAGGCCCCCGACACCTTCACAGATTATCTGATCTCTGTGTTGAGAAAGGTAACTGACTTGTACTTGCAAGACTTTAACACATTTTGATCACTGATGCTATAGGTGTGCAAAACAATATCATCTTACATCCACAAAGCCGGGGGGATCAGAAGGAAGACTACTATGAAGAATAATAAATGGAACAAATGCATGTTTTCTTTCCCTGCCTCTGCCCTTCTCTTTTTCTTCCCTTCATTTCAGGGTAGATAGACAAAAGCACTGGGGAAAAGTGGAGTATTCCTTCTGGACTTGCTCACCCTTCAAACCACACAGTTCAACATACAGGGCTTATTGCTGAAAGTTGTCAGTGAGGTTAGGTGTCAGTGCAGAGCTGGCAGAATTCAAAGCTGCCGTACTGAGGAAGATCAAAGTCAGCAGAACCTGTGGTTGGGATAGTGTCCTACAGACAGATTAGTGAGTAGCCTGTTCTTCTTCCCCACAGTGCCTCCTAAAATGTTTCCCCAAAATGCTTATCTCTTATCCCTTTTGAAAATAATCAGATTTAAAAAATCCAATCAAATTTCAATAAAACAAACACACCAAAAACCCAACAAAAACCAATCACATACAATATAGCCACTAAGCAAGGGTTAAAACAAAGACAAATAATGCTTAATATACGGTCACATAAATGCATGCATTTCATGCCCTCCTACTTGTCTGCAAGCTGCCAAGCAGGGCCCCAATTCAGCAATGGCTAATAACACCCATTTTTAAGCATAGATGAATTAGTATGTTTTAATTCTGCTGCATTACCTATGAAGTTCTGGTTATAACAATGACAATGACATTCCTAGCAATAAGAATATTTTAAAATTAATAGCTCAGACAAAATGGGTATTACAACATGCTCATAATTCTACTAACTTTATTTATTAATTTTTTCACTGCAGCTATTTTGTGAGGAGAAATCCAGATATTTCCCTCCAGGTTTTCTTGTCTCATAAATATTTTATTAGGGAAGCAGGCAGTGAATAGGTAAAGGTATTTCCTACCTGGACAGCCTTTTATAAAGCATGTTCATAAATCAAGGTATCAAAGACAAAGAAAGATGTCAGGCTGATGTAGGTAACAATATTCAGGTTTGTGCTTATGAATACAGGATACACAATATAGTGACTAAAGAATGTCACAGAGCTGAAGTTATTTACAAACTGTGGCTAGAAGCACTTAAAATCACTTTACCAATTCAGGACCTACAGAACAGGTGACATATTGTTGATGCAAATGAGCAGAGGAATGCCATAAATAGGAGCGAGACAGTAAGCTCTGGTTTCAGAAAGAGTTATCTGAAATGTATTAGAATCTTCTCCTTAATTCTGCTTGAAATGTACCAGCCATGGACAGTCACATTGCCCTGACAGGGTGAGGGGTTTTTTGCCCACCATCCATATGCAGCAGTAGGGAGTATGTTACAGCCTGGAATATTTGCTGAAAGGGATGCCACTTCTTCGGTTCCCAGAAATCTTATAAATTCATATGCCTATGAAGGGGCAGGCAACTCAAGAAGAGTACAGGGATCTCGTTAGGTCATGCAGAGAGGAAATTAGAAAGGCAAAAGCCCAGCTAGAACTCAATCTGGCCACTGTCATGAGAGACAACAAAAAATGCTTTTACAAGTATATTAATGACAAAAGGAGAGCCAAGGAGAATCTCCATCCTTTATTGGATGCGGGGGGGAATGTTGCCACCGAGGACGAGGATAAGGCTGAGGTACTTAATGCCTTCTTTGTCTCAGTCTTTAATAGTCAGAGCAGTTATCCTCAGGCTGCTCAGCCCCCTGAGCGGGAAGACAGGGATGCTGAGCAGGATAAACCCCCCATAATCCAAGAGGAAGAAGTTAATGACCTGCTGTGCCACCTGGACTCTCACAAGTCTATGGAGCCGGATGGGATCTACCTGAGGGTACTGAGGGAGCTGGCGGAGGAGCTTGCCAAGCCACTCTCCATCATTTACCAGCAGTCCTGGTTAACTGGGGAGGTCCCGGATGATTGGAGGCTCGCCAATGTGACACCCATCTACAAGAAGGGCCGGAAGGAGGATCGGGGGAACTATGGGCTGGTCAGCCTGACCTCGGTGCTGGGGAAGATTATGGAGCAGTTCGTCTTGAGGGCGCTCACGAGCCATGTCTGGGACAACCAGGGGATCAGGCCCAGCCAGCATGGGTTCATGGAAGGCACGTCCTGTTTGACCAACCTGATCTCCTTCTATGACCAGGTGACCCACCTCGTGGATGAGGGGAAGGCTGTAGATGTGGTCTACCTGGACTTCAGTAAAATCTTTGACACTATCTCCCACAGCATTCTCCTAGAGAAGCTGGCGGCTCACGACACTCTTCGCTGAGTAAAAAACTGGCTGGATGGCCGAACCCAGGAAGTTGTGGTGAATGGAGTTAAATCCAGTTGGCGGCCGGTCACAAGTGGTGTTTCCCAGGGCTCAGTTTTGGGGCCGGTCCTGTTCAATATCTTTATCAACGATCTGGATGAGGGGATCGAGTGCACCCTCAGTAAGTTTGCAGACGACACCAAGCTGGGCGGGAGTGTTAATCTGCTCGAGGGTAGGAAGGCTCTGCAGAGAGACCTGGACAGGCTGGATCGATGGGCTGAGGCCAACTGTACGAGGTTCAACAAGGCCAAGTGCCGGGTCCTGCACTTTGGCCACAATAACCCCAGGCAACGCTACAGGCTTGGGCTGGAAAGCTGCCCAGAGGAAAAGGACCTGGGGGTGTTGGTTGACAGCCGGATGAACATGAGCCGGCAGTGTGCCCAGGTGGCCAAGAAGGCCAATGGCATCTTGGCCTGTATCAGAAAGAGTGTGGCCAGCAGGAGCAAGGAGGTGATCGTGCCCCTGTACTTGGCACTAGTGAGGCCGCACCTCGAATCCTGTGTTCGGTTTTGGGCCCCTCACTACAAGAAGGACATTGAGGTGTTGGAGCGTGTCCAGAGAAGGGCAACGAAGCTGGTGAAGGGCCTGGAGCACAAGTCTTATGAGGAGCGGCTGAGGGAACTGGGGTTGTTTAGCCTGGAGAAGAGGAGGCTGAGGGGAGACCTCATTGCTCTCTACAACTACCTGAAAGGAGGTTGTAGCGAGGTGGGTGTTGGTCTGTTCTGCCAAGTAACTAGCGATAGGATGAGAGGAAATGGCCTCAAGTTGCGCCAAGGGAGGTTTAGACTGGACATGAGGAGAAATTTCTTTACTGAAAGAGTGGTCAGGCCTTGGAACAGGCTGCCCAGGGAAGTGGTGGAGTCACCATCCCTGGAAGTATTTAAAAGACGTGTAGATGAGGCGCTTAGGGACATGGTGTAGTGGTTATGGTAGTGTTGGGTTGACGGTTGGACTCAATGATCTTAAAGGTCTTTTCCAACCTTAATGATTCTATGATTCTATGATTCTATGATATGTAGGGATAAGTTCTGCTTTCCTAACCTTCCTCTCTCAATATACCATACAATGAGATAGAGAGGAAAGATAAGAGCCATTGTGAGAACAGATAGCAGTTGAAACAAAGACAAGTCCAAATGACATATAGAGTACTAAGCTGACTGTATTTTTTTCTTGTTTTCAAACCATTTAGCAACATGCATCTGAAAGCAGATTTGGGCTTTTAGAGATGACATATACATCTAAAAAATGGCAGCGCATTTCCCCAGCAGCTGCGATGCACTCATTTGGCACTCTGCAACAGCGCTGCTGCCTGCAGAGCACATGGCTCCCTTGACCTTACACCGTCCCTCTGATCTTGTGTGGGAACTGTGAGATACGCATGGAGGCTGAAGGACTCAGGTGGCATTTTGTTTTGCATTTCCTGACAGACCGACTTTTTTCTTTTCACTGCCAGATTCTCCATCATTGTCTCTTTCTCTCCTCCCCTTCACTGCCCTCAACTTTCTCCTTTTTCCTACTCACAATAATTCCCACAGTGGCCAGTGCGTGAGCTTGGCAGATAAGCAGTCCTGGTGCCCATTTGGTTTGTTCTGCTGCAACAGAGGCATCCACACCAACATCTGATCTTTTCTGGCCTTGACATGGGCTGTGCAGCAGTTCCTATTTATAAGAACCATATCCAAAAAGGAAAATAAATTCCAAGTTAAGAATTAATGCCTAACCATATCCCACACTCACTGAGGCCAGACTATTCCAGTACCACACAGTACGTTTGCAATGGTGTCACTTTCAATATATACCAGCTCATCAGATAGCAAGGTTGCTGCATACTGTCATTTTACAACATATTTTACAGTCTGAACTGTCTGATGTACAGAAGAACCTTTCATTTGTCCTTTTTCTTCTAAAAGTAGGATGGTGTGAATGGTTAATGTACCCTTATGCCCTAATAAAGTACAGACAAAAAGCTGCATAGAGGTCCAGGATTAGGCTCAGATTGTGGTCAGAAAAACATGCACAATTCTAATGCTTTTCTGGACCTTGAAAGAAAAATTGATCATAAAAATTGAAGAAAAAGAAATACAATCAATTCTTTTCTCAGAATTGCACTTTCCTGTTCAGATTATCATGTGACAGAGTTCACACCTTCAGAAGTAGGAAGGAAGATTTTTTTTTTTTTACTTATGCTACCACTTTAAACTGAAAATCAAGCCAAAAAAATCAATTCAGAATTCAGCTAATGTCCAGTGATTGTGTCCATACCACATGAGAATTTGTGACCATTTTACAGCATTCATATTCAGGACTCAGTTTTATCTATAAATAACCAGTTCCTGTTTGATGCATCGCAGAGTCAAGTGCCATGCAACCAAACCTGTTCAGGGTATTTATTGTCTTCCTTAATGAAACAGTACAGACAAGGTATATAAAATGAGGGACTTGAATTAACAAATACAACCTCAGAAAGTAGGAGCAACTTCTGAGCTCCATCTACAAATTAGAGAAGTGATTTGAAAACACATCCATTATTGCTGTTATCAAGCTTTAAGAGAGCTCTTATTATACATCTTTGAAACAAGAAAGGGGCATACTTTAAAGGTATTGGTCCAGAGTGTCTCACTGTTCTAAATTAAAATGTTATTTTGAAGATTATGCTATGGTCTATCTTTATACATTTATCAGAATGCAGAGTTTATTTTTTTAATTTTTTTTTTTAACATTCACCAGTTGGACCGATATCTACACTTTTTAGGGATAGTCCATTAAGAAAGCATAAAAGCATCTTTGTGGACAATGCTGAGAGGACCCCTCTACTATTGTTCACTGACTTCAGCCCCCATCACTTCAGTCTAGAACTTTTCATGGGTTCTTAACAGAAACAAAAAATGAAAGGAAGGAGTTAGGGAGAAAATCAGTAGAAGATCAAAAATTCCTGCTCTGGCTCAGACTGGGAGAGTTTGTTCTGTTTAGTCTTTCTTCTTTGACTCAAGTTTTTGACCTTGACTTTTTTGGTTATTTAATACAAAAGTTATTTTACAACTCTACAATCATGACAACAGCAACATGACACAAAGCTCCAACAAACTTATTTCCTGTCACAGGTGCTTTTTTTTTTTTTTTTTTCTCCCTCACAGAAAGGGACTTTCAAGCCTTATATCAGAAGCACCTGCTAGAGTAGAAACCCGATAGTCAACCGTTCTGTCTTCTCTTCCACAGAAGTCACATTTCTGCTATCATCTCTTCCATAGATAATGCTCTGTTACCATACACAAAACCTTCTGAGTTTTGGTAGTAATTATGACTCTAGCAACACTTGAACTCCAGTTCAGGAGATAAGCAGCTCTCTTCCTCATCCTACTTTCTCTGGAAAAGAAATACTGGAGCTACACTACCTGTGAACTTCAACACACTCCAAAAACTTTCCTTTCTGTGCAAAGGGAATATCAGAACACACCCCTGCATGAAGTCTAGATGAAGTCAGAGTCACTTTTTTTTTCCAGTTAAAAACCAAAACCATAAAAAAACCCCTAAACTACCTAACAGCAGAAAATCTACAGCTTCCTTGAAATAATCCACTTGACCCTTCTTTGTAGATAGACCAGAACGGGGAACACCCTTACTAATTGTTAACCTGCTATTTCCTGGGCTCTAATTGCAAACACCTTTACCTTAATAGCTTCTTAAGAAGAGGCTCTGACAGGTAAAACCAACCCATGTAGTCTGTGCCAAACTTCCTTCTACTTGAAACAAGTTAGAAAGCCAACACATTGCCTTTCTCATGCTTGAATTGGCTTTCCCACAGTAGTGAAATGGGCGAGATAATTAAATAGCCCAGGTTAGCCTCAGATTTCTGTATTTGTAAGGAATATGTACCTCTCTGTTACATACAGGTAGCCTTTAGCTGGAACCAGTAATGCAGTTGACAACATAATATACAGCATAAAAGAAATTTATTGCAAATACCTTTCAATCACAGATTTTATGAATAAAACCAAACATAATTTAAGTAAAGATTTTGTTTTACAGTGTTTTTTGACATTTAGAAGTGACAGAGAGCTGATTTATCATTTAACGTTCTCAGATACTGATTAGTTAGAAATATATGTTTGAGTTTATAACTAAGATATGTCTTCAATATAAAGACATATTGACAAATATTGAAAGGAGAATGCTTTAGCAGGACAGATGTAGAAAAAAAATAATCCATGTATCAGTCAATGGGCCACAATAATTTCTCAGATCTAAGAGGTGAACAGGAGGAGAGAATTCACAAAGGTATTCTTTATTGACTGTTAGCAAAGATTATGTTGAATCTTCCCTTATTTAATCAGAACTACAACAACAAACTACATTGGTACAGTTATATTTCTTTGGATGCTCCAGGTCATAGATTTAATGAAAAGGGCCAGTTCGTGGTTTTGTGTATTTCAGCAGGCCAAGGACAGACACAGGGCTTAAAGGAGGTGTCAGAAGTTGTTTTATTTAATTTTGTTTTATTTAATTTTGTTTTACTGAATCAAAAGTCTTTCTCTGATGGGAAGGATTTCTATTCTACAGTCATAAACTGTTCAAGGTTTTCCCCAAAAATACTGAATTAGGTTTGAATCCTACATTAGTTGACTTCAATAGAATTCCTTTTGTCATATGGTCTAAACTCAACCAGTATGAATTCAGATGTAGTTTTGTAGGTTTTTGAGGTTTTCTGTATGTTTTTTAAAAAACATAAGTAGAAAATAAATGGGAACATCCCAGTATTCAAGGACAACTATTTTTTTGCATTCAAAATTTACGGCAAATCAGATAAAACAGTATAATAAACAGCTTTTTCATTTAGGTGCATCTTTCAAAATCGATTGCTTCAGCAATCAATGCTAGCTTCTGTTTCTGTTGCATGCTGCTTGGCCAGATACTAATGTAATGGAATTTGCACTGGAAGAACAGTGGAAGATCAAAAACTGGATTAGATAACATAGGCTAGGAAAAGAGCTCAAAAGGGCTCAAAAGAACCTTTCCTGTTTCATATAAAGTTTTTAATTGTCTAACATGAAGACAGTATTAGTTCAAAGGTAAACTATAAGCATTACATTGTACAGGAATTTCTTCCAGTGAATGACCAGGAACAAGCCAAACTTGAATATTTAAACACATTTCTCCTTTTAATCTGGGAACTTAGCTCTGCCTCTAGCGAAGGAGTATATTTTGAACCACAACTGCTGAAAGCTCGAAAGAGTTAACAAAAAGCAGCCTTTATTATTTTAAAACATCTGCGAACCCCATCAGCCATGCCAAGACCTATTGCACAGTCCAACCGGTTGATCCTCAAGGGCCGGTAAGATCCATACTGCTTTTGGAGAAATGATGGCAGTTAATAAGTACTCAGTTGCTGTTGCAGAGAATCCAGTCTTCAGATGATTGATGAGCCCATTAGAGTTTTTGTACCTGTTTCTTTTCTACTTATTTTGTTTTCAAGATACTAATTTGTCCAAAGTGATATGAATTGTAACAATAGACAGCAGATTTTCACTCATTAGATATGTGAATATAGAAAAACACCAATAATTATTTTCCATGTTGGGATCCAAGATTTATCCTATTTAAAAAAAAAAAACACAACTTTTTGCATCTCTACTGAAAGAGCTTTAGTAACAAGGCTATAGCACCCATGCTAAAATAACAGCTTTTCTGAGATTCCTCAAAGACCGATAAATATCATAGATAAGCTCCTTCTTTTGAAGATGGAAAATATCTTCAATTTTTTTTGTATGCTAAAAAATATAAAATTTGGCCTTAAATCATCCTTTAAAAAAAAAAAAAAAAAGCAGCCTGCTTTAAATGCACTTCCCTGCCCAGCATTTGATTTTATGTAAAGTATAATTTCAAAGCCACACACGACTTCAAAACAGCAGATGTTTTCTCCTCCCCCCCCTCCTCAAATGCCATAGAAAACTATTTCTAAAGTTTGCACCTTTTTGTTATTTACAACTCCAGTGTTGCCTGTAAAAAACAGAGTCAGTGGTACACATATACCAATTCCTAACTGTATTAACATTCCCTGTATTACAGATTTCTCTCTGCCGTTCAGTGGTGTCCCTTCTGCCCCCAAACTGTTCTTATTGCTCTGTCTTGGCTATGCTGCTGAGGTAATGATGATTGACATTTGGTGTTATTTACCTCCCAAAATTCATATTTTGAATGCAAATGCTGGAGTCATTTCTTTCTGATCTTCCTGTGGTGAAGTCTTCCAAAGAGAAAGCAGGATCAGCAACCACTGAAATATTTACCTGCCCCATCTTGCTCCTGCAAATCCCACTTTGTGATCACCAAGTGCACAGTAGGATTGAAGAGTGTAAATTAAATGAGTTGTTAGGGAGAGGAAGGCAAGCCAAGAGTAATGCTCCTTCAGTTGAAATACTGCTGACTGTTGAGAGATTTGCAGCAATGGCAGTGACTTCTGTGGGTTTTCTAGGATCTTTAAAGGTCTTCAGGGCTTGGGGCAGGTGCCCAGCTAGTACCACAGTATCAGAAACTGCAGGAATTCTTCTGGAGATTTTCTTCACTAGCTTCTCACACTGACTCTTTGAAAAAAATTGGACTTTTGGATTGTTTACTCTCAAAATTCATTAATCATGATGTTTCTAAATACTTGCTATGGAACAAGCACATTCAGTTGACGCACCTGCATACCCACAAACACAAATGATCCAAAAAAGGTTAAATGATCTACAGAAAGGATCTGCATTAATTACGTATGTCCCCTAAAATCTTATTGTCTGAAAAGTCAAAACTTAAATGA
The DNA here is from genome assembly GCF_964195595.1 of Calonectris borealis. Lineage (NCBI taxonomy): Eukaryota > Metazoa > Chordata > Aves > Procellariiformes > Procellariidae > Calonectris > Calonectris borealis. Next base: position 47,665,220 of record NC_134352.1, on the reverse strand, counting down.
GGAATGAGATGGAGTCAGGACAAATAAAATAAAGAAAGGAAGACAAAAATACAGAAAGAGAGAATTAGTGTGGTTATACTGTCTATAATCTCTCTCAACAATTTCAGTGGTTTAGTTTTTAAGTTATTTTGATATGTTTCAGTTTTAGAAGTAATTTAATACATTTGTGAAAAATTGTCTTGACTGCTACTTTTGCTTTTCCAGGAAATTGAGAAAGCCAGATCAGGTACTTTCTGAGTACTGGTGGAGAAGGGCAGATTAGTCTTGACTTTTTCTGTGTAATATTGGCTATATTTAATGCTGAAAAGAGATGATAGCTGGAAATGCCACAAAATGTAGGGATTTTTTGTCTGTTCCCTTAAAAAAATCCCAGTGGTTGCTGCTGTTCTTCATATGGAAGCTACTGTTTTGTTGCCAACCAAGATTAAGATGTAACCCTCAGTTTGGATACACAAAATTATTTCTAGACCCCTTAGAGAGCTCATCAGCTTTTAAATGCCAAGCAATGCCAGATGACCATGTAACAAGGATAGAGTGAAAAGCCGTGGTAAAATAAGGATGGCCAAAGGAAATGTTCCAAACAACTGGGCTGTCTGTTGGACTGGAGCTGTTACTCCAGAGAAACTGCCTCTTTGAATTTTCTGAATGACAGCAGATCCTACGCTTGCATTGGCTACATATATTCTGGTTTCAAAAGCTGGCTATGTAACAAAGAGTAATATTTCTAGTGTCAATTTGCAAATGATATAATCATTCAAAAATAGAAAGCAGTTGAGAACACTAAAATTAGTAATGCTGTTTGAAAACCAAAATTTTGTTATCACCTCTAAATATTATCACCTCTAAATTCATATGTTATTACTGTAAGCTTTCATGTGTTATTGTGGTAGGTTTTAAGTCTGCTTTCATTTTGCTACCAGAAAACTAAACTAAAGACTTTCCTTAGGTTGGTAGGAATCAAAGTCATCTCTGTCTTTATTCAACAAATTCAGCAGATTAATTATCCACAAATAAGCACAGCCCCTACCTAGTAAAATTTGATACTAAGACATAGCCCCTACCTAGTAAAATCTGATACGACATTTTTGAGCTAATTCTGTAAATATGCAAGAATTTCCTAAGACAGATGGAGTTATGTTCTATCATTTCAGTTACATTTTCCAATATATCATATTATGTTTCCCTCTACGTTTTGATGTATGTTAGAGCTTCATTAGAGTGTATATATATTATCCTATTTAGTAGGATTATTATTGTAATTAGTATTGCTGGTGTGTTGCTTTTGCTATTGCTAAGCAATGGTGTCCGAACAGAAATCTGGGAATCTGTTCCTCATAGTAATGTGTGCTGACACCAGATCAACTTACATAAAGTTCTTAATCCTCACTACAGGGGAAGTTTCTCAATACATCTTTTTGATTATTACTTAATATTGCTGAAAGTTGACATTCTGCTCCTAGTCAGTTGGAGAAAAAGCCAATAGAATCAGATTGTAACAGTACAAAAAAACAATTCCCACAGATTGCCACTTGCTTCATTAAATTGGCACTGAAGTTAATTTAGTGCCAACTTGTCACTGAGGACTTCTGCAGACAGGATTGCAAGCCACAGTACTGGCCCCGATTGTTGGTCTGGGAAAAAATATTACTTTAATAGAATGTTGCAGTAAGGAATAAGAATATGTCTAGACATCAGTTGCTTTGTCCTATATTATAAATAACAATATGTATTAAACAAAGCACTTTTAAACTCACAAATTAAAGATGAGTCTTCATCGATGAAAATAGCTCAGTAACTGAAACAGTATTTGATTGTTCCTTATATACTACTCTGAACAACAGACATATCCTATTAATATTTCCCTTCATTTGTGCAAGTCTGTACTTATGAACTGGCTGATTATTATTTTAATGATGGCTGAAAAGACCCCAGAAGTTCTACTTTTATATCCATTCTCAATAAAAAATTAATGTGAGGAATGTTGTGAGGAATTTGAAAATATTCCATACAAACTGATCCGAAGCAAAAGAAAACAAAAGACAGGTTATTTCAGCCTAAACCATGGGGACATAGTGCTACAACATGGCATAAGAGTCATGTCAATGAGTCAAGCATGGTTAAATGACAGCCCAAAAAGAATCTAAAATCGTAGAATAACTTAGATTCAGAGGGTCTTAAGGTTGTAATCTGGTCCAATGCTTTGCTTAGGGCAAGAGTCAATTAGATCAGGTTGCTCAGGGCCTTGCCCAATTGCATTTTGAACATCTGCAAGAATGGAGACCTATTTATTTGATTTTACAAGGGTGAAAATAAAATTCCTTTTATTTAAGTAGGAGAGTTTGTGTGTAAACCTTCATCATCCAGCAATTTTCATTTGTGAAATGTCCAAAGAAGTCTTTTCTGTGAGTTGCATGAAATTTAAAAGCAATCAGCAGGGTTTACATGGTTTTTCACTTTCTTTTGACGTTTATAATAAGTACATCAGATTTTCAGTCTCAAATTAGATGCGAATGTCAAATGAACATTAAATTCTTTTACTATGCCATTAAAAAATAAAAAAGAACAGCAGCTGATGTTATAAACATAAATGTTTGAGCAGGCATTTTATTCATTTTTTTCTTTACAAAGTTTGTAAAGGGATTTTCCAGGATAATTACATATTTTAGTGATGTGGTTGGATTAATTAATCACTTGCACATAATTATCTGTACATAACATTTGGCTAATTCAGCTACATTGAAAAAACCTGGAGGAAGTCACAGTAAAAGTGTCATGAGGAGGGTGATAACGTTGAAGGCAGACTTATAACTGATGACAATTCAGAAAAATAACCTTCCTTCCTCACCTTGCCTTCACACAGTGAGGCTCTTGCAGACTTGTGTATCAAGGTGCCTTGTTTTATCCTGGTGTCTTTTAAATCACCTTTTGCAAACTTCTCGCTATGATGAGCTTGGCTGTGACATTTCCAACATTAGTATGGTGTTGGTTTTGTCGATTACACAACTGAAGTTTTTAAACCACCAGTGTAGCATCCTTAATTTCATGTTCAACTGTAGTACACCACCAGTATCTTTGCTAAAATTATCTCTGTCTTTCAGAAGTTCTTAAAAAATGCAAATATATAAAGAGATTCTGAGTAAATGGTGTTCTCGAAAGGTGACGAACAGAAACAAGGGAATACTGTCTTCCCATGTACAGCCTTGCTTGGCAGAAGTTTTCACAGTAAGCCCATCTATGCTAGCCCCAAACCATATGCTGAACTTGAAGAGATTTTTTTTTGCAGGGGATATACTAGATCACTGTCCCTGGCTAGCTGAGCTTTTGCTTAGGAGTTATAAAACCAGAGGAAATAGCATATCTGGAGAGGGGGCTATTTCATATACAGAATGCTCTTTCCAACAATAAGTGCAAAAATCTTTGAAGATATAGTTAGCAACAGGTCCAGAAGGAAACTTCATCTTAAACTGGCAGAAATAGTGTTTTTTATCACTTCTGCATGTTTCAACTATTCTAATCGTGCTATGAAAATTCTTATTTTTTATTGTAAAACTGAAACATTTTTATTTATCTATCAGAACCGTTCTCCTCAGTGAAGTCTTGTAGCTATGAGCTGCTGTTTAATAAAACATTGTTAAGCATATTTATTTTTTAATCTGTTTCTCTCAAAACCAAAGAAACAACTATGTTCATTTATCTGTGGAAGGTTCTTGATGTTTTTTGATATTTTTGGGTTCCTTTCTATTTCTACCTTTTTCAATATACTTTAGCTTTTCAGAAAGGTAACACATTATCACGTCTACTAGTTTCAGTAAGAATTTTTATACTATAAACATAAAATTGAATTTTTTCTAACACATTTACTTTGATAAAAAAAGAATAAACTTACCAAGCAGTTAATCTTTACTAGTTTTTAATACACATGTTGTCAAGTAAATCTTAATAATTTCAACAGAATTCAGCCATGATAATTTTTATGCCAACACCTCGATTATTTCACTCATATAACTGAGTAGTTAATTATGAAAGAATTTGAATCTGATGACCTTTCTTGTAAAGTTATTTATTACGATAAAACTTTTTTTTTTGTGAAATAATGGTTTGATACTTCATTTTACATCAAAGAATAATGAATGAACTTTTGTTAGTCTCTTACTTCAAGCTTTGGAGGCAGGATTCAAACCTGATTTATGCCTTAATGTATGTGTTAAAAATAGCTGCAGTAGACTATCCTTTAATCAGTATGCTTTAGAATCACTCTGTTATTAATTCATCTAGCATTTGAAATAGAAGCTGATGATCAAAATGTTAATCTACACTTTCTCTTCATAATCTAGTTGTGTTTAAAATGACAAAAAGTTATTGTTAGCCTGATTTTTTTTATATTCCTTCCATTTTTGCTATTAGTAAGAAATAAATAAAAGACTTTCAAATGTCTGTTGTAAAGCTAAGTCCCATCTCCTTGTTTGTATTCTTTTCTCATAAATCCTACCAAACAGATGTACATGGTCATTGTCAGCTGTATTTGTCACTGTACAAGCTGTCTCTTGCCAGTTTTTCAGCATGTTGTTAGACATGATTTATTGTGTGCTGTCAGTCCTGTAGTTTCTTTACAAAGAAGCAAATTTGACTACCATTCCTGAATGAAGAAGTCATCCAAATAGTAGTCATAAGAGTGTAGAACTTATCTGATCATCTGTAACTTGATGTTTACTCAGTCTCTCAGTTTTCCATTGCTGGGCATTTTGGATGGGAAAAAAAAAAGAACATATTACTCTACTCCATTCTCATGGGAAAAATAATCACACATTTATACAAATGCCCCCATATTCTATATACTTTTAAATAAAAGACTGCATATTTTCCTGTGGTTTTTAATGTCCTTTATTACACTGAAAGTTAATCTCCTTGGGCTATCAGAGTGCTGAGTTATTGGCCAATTATCTCATCATAAAACTGTTCACAAGAGATAATACATGGACAGTGAATAAATCTTAAGATCGTATTCACGTCACTTCATAAATCCAGATCAGGCGGAATTAATCATCATAATCTAGTTGCCCATTAACATATCTGCAGTGGAAAACTGTGTTCCTTTCACACATGCACATTTACACATCTCTGACGAACTGATGTAATAGTCATACAGACAGTGATTGATACTGGACTGATGACTTACAACAGGAAGGGAATGTGGTAAATATATTTAAGAAATCCATTTACTGTAAAATCCTCCAATCCCCACTTCAAGAATTTATCAGCTGTGGTTAAAGATACATGATGCTGTACAAGGTCCATTTTCTCTTCAATGTTTTTCAACAATCGGTATTCGGCAAAGCCAATCCACTACAAACAGTTCCAAATAATGCTTATAACTTTGTAATGTAAAATAGCTATGCTCTACAATACACATTACCTTACAAAAGAGAATCAATAGACATTAACATTTGTAAGTTTTTGACATTGTCCTTTCAAACTGTACTGTAAACTTTCTTTGTGTGTGACAGATTCTACTGCTGTTGTCAGAAGCATATGGGTCTCAAGGTGAAAGCAGCCATAAGCAATACAAATGTCACTTTGACACTTTCAGGAGTTCCTGATTATTTTGCAGAGAAGCTTCAGGTGTTATAAAATCTATTAATGTTGTTTTATCAAATTAATTCAACATTGGTGGATGCTATTTTTCTCCCTTTCTTCCTCAAGTATGCTCACAAGGCCTTTTCAAACCTGAACACTCCCATTTCCTTCTGAATGTACCTAGATACATCTTACTCTTCTAGTCTTCTGATAGCAAGGAAAAAACAAATGGCAGTGATTTGACAGACACTGTCATTTGTTCCTACTACCTTACTTTATTGATTCATATCACAGAACCTAACTGTTTGGACAACACAGCTCTCTTCAAACCTGAGTGCTGCTAATGTACCCAAAGAAAATAAAAGTTATACCTCAAATGAAGATTCATCCAGGCATTGTCATATATCCAGTACAGCTGGTGTTGCTGTCCATGGAGAAGCTATCCTGAAATTTTCCACATACAATAACCTACCTTTGTCTGTTCAGAGCCCTAATCATCATTAATCATTCAGAGTAAAACATCGCTGCATGCATTCTTAGACTGGGATACCTAATTTGGCTAGCCCATGGTAAAAATAATAATAATGGTAATAAAATGACTGAAAAAAATTACTTGGGAGATCCTGGATTTGAGCAGTGGATGTCCTTTGCTTCAGGAAAGCAACATTTGCTGTTTCCATGAAAAATAATATGAAAATTTTGCCTAACATTTAGCCTCTGAAAAATTCTGTTTTGCACGTTTGGCAGAGATGCAATTGAGTTTGGCTGGTACATTTTTCAGAGCTTTAGCTCCTCAGCTGGAACTGTGAGGCATGAGGCTGCCTCTCACCTCCGAGGTTGCAGTAGTGCATAAGATGAGTCTAGGTTCACAGAATCCTGAAATATTAACAGACTGAGCATAGCAGAATGTAGACTTCCACACATTATTTTCCCCTATATATAGTCTCTATGTACAATGCTTGGCAAGAACAGGATTCACATGAAACAATCAACTCATGGAAAACAAGTTGCACTGGCATATGCCTGAACTAGCCTTTAAAAACAGATGAAGAGAAGTTTATGTTAAAATGAGCCCTTTCTTGGATTTCAGCATCATCCTTGTGACATTTCCACTCAGATTTAGGAGGCACAACCTGACACCCTTGCCTTGGGTTATGAGTCTCAGCTAGGCATTACTCATAAAACAAATGCAGAAGAGATAGTGGCCATGCCTCCTTCTTCTTTATACACCAAGGTTCAGTGAACAGAGCATTTATTCTGTTGCTACAAAATCTGGGTGTAATTCTGTCTAAAAGGAGCTGAACACATAGTTGTCATACCTTATAAGGAGGACACTTAAGTTGAAACTGTTTCAGCATTAAAAAATAAAAGATTTATTTGAGCAGTGGAGGAAAAGGGTCCATTCTATAGATTATTCATCAAATTCAATAGCTCAATATTGTTATATGTTCCAAAAAACACTTAGTTATTTCATTATTAAATACTATAATATGTTCTTGTGTGCTAATTTATCAGCTCTCTTTGAGAAATCCTGAACACCGTGAAGTCCGTGGATTTTTGACTGTTGACTTTAAAGGAGACAAGATTCTGTGGAAAGCGCTAACCTGCAGAAGATGGTCTCAAACAAAGCAGAAATTGGGCTGCTTATTCCATTTCTGACAACTTGTCACTGAAATGTATTCTCTTTGTGCAACTGAAAATTACATCAACTGGTGTTGTGGAACTATTTTTCTTAGATGAGTCCAAGAAGTCTTCATCCTTATCATCCCAAGCAAAACACATCAGTGAAAACGAATTTTCAAAGGGACAAATTAGGTGAACAAATAGCACTGCTATGAAGTCCCTGTTAAAGAATAAATTAGTCTTATCACCTAGCCAAGGTGCCTTCTTCCAAGAATCTCTGGTCTCTGCTGAAAACAAAACAAAACCTCCATCCTTTTTAATTTGTTTTTGAATATTTTGGATTCTGAATACTGTGTAACTTTCCTGCATGCAAAATATGACTTGATATATTTAAAAGGTCCTGTCAGATCTGATACTGTTGTTATTTTAAAAGCTTCCAGAGATTTTTTTTTGAAGTTTTATGAAGCTAACTTAAAAGACTGCCAGCAACAATCTAATGAGCTTCATTCATGTAATCCTAGGAAATGAAAAGAAGCTGAAGTATATTTTCATGAGTGTCGAGTACAGTATCCAACTGCACATATGCAATCTGAATGTGGCTTTGGCAAAATTAGAGAAAAAATATGCATAACCAAAGTGACTTGAGTAGTAAGCGTGTGGCAAATGCAAAAGAAATGGGCTTTTTGGTATGCAGGGAAAAGGAAGCCTACAAGCAGATGATTGACTAGAGACTGCAGCTTGGCAGCATGCACAGCTTGCTGCACTGACAAGAAGTTTTCTGATGTGTGTCTACTTTATTTCGTAAATTGTTACAGAACAAAGAAGGAAGAAAAGTTGAAGCTGCATTTTCCCAGGTATAATAATGAGTTTCTGAAGACACAAAAATGTAAGAGATTATTAAGCTCTCACTGAACTCTGTTATATAACTTGTGCATACCTGATGCTTTTCTTTCCCATTGGAAAAACATGGTCAGATCTACCTCCAGCCTGACTATGCTTCTTTGCTTTCATTTCAATGAAATTATATTGACCTAACCTGCTGAATATCTGACTTATGGTGCATATCTCCACATATGGTGGTGTTTTAGGAAATAAGCACCTGTAGGTCTGGTGTTTCCAATCTTTGTTGGTTTTTTTTTTTTCCTCTCCATATCCACTCCCGTTTTCTGGCAGAGCATTTCAATATTGAGTCAATAGTGCTGCTAATCTGACAGACTTCACTTTAAAGCAGTATATTTATGTGGTTCATTCTTGTAAAACTTGGAGTTGCCTTCTACTGCAAAAATCCGGTTCAATTCTACAAGGATATTTGTAGGACACAGATTTTCATAGGGTGAGAATACGAATAGTGCCTTAGGATTTTTCTCCTCCTATCTTCACATATTTTAATAAATAAAGTTTGTGCAAAATAATACTACCTCTTGCACAAAATACCAGTGAGACTGTGAAAAAATAGGAGTAATTCTCCAGACATATCCCAGTGCTTTTCATGTACATCCATGGATAATATATTTCACTTTACCAGAGATAACATACAACTATGACTTAATACAGACATTTCATATTGTGAGTTCCAAAGACTGTTGTATAAAGAACAAGGTACAAGGTGAGATTCTGTGCAATTGTCTTCCAGGAAGATTAATACAGTGTCCTCTGAGGACATTGCCACACCCTGTAGAGGAGTGGGTGATACCTTCTGAAGATGTTAGCCTGAGGTTGCTTTTATTTTTTTGCTTTTCAGGATTTTTTTTCAATTCACTTGAAATCTCCTGCTGTGATTAATAGATAGCTATCAGTATCAAAGCTAGATATGCTAAAGCTTTCTCATGTAAGTGATTATGATGCTGCAGTCACAATAGTATGAAATTTGAGCAGCTAAGTTAATTACCAAATTCCTCTTGCCCACCTCTTGCCCATCTCCAGCCTGGGAGAAACAGAGTGAAACACATATAATGCTTTGATGTTGTGCAAGCAGGGTTCAGCAACAGCTAAAACATTGGTGAGTTATCAACACTGGTTTGGTCACAAATCTAAAGCACAGCAACATATAGGATACTATGAGGAAAATTAACTTCATCCCAGCCAGACCCAGTACAATGGAAAAAGAAAGAAATGTGTAGGCCTCCAATAAAAATCACCAGTGTGGCAAAATAATCCTCCAAGTAATTAAAACACACAAAAAATAATTAAAAAACAAAACCAAAAAACATTCCAGGAGAATCCGCCTATATAGGTTGAAGCAAACTCCTGTGAAGTTTGGTCTGCTTCCTCCTTCCTCTTGTCTTCTTTAGAGGCTCGATATCTTTCATTTTTGATTTAATTGTTCAGAACATAACAGCATGATAAAAGTTTTTTTTATGGAAATTTCTCACAGCAACACAATCAATCATATTTCCAACTCATTCACTGTCTTGAGCCCCTGAGCCTCAAAGTCTTCTTTTCTATGGAGCTTACTTGTTAATTTAGCACTGATCAAAGGCTAAAACATTTATCATGCTTATTAGTGAATAAACCTAGCAGCAGGTATCCCAAGTGAGGAAGCAAATCCTCATTTCCTGCAAGAATGAATTGGAAATTATCCAAAGTGCTTGCAAACATTTTTCAGGAGTGACGAATTGTCAAAAAGAAAGCAGCTGCTAGATGTGGCAGCTCTAGGGTTAGGAGGAATGAAAAAAAAACAAGAAAAAAAGAAAAGCATCTTGCAAAGGTATCTTCAGACTACCTCATGAGGATATTCTACAGTTTCATTTACTGTAATTGTCTCTGAAATCCTGTATCAGCTGATCTTAGAACCAAGTTACAAAGTAACTGTATAAACTATTGTGGTTATTAATGTTTTCACATAAATGGGAAATTCTTCACACTTGCTCCTCTAGAGCTCCAATCTTTTTTAATTCCTAAAAATGCATATTGACATGCTAGAGAGTGTTCTCTAAAGCATCGTCTGTACAAATCTTCTCCAATTTGACCTCAGGAAAAGTAGTAAATCCTGGTGCATGTGGACCTACCTTTTCTAATACATAGCAGAGGGAAACAAGGGCTGCATTGTGCTCAGGTTTACCACTAAAGGTTTGGACCCAGTTGCAAGTAGGGTAAACAGGCCACAAAAGTTTCTTGGGGAACTGGGAACTTAAAACCTGTTGAGCTAAAACTCAAAAGTAAGTAGGGACTTGCTCTATCTGATGAAGGCAATCCCACCTAGAGTTTTTGATTTGTCCCACTTGATACTTACCCAAGCTGTTATTCCATGTCTTATTCATTGGTCTTCTCTCTCTTGCTTGCTTATTATTACTTCACTTGGACACACAGTCTGATCTTGGTTCATCTTCCACCCAAACTCCATCCTATCTTGCTGTATGTAGACCACCTTTGGGTCTATCTCATTGAAAGTTGTGGGCTTCTAAATACTTCGGTGTTTTCTCCCTCTGCATTTATCCTTCAGATTTCAGTGCTCTGACGTAGCTAACTCCATATCTGTCTTGATATGCTGCCCAGGAGAGCAAAGAACTTGGAATGATTGCAATATTTACCTGTAAAGTTTACCAGTACACTGCTGCTTTACAGTAAAAGTATGTTACTGAGTGCATACTTTTTCAGCTGCTGTATCTGCCACACTTATGGATTATTCAACAGAAGGACAGACTCCCTAACAATCTTTACAGAACAAGACAGATATGTGTACGCATCTATGTGTTGCATAAGAAAGGAAGGTTACCCTACAGAGGAATCAGTAGGTGTTCTTGTTTCATATAGCTGTTCTTAGTAAAGTGTTTTTGTGTTTTGATAAATGTTTTGTGTATTGATTTTGTGTATTTGATAAGTGTGTTATAAATTGTGAAACTAAGTGAGAAACTCAGTACCATTCTTAACAGTGGATTATGGGCTTTTTTAAAATTTTCTTTTTACCTGGATTTCTTCTTTGCAATATGATCTGTTGTGGTTTAAACTGGCAGGCAGCTAAGCACCACACAGCCGCTCACTCACTCCCCCCCGCAGTAGGATGGGGGAGAGAATCGGAAGAGTGAGAGAACATGAGAACACATATGGGTTGAGATAAGAACAGTTTAATAATTGAAATAAAATATTATAATAATAATAATAATAATAATAATAAGAAGAAGAAGAAGAAGAAGTAATGAAAAGAAAAATAACAAAAAGAGAGAGAAATAAAACCCAAGAAAGACAAGTCATGCAAATGAAAAAGAAAATAAAAACAATTACTCGTCATCAATAAACCAATGCACAGCCAGTCCCTGAGCAGCAGCCCCCTGGCTAGCTTTCCCCTAATATATATACTGAGCATGACGCCATATCGTATGGAATATCCCATTGCCCAGTTTGCGTCAGTTGTCTTGGCTGTGGCCCCTCCCAGCTTCTCGTGTATCTCCAGCCTTTGCAGTCAGTAAAGCATGAGAAGCTGAGAAGGCCTTGACTCTGTGTAAGCACTTCTCAGCCATAAGGAAAACATCTCTGTATTATCAACACTCTTTCCAGCACAAATCCAAAGCATAGCCCCATACTAGCTACTACGAATTAACTCTGTCCTAGCTAAAACCAGCACAGAGCCCAGCGGTGTTCTGTGTACTAGCTCACTCATGCAAGGTGCTTCAGTCTCTCAATCCCCAATGAGAGTTTGCTCTGGAGAAATTTTCAGCTTAGAACTGACAGATATGAAAGACCTTTGTTGCTGTCCATGTTGGCCAGTATCCCCAACGGCAGAAACTTGCAGTGTTTGAATATACTTTTCTGTGTTAAATCAAGTTTATTGGTGAGAATATAGTTATTATTTTCTATTATAAATATTAGAAACCCATAGAAATTAGATTATGTGTATCCCTCCCTCAGTAGAAAGGAAACCACCCATAAACAAGTTTTCTCATATTTGTGGTTATTTTACTTTTGTCTTAATATTCAGTGCCTATTTTCATGCCAAAGTGGGGAAGAGGCAAGAAAACATGAGTTTCAGTTTTCTCACTGAATGTCTTACATAGTCCTGAGCAGCAGGTATGTCCAGGAATAGTGTAGGTGAATGCAAAAGCTATGATATATTAGTTTAAGGGTGGGATTTAACTCGTAAATTCCTCAAATGTCTCCACATTGTCAAAAGTTCATGGGCTTAACTATGGACTTTCAGCTGTTACAGGAAGAGTCCTAATTATACAGACAAACATGACAGCTGAAAAAAAAAACTGTAAAGAGTAATTTAAAACACATAGAAATTCCTCTTATTTATACAGTGGATCTTAACAATTCTATGTCGTCCTGCTGAAGAGAAGTATGGTTGTAATTTGAAGACATTGTACTTTGTCTTCTATTCTATATTCTCTCAAAGGGAAAACAAGAAGCCATGTGGAACAAAATCAAGTCTCCTACTTGCTCTGCTGTCATCAGAACTCCTCCTTGGTAAGGATCCTCTAAGAAATACAGATCATCTGATTGAAAATGAGAGGTAACAGCCATTTACTCAAAAAAAAAAAACCCCAAATACAATCCCAAACTTGAGAAATCATGTTTAATATTCCCTCCTCACCTTGTATTTTTATTGTCGCCTACATCACTACAAATTACAATGTTAGATATTTGAAGATAACAATAAAAATAGTTAATATCTGAAAAATAGTACTATGAATATTAACTCCACAAAATGCTACATTTTGGATTTATTGAAACTGACATAACATTCAATCCCTCTATTTCTTAAAAATCAGATAACTTTGCCACAAACTAAGGCAGAAATCCTGCAATAACTCAAACAACTGTTTATTCTTGAGAAGGAATACAAAATTTTGGAGGTGACCAATGCCTAGATAACATCAGAACAAGTTCAAATGATTCTTTACTTTTATTGAGTATTTTCTGAGTACAAACAAAGGCAGAGAAGAGATACTTCAGTGTTTAAGCCATGTAATTTAAGTTTAGAAAATGAACATACAACATTTCTGATATTGTTACTTAAAATGCACATTGAAATACTATTGTTGTTATGGACTGCTAAACAGATAAAGAAAGATGTGCAAATACGCATTTTGACAATTTAACAGAACAAAAAATGCAAACTTGACAGTAAGCACTATTCAGTTGTGAAATAATCTCCCTTGGGAAGTGGTGGAAAAAAGCTCCATCTCTAAGAATATTTACAATTCTACGACACAAAACATTGGAAAATATACTGTAGGGAACAATTTTGTACTGACAGCAGCCTGGACTAATCTGCCATTCCCTTTCTGTAACTTCTATAATACCTGTGAAGAATGTGTTTCAGTTATTCGATCTTAAATTCTCCTTTGAATCACCCATAATCTACCGTAGACTTTGATTACAGCATACATTTTAATAATCAAGAATATAGACTCTCAAAAAAGGTTGTATAGTAACCTGAATAATAAATAATGTAGGCAATGCTAAACTACAACAATGTCAAATGCACTAAGCTTCTTTCATGCCTATGAACATGGTTGCATGTGTATTTGAACATGGCATGGATCCTCCACACAATATTCCCCTCCTTTCAACAAGTACCATGGGCTACCAATTAAAAACAATGTGACATTATACAAGCTATTCCTGGCTTGTGAATTACTGTTGCAAGTATAATAAGGGAAGTAAGAAAAGGCCTTAAAAAATGACCACCCAATTGTCCCCCAAAAATCCCCCAAAAGAGATAAATGTTATTGTTCCACAGAGATCAAATATACACTTAGTAAAATGTATTTTACTGGGAGAAGTTCTCAGTTTTTCCCCGTATTTTGTGCAGTTACTATTTCTTTTCCCAAACTCAGCTTTTGAGCTGGTTTTAAAATGGCACTATTTTGTACCTTTGCTTCATTCTTGTGTATGATTAAAAGGGCAGGGTACAAAAGAGATCCCAGATTAGCCACCAGCATACACCTAAATGAAGTCCCACCTGGGGAAGTGTTGAAGGCAGTCATTCTACATTTCAAATACCTGTAGGTTTCTCTCTTAACCCATCCTTAATTTCCTTGATAGACTAATAAGATGGGCTGTGACATTGCTTTGATAACCCGGTCTCTTTCTCTTTTTTACTTTGCCCTCGCATTTCTGAGTATTTCCGAGTAACCATTTTATTTTCAGCTACTGCAGCCCATCACAGTGAAGAATCAAGATCTGAGTCTTGTCAGAGCTAGATCCAGATTCCCCAAAAGCCAGTGGGTCCTGCCACTCACGTCAGCTGCAGCTATATCAGGCTCTGAGGAAGTGTCAACTTTTGCTGTTACTTACTATTTCATCTATTATTAATGAAATTATTTTATGGTGAACACTTACATTCCAATGACAAGAAGAATAATAATGTTAGTATTGGCGACATTGTTTTTTGAGAGACACCTGTTATTGTTCAGTTTGGATCAGTACCTGGCAGACACAGACATGACAATGATTTTTCTACCTTACTCATGGTAGCTGTTGATTACAATTAATTGGAGCTTATTAAGGACAAGTATATGTTGTGCAGTAGCAGACGTCTTGTTCAGTATAATAATTTATCTTGGGAAAACTCATTAATCAGTGCTCTTTTGGTGGAAGAGGACTGATGACGAAGAAATAATTAATTCTCTGTAGACCAATGCTTTAGGGCACTGAGTCCACAGTGTATTGATCTTTGAGGTGTGTCTTTGTATATTCCTCATCTGCTAATGACAGGGCAAAACAGAGGAAGGTGAGTTTAAATTCCACTGGACTCTGATACTGAACCAGCTGAGGGCTGGGGTTTCTGCAGGCATCTTTAGAAAACAATAAGCATTCATATGAAGCAGGAAAGCTTGGTGGTTTTGTGAACCAGATTATAACAATCATAATAGCATATGAGCCCTTGTTAGCCACTGTCAAGCAATGGGGTAGCTGATAGGCTGAGTAACTTTGGTAAAACAGGCAAAATCTTACAGGCTAAATATAATTTCCTTAAACATTGATTGTGTGACTTGTGCGGTCACTACATTGTCACTGGTCACTGGTTTTCACTTCCAATGTCACTTGTTTGTCCCAAAAGCTAAGATAACATTACCATTGTACTATATGTCAGGCCAAGTATTGAGAAACTCAGCGGAATTTTCTTCCAGGTAATTTAGGGTTCGGCTAGTTGTGTTTTTTTTTCTCTCTGCTCGATAACAGTAGCTAATATCAGAGAAAAAGCTTGTGCAAACAGCTTATGAAAGGTGGCTGTTCCTCATTTGACATCAGAATTCAGAACGCTTTTGTGTCATTACAGATTTGTTATCGTAAAGATGAGGAAACAAGTGGAAGCCACTAAGACTTTTTGTTATGTAGGTAAGATAAATTTAAACAGATATATAAAGCGGAGTGTGTTTTCTCTATATGCATCTGAACATTAACCACTGTTATTCACACGGGGTGACTGACAATAGGTGGGAGACTTGATTAATTTGATTCATGGCTTTGCTTTTTACTTAACTGTGTCAGCTTAGAAGAAGTACAAAACACAACATACTGAGTTGTGAAATTTAGCTGGAAGTCCTAGTAGGTGGTCATGCAGAGATATTTCAACTGTGCAGATAAAAATAAGCTAGACAGGAAGACATAAGTGTTCTTACAGCATATCTAATTTAAGGAGAGCCACTGGATAAGTGCCTGGGCCTAATTTTTGGAGAAGGATGAGAATGCCAAGATAAGCTTTGCATTGCAAGTTAATTAGCATGTTTGTAAAAAGGAGAGAAAAACTGTCTCTACTGTCATAGGAGACATCTCAAGTCAAATTTTGATTATGCTCACAAAAGGCCAGATTTGTATTACAAATCTATTGAGTGAGATCCAACAATTTGATATTTGAGTAATGAAGTCCTTGTATTCACATCGATATCTGAGACAACAAAATGACTTCTGCCATAATATTTCAAGATGATTTTTCTCATTAGAAATTTACATTTATTCTCATTAGGTTTGATTCATCTCTCTCTGAAATCAGTAGGAGCTTCTCTTTTGACATGAGATGATGGGCTTTGCATGGTTTCTATTACTGTGGCTGTGCCAGAAGTCACACACTACTCTCAGACTCAAGAGCTCAGTGGTGCACATGAGTGTAGTATCTAAAAACTACATTGGGGGTTTCTGTTACAGGCACTGTGGTAAATGTACTTTTTAATATTCTTGTGTCTTCTTTCCTCAGATTCCCTGAGACCTAGTAGATCTATCTTCTAGCTCTGGAGTTTCCCCTGTTGCAATGAATTTGTGCCATTCCTATTTGCATCCTTCTCATGAAACATTTTCTTCTGTAGAGGAGTGAATTACCTATGGTGAAAGTTGAATAGGTTGAGATTCAGAGTTAGTGAATTTTAGAAATCAAAAATAAACAATTACTAGTGGAAAAAACCATAATCAACATTAAAAAGGAATCTGTACTTGAAATAGCTGATACTCAGTTTGTATAAAGTCTGTGCCAATGCTCAGGGACTCTTTTAAACACTGTTAAGTAAAACAGAATTATAGTTGAAGAATGGCTTGAGGCAAAGAATTAATGAAAAAACTACCCTGTTGTGAAACCTAGCAAATTAGGAGCTATAAAATGGGTATTATATTTAGAAGTGTTAAAGCTGGTTTGAGTTTTTAGATTTCAGGAGGGGAAGTAAGATGTACTCAATAGAGTACATCTGTTACCAGTTAACTTAAAATAGTCAACACATTGCTGACCTTGAAAAAACAATAGACATTAATATAGTGAGAAGGTAAGTGAAAGTTCTGACCTCAAAATAATTAAATGAAAGTTATTCTGTTGGTTGATATAGTTTTCAGTGTCCTAGAGCCTTTTGCTCCCTAGATGGTTTCAGAAAAGGTAAAGTTGTTATCACTCAGAGAGATAACATATTCTAATGAGAATAACTGTTAAATAAGCACTTTCAAAACCAGTCAAAACTGACAACACTTAATGTTTGAATTATGTTTTTTATTTAATTACTCATTTAAGTATTAGTATCCGTATGTTCAGCACTTCAGTAAGGAAGATGTGTCCATTTCATGTTTTTTCCTTCAGGCAGAAGAAAGGGAGAGGCATCTGGCCCGGCTCCTCTGATTTGGTGCTCAGGTAGAGCAGGGTCAGTGAGTGGTTAGTGGCATGCAACATTCAGCAAATCTCAGAAGGAATTAGAGGGAGAGGGCAAAAACACACTGGAAGAAGGAGGGGGAATTGACTGTGTATATCTGCAGCAATCAGCTCTAGAAAAAAACATGCACACCTTCATTCAATTACAATGTTGGAAAAGAAACTTGAATGTAAGACTGCTGTCCTTATGGATATATGCTGGTATTAGCAAAAGGCTGCATTAGGGGAAAAAAAAATCCTGTCAGTAACATTCAGCTGCCTAGGATATAGAGAACAGAATGCAGATCTAAAATTTTATGCAAAAAAAGGGAAGGTGATCAATGTGTACTCCAACAGCAACAATCTTTGTACACATACAGTGCAGACGAGCACTGATGAATGGATACTGAGCCAATGTGAGGTGCCATACTTCCATGTAAGTCAATGGTGATGAGCAGAAAAGTCACTTACTCATATCAATGAGAGTCAGTTCCTACTGTCCAGCAATATATACACAACACCAAGTTGTGCATGCCTGAATGAATATGGCCAAATGTGCCTACACAGATGAGGCATGTACCTAGAGGAATAAGGCATGAGGATTCATTATAATTACATGTACTTTGTGCACAACGAACAAAAAAAGCCATTTAAATATGGTATTATTTATTACATTTATACCGCTTACCTTGCGCACTTGAAGTATCACTACGTTCAAGTGAAAAAAAGCTAAACTGAACAAGTTTTATCTTAAGTTCTTAGACGGCAACTAGGACAGAGTAAGCTATGTTTTGTTTTTACAGTAAGCTATGTTTCAGTTTAGTCTGAAGCAAGACCCTAGCATGTGCTATAACATTAAAGAGTCTTTGGCAAGATTACATCCCTTCTGAAAAAATGCTGACAGCTAGATATTATAGAGTTGTTGCTTTCATATGCAAATCTGAACTTCTGCGCCTGGTTCCCATCAACAATTCAGAAAATAAATTGCAGACTTTTTTTAATTAAAATATTTTAACAATAAAACCTGAGGAAAGCAATCCTGAAGTATCTTTGATGTAATAGAAGATAAAATACAGTGACAATTTTGCTAATGTATGTGAAAGGTGCCATTTATTTCCTTTTCCAATAATTGAGTTTAATGTCAAATCACAGATCAGTTCATTATCAGTCAGGGCTAGAGGCAACATCACCCACCTGAGTGTATTTTGAACTGAGGTGTAAATCTGAGATTGAGTTGAATGGTCATGTTTTTCAGATAGTCTCGGGCAGTAAATCAGACACTTCATTTAGAAACAGATTTATTTGAATGGTGTAACAAGCAGACATTGATAAACAAACTTTTCTTTGTCAGGAGGAATAATTGCTGGCAACCTGAGTTTTAACACGAGGCAGGAGCTTTATCACTGAGCTAATTTATTTAATCAAGGAAAGTTCCTGAGACAGAACTACTGAATTTTGAACATAAAAGCTTCGGAAAAGGTTACAGACAGATACATAAAACTTAAGGATTTAAGTGAAATGAGCAGCAGACCTAAAAATAATCTTGGCATAGGATAATGCCATATGAATTTTATGCGGTAGCTTGATGTATCCAAAATCTTATTAGGTTCTGATCCACAAATGCCATTTTTCACCAGGCAAAAGGTTGATAGATCAGAAAATTCTGAGAAAGGAAAAACAGCTTGACAAGAAGTGATTGTCTTGTAGCCCTGTACAAAGAGTATGTATGAGCAGGGCTGGTGTTGTAAATGTTTAGTCACAGTTCCTTCCAGCAAAACGTAAGATATAAAGTTAACTCAAGGGATTTTACTGCCTGTGACGAACTGAGACTATATAACCTTCCCAGTCTTCAGTTACTCAGCATTTTCATACCTCTGCTATTTTCAAATGCTTCCTAGGTTATGATAAGAATTCACAATAAAACCGGATGCTTTTACCACATGAACAGTAACGAAAAATGTGTTCCCTGCTCTCTGTGAATTTATAAACACAAATTCATTACACAAAGCAGAACAGGGAAGCAACAGCTCTACGTAAAGTGTCATTCATTCCAACATGTGAGCATTTTTTGAGACAGTTGGTCAAGACAAGAAAAGGAAATAGTTGAAGTGGTGAGAGGAGCAAACACAAAACACGTACCAAAAACAAAGTCTTAAAATGTGATCCCTGTAAAACAAGAGAAAATTCTGTTGTCCTGTCCTAGTTTTGGCTGGGATAGGGTTAAATTTCTTCCTAGTGCTGTGTTTTTGATTTAGTATGAGGAGAATGTTGATAACACACTGATGTTTTCAGTTGTTGCTAAGTGCCCTCCTAGTCCAAGGACAGCTCCCATGCCTACTGACTGAGCTAGGTACACAAGATGGGAGGGAACATAATCAGGACAGCCAGCCCAGCTGGCCAATGGGGTATTCCATACCATGTGACGTCATGCTCGGTATATGAACGGTAGGCGTGATCCAGGAAGTACCGATCGCTACTTGGTTATCGGTCAGTGCGGGTGGTGAGCAATTGCATTGTGCATCACTCATTTTGTATATTCTATCATTATTTATTATCATTATTCTCCCTTTTCTGTTCTATTAAACTGTCTTTATCTCAACCCACGAGTTTTTCTCACTCTTACCCTTCCGATTCTCTCCCCGTCCCACTGGGGGGCGGGGGGGAGTGAGTGAGCGGCTGCGTGGTATTTGGCTGCCTGCCAGGTTAAACCACGACATGCCCTTTGGTCATGCACTCCATGACGAATAGAAGAGGCAAAATAGGAAGACAGAAATAATAAGAGGATTCTCTTTTGTGCAGCTATGAACTCCACACAGGACTTGTACACAGCCTTCACCGGGGTCCTGTCTGAACAATTAACTGTCAGTTGCCTTCACTCATATCTCTTGTGTTTCCCAAAGCAGCTACTGGTGGTGGCAGCTGCTCTCCACAGCAGATTCAGCCAAGGGGAGGAGTAGTGGCATTCACTCCACCATCTTTGCTGTATTAACACAAACTCTACCAGAGGACAGCAATGTTAAACTACAGGGCCAGAACAAGTCACTGGAGGTCATCTGCATTCCCTTCAGTGCATGAACTAAACTTCTGCACTCCCTCTTATCCCTCACCAAAAGTTTTTTCTGATCTCTTCTAAGATGAAGACATTGAGAGATATATTAACCTTCTAAACGTCTGGGTTTTTTACTGTCTGTTCAGTTGCTCCTAGTTTGTACAAAGTGCTTTTGTCAGAGAAATTCACAGCAAACCAATGGCAGTATCCAGAATTCTTGGTGGAGGGAGACATTTAATAAATTCCAGTCCCATGATGAAAAATTGCATCAAAATTTGGGCAAGAGCAGAGCATAGGCTGAGATGATCAAAGCTGTTGCTTGCGAGATTCTGTCCCAATGCATCGGTACGATTACAACAAATACCTGATTCAAAATAAAGAGCGTAGTGAAAACTCTTGTCACACAATCACCTAGAGAGCTACACATTAGAGAAATAAAAGTTAAGCAATTAAAAACCTGTTTGTTGCCTTAGGTATGTTTCAGTTCTTTGTTCATCAGCTCCATTGCTCTGTCTGTTCCACTTAATGGTTCATTTGGCTGAATTCGGGACCAAAAAAGAAAGAAACCAATATACTGTGCAAAAGAGAATATTGTTATGTTTTCTCAGGGTGTGCTGGCTGCAGGTCAGAAGCCCTATGGTGACAGCTACCAAGGTACTGTCTTACTTAGTATACGGAGACATACAGATTCAGGAAAAACTTTTATATTTAGTATTCTGGTCACATTTGCTTTAGAATATGGCTCTAAAAATCTCAAAGGCAAATGGAAAGTACAGCAGATCTTATTAGCAGTTAAATTTTAGGTCTGGGCCTTTTCTCACACAGGTTTTAATAAAGATACTCTTTATTTTTAGTAACATGAGAGAGCAATAAAGCTCTATGTATTTAACTTCTGTCCACTTTACAGAAGAGGTACTCTATGGAATCAGATGAAATATCCCTCTGGCACAATATCCTGCCCCTGATAATGGCCAGTGGTAGACACTTAGGAAAGAAACAAGCTTATGTCTAGCTAATCTTTGCCCTCATATACCCCACCTTTAATTCATCAGCAGTTTGGAGACTGGCCTCTGGATCACCAAGTTTACATGACTTTGATGGAGTTATTGTCCCTGAAGTTGTCCAGCCTCGTTCATCCCTCATCACAAATGCGTTTTGCTTTCAACATTTCCAACAGTCCAAGTAAAAGAGGAAATGAGTTTACACTCTACTTGTAAAGCTTATTATGTTTTCCTCATTTTGGCTCATTAAAGTCACCAGTCAGTAGAAGTTTACCACCAAATTCAGTTGAAAATGAGATCAAAGGTGAGTTCCCAAACTTTCTGATATTCAAGGAAATTCAGTTATACACTTTTGTTTAGAAATATGTACTCCACCTTCACTATGCCTCTGACCATCTCATTGGTCCCACAAGGGTCAAGATACTATAGTAGGATTTGAATCACCCAGGATTTCCACCCTGACTAGACACAAAACTATTATAAATCTCAAGTCAAAATCCATTCTCATGAGACATATGATTTTAGTTTGCAGGTCAAAAAGAACTGATCTGAAACTGAAATTTTAGCAGTTTTCCACAAGAATCAACTGAAATTATATTTTTCCTTTTCATTACTCTGCTTTACTGTTCCTTTACTCTGCTAAATGAATATCATAGTATTTAGTTCTATTGTTCTGAGAGAAAAAGATATTTATTGCTTAATTTGAAAACGCAAAGGTTAGTTAGTGGAATAGATGATTCTGTAAGGCTTTGTGTTGTTTTTGTTTTGATGTCATTAATGCAGTTCCTTGCAGTCTAATGCAACAAATATATAATTTGGATGCTCAAAAATTGTTATTGACATCAGACATATGCTTACCTATGCCAGTGTAATAAACCAGTAAACCAAAACTGCTGTCCTACTATATCAATACAGCAAGTTTCTGCAATATCATTAACTCTCTTGCAGAGTTCCTTTTATCGAAAGATGATTTACAGATGCCTGAGGAGACAAGTTCCCTTTCCAAGCACTTGCAAAGGGAAGATTAGAATGAGTATGAAAGAGGATGTTGTAGGGGAAATTAATGGGAAAAAATTTCAGTCTCAGACAGAAATAATTCGATTTGGAATGCTGTTAGGAATAGCAAATCCTTACCTTAGTAAAGACATTTCACTCCTAGCTAGTACTTTGGAGACAGTGGAATCAAACCCTATGTTCCTTAATCACAACCCTGCTCTTTCTCAGCCAGTTTGTACTTTCTGGGGAATAGCCACAATGTGATAATCCCCATAAAAGCAAACCAAATGAGATGCTTTTTCTTTCATAATTTTTGAGAGTTATATGGAGTATGTTTCTGATGAGTAGCTGGCAATCAGGACAAAGAACTTGCCTTATAGCAAGTTGCTGCATGCT
This sequence comes from Calonectris borealis, assembly GCF_964195595.1. Taxonomy (NCBI): domain Eukaryota; kingdom Metazoa; phylum Chordata; class Aves; order Procellariiformes; family Procellariidae; genus Calonectris; species Calonectris borealis. The sequence goes on along the minus strand of NC_134352.1, from coordinate 47,642,533 downwards.
GTAAAGTCCCATTAAAGCCCTGTTGATGCTGAGCTTATCCATTTCAGATGATAGAACTTCCAAAATTATGTCCTGAGCATGTTTGGTCTTACAGCTAAAGTGCAATGATTTTAATCCCTCAGAAGATATGAAAATGTCATACTGACATATGTAAAAGGCACACATGGGTGTAAATTTTATAATACAGGTTGGGTAGTTAGGCTGGAGATAAATCACCTCTAAATAGGCGTTAGAGGGACTTTTTGTGTGCGGAAGGTTAGGCGGCATGAGCATTCAAATAAGAGGCTATAGTTTGGTAGGAGCTGAACACAAACTGTGCTGGCACTCTTTGCCATTCAGTCCTCCTCTTTGTCCCCAGCCTTACACCTCTGTCCCCCACCCATATACCTTATGGTGAGCTAATATAGTTCATTAGGTGCAAGAACCGATCCTACAGGGGTAGGTTTCTCTTGATCCATGTGGTCAGGTTAGAACCTATACCAGGAGAAAGAAGGGGGAACTGCAACTGACAGGGTTTAAATTGCCTTAATCTGTCACGGAAGTAGGGAAGACATGTTCTCATAATCCATCGAGAGTCTATCTCTAGGAAGTTGAACTCAAAGGAAGAAAGAAGAATGCAATGTAAAAGCACAGGGATTGAGCATTTATGTGTGACGTACTTTATGTGATTTCTGGTTCTGTTAACTCATGTTTCAAAGTCACTATTATCTTAGCTATTTTCAGTCTTCAAACTAGAATTTGAGCTAGATGAAAAGATGTAAATGATTGTTTCTAGTAACACTTATTTTAATATAGATTATTTTATGTAGAGCTAGGGGTCTTAGGCTCGGGGTACAATAGAAGGGGAATTAAGAACACATTAAAAAGCTGAATAAAATTTAAGAAGAGCTTGGCAATGTAAATTTTAAAGGACATACAAGTTTCCCAGTGGAAAAGGAAGAGAGGAGGGTATTGGAAAAGGATGAGGGAGGGGAAGAAAGAGGGTTGTGTAGGAAGACCTGAAAAGTGAACATCATGGAGTTATGGAAGAGATGGGTATGAATAAGATAGGTGAAATCAGGCATGGTTTAAGTGTAAACAGAATCAGCTAGAATTTAAACAATAGATGCCATAATATCTGTTATGCTCTTTTGAAATACATTTTCAGTTGTGTGCTTTTGATAAAAATGTCTTAGTTCTGAATGTAAGCCTAAATATTATTTATTAAAAGTGTATCTTCATTGTTTGTAACTGAGGACTTCACAACTACTGCCCTTTGAAAAAAACTGATTATAGAAATCAAAAGTTTTCCTCTCCATTAATATAGTTCAGAAGTACTTTTCTTACAGTTACATCTTTACACAACATTACATTTTCCTGAAATATTGAATTTTTCTTATGTTCTATAGAAAGTCTTCAAGACTTTCATATTCCTAAGAGTCATCTATTAATTCTTCAGTACTTAGAGTGGAAATGGTTAGTGTAACACAAGTACTCATTATACTATTTAGTGGCTGACTTAATGCTTAAATAATATACTCTCTTCCTACCTATTCAAGTATACATTTTCCATGAAATTATTAACCATTTCAGATAATCAGTTCATCACCCAAAGATAAGACAAACATGTATTTAAAGTTATTTAAAATTAGCTTGGTAGTTTTGTAAATTGTCTGTCTCAGTGGCAAATTCAAGACTGGTTTCAATTTCCACTACAGTTCTAGATGGAGTGATAGCTTAGTATTATTCTAGTATCTCCTCAGGCATTCCCTTACAGGCTGGAAGAGAATGAGAGACATGTAATGGATGCTTATCTTTGATACCTTTTTCAGTGCTGCTAGCAGGAGGACTCCTCAGGTAGCCAGCTGAGAACCCACCTCTCTCTGATCTCCTTTCAGGTTATATGGCTTCAGGGAAGTGACTTGCTATAGCTGATGGGGCCCCTGGTGTTAACTTCTAAGGTCATCCAGTGACTGGTTTCCTTTCACTGAAACCAGTCTCGGACTGGTCTGTACACTAGAGACATTTTGTACATTATTCCTTTTTCAGGTACAGAAGTTTAATTTCTCATAATCCCAGGAAAATCTTTTTTGCTATTTCAACAGGTTTAGATGAGTATCTAGCCATTTTAGAACATTTCATACCTCTGCAATTCTGTTTGAGGGTAATTAAAAAATCCTAGTTTTCCAGACTAACAAGTTTGATTTATTATTATTGTTGTTCTTGTTGTTCTTATTCTTATCATTGTTCTTTTTCTTTTTCTTATTTTTATTTTTATTCTTATTCTTTTTCTTATTCTTATTCTTATTCTTATTCTTATTTTCTTATTCTTTTATTCTTATTTTGTGAAATGACAAGTTTGGGGAGGGTGGGATGAATTTTGTTTTAGTCATTCTAACACATTTTTTTCCAGATTATTTCTAACATTTAAGGCACTTGAATTCTGTTTGCTTTTGTACCACCTCACACCCTCCCAATTCCCAGATACATGCAAGCATTTAGGATTTTAATTGTGGATTTTAAACTGCCATCTCACAAGAAAATAGTGGAATGGGGAATTCTTTGAAGATAAAGCATTGCAAGATTGCCTTCAGAGAATCATTCTTAAATCACACTACTGTGTGATCTGGTCTGCTTAGCCCATCTCTGAACAGCATTACCACGTGAAGACAGGAGAGGCAAATTAATGCTTGTCCTTCCAGTTTTATTCCATCTGAGCTGTTGTTACCATTTGTCAGCAACTGTAGGATGCAGACATTCTTCTTTAGCCTCATATGTAGCTACATCCCATTCTGTAATACAGTTGTGATTTCTTCTGTACATTGCTATCTCATTCATTCCAGCAGGCAGCTCCACAAGACAGGGAGAGATCTTCATTGTCGTATGGATGGATTAAAAACATGAGCACCATAAAAGCCTAAGCAGAACATACGGGGATCTGACACTGCATTTTGTTGGAAATTCTGGAATTAAAAATAATTAATTTAATCAGAAAATTACTTGTGAATAATTCTGTCCATGTGAGTTCTCTCTTTCAAAATAATGACATTATTTGCAGGCAGGTAGGAAGTTTGGAGACCCTCAGAACTTTGATTTACAGCAGTTTTGAACACTGGTTTTGGGACCAGCCAGGCTTTCATGGAGCAACTGAGTCTCAAAACACCAGGAGCTAAAAGCTACTGAGGAGGGAGTCAGTGATCTAAGGCTTGCTAAGAGCAATGTTGAAGTCCCAGGAACCCAAAGCCCAAAGGTCCAATGTAGCTAAGCGGTTTTCTATCAGTAACGTCTTCTGTTGGAAATATCTGCAGAAAGATTTTAATTTAATATAACTGGCATTCTCGTTCAGTAAAAAAGCTTCCAACCATCCACTGCACATTTTAATACAGTTAAGACTCATCCACCTTAAGAAAATCCCATCAGAAAATTCACAAACTGATTGCAATTAGTACAACCCTAAATAATGAGACAGGCATTAAAATATTAACATAGTATACAGTATTTTAGAAGAGCAGAAACATTAGAATTAAAAGGTTTTTGTTGTTGCTGTTTTGGGGTTTTTTCCTTTCCAGTCCTTGCTCTTTCCATAGAGAAATGTGTCAAAAAGATGGAGGAGCTTCCATGTCCCACAATCTTTTCTTGAAAGTTTTAATGGCATCCCATTAGACTGAGAGGAAATTTTTCAAAGTGGTGCAGAGGGATTGCGCTATGCAACTCCTATTAAAATCACTGGGAACCTGGAGGCTAAACATCCCCCCAGCTTTGAAAATGTACCCTAAACTATCAGTAATTTCCATTTATCTGTGCTTAAATGAACTGGATGATTCATTGTATTTCATTTCTTAAATACTATGATTACATTTTTAGGTACCAATACAAGTGTGTTTAAATGATATAAGTGCATTGTAAAGTCCCAAAGCAAGCTCTTTTTCATTTGTCATGTAGTAAGCTAATAAAGACACAATATGTACGTTTTTCATTAATTATATCAACTAATTATATTATTACAAAATAAATGACAGAGAAATTGCAGTCATAGAAGGGATCATTGTTCATTTATTATGCATGAATTGCTAACTTCTAAATAAAATAGTTGTCATGAGCTAATGTGAAACCTTGACAAATTAATAAAACTAATAGATATTGATTGTAATGTTATGTGAATCATTATTGGTAATTCTGAAAAGTTAGTGCAAATACGGGTGCAAAAATCTCTCTGGAATTAGTTGAGAGAAGTGTTGTAAGGAATACTAAAATTGAAGAATGAATGTGATGAGCTCAAAATGATAAGCTGTAGAGCTGGGCCTGTTGAGAGACTGCAATATACGACTTAAATGTATCAATAGTGTGTCAGCCAATGTAGATGTAAGTGGTCTTGGAATACGAAGCCTACAAGCACTCTATTTTCTCACTTATAGATGTTTATTTGACTTTTATTACCAGTGTGTGACTGACACTGATAGGCTACTTGAGCACATTGTGAGAAACAATCTTTTCATCTGCATCTGCATCCTGTATACATACTACTCTCATAAATACAAGCCTAAAAGGTGTTTTGTGAAAGCCTTGCATGACTGTGAAATGTAAAGTGTAAAACTATAATACATGAGCAGGATTAGATTACATTAATTTCCTTATATGTCCCCTTTTGCTGACTTAGACTTGAAAGATTCCTTAAAATACCTTAAAATAAAATTTTGTTTAGCATTACATTATATACATTATATTCAGGAGGAAGATGGATGTCAAAAAGTTCAGTTAAACTGATTTGTCACCTTTAGATCCAAGGATGATTTAAAACCAATGCCAGAATTTTAACAGCCGTATAGTTACAGAAGCCTTGAATCCTAATCTGGCTCCAAAATTTGAGGGCTTTTTTTTTTCTTATTTGTTTGTTTGTTATGCTTTCTAAATGCAAGGTTTGCATGAGATGAAGACTAAAATCCACTACCTGTCCCCTGCTTCCCAAGGACAATAATCTGGATGAGGGCATCGAGTATTCCCTCAGTAAGTTTGCAGACGACACCAAGTTGGGCGCGAGTGTTGATCTGCTGGAGGGTAGGAAGGCTCTGCAGAGGGACCTGGACAGGCTGGATCGATGGGCTGAGGCCAGCTGTATGAGGTTTAACAAGGCCAAGTGCCGGGTCCTGCACTTCAGCCACAACAACCCCATGCAACGTTACAGGGTTGGGGAAGAGTGGCTGGAAAGCTGCCCAGAGGGAAAGAACCTGGGGATGCTGGTTGACAGCCGGCTGAACATGAGCCGGCAGTGTGCCCAGGTGGCCAAGAAGGCCAACGGCATCCTGGCCTGTATCAGAAAGAGTGTGGCCAGCAGGAGTAAGGAGGTGATCGTGCCCCTGTACTCGGCACTGGTGAGGCCGCACCTCGAATCCTGTGTTCAGTTTTGGGCCCCTCACTACAAGAAGGACATTGAGGTGTTGGAGCGTGTCCAGAGAAGGGCAACGAAGCTGGTGAAGGGCCTGGAGCATAAGTCTTACGAGGAGCGGCTGAGGGAACTGGGGTTGTTTACCCTGGAGAAGAGGAGGCTGAGGGGAGTCCTCATTGCTCTCTACAACTACCTGAAAGGAGGTTGTAGCGAGGTGGGTGTTGGTCTCTTCTCCCAAGTAACTAGCGATAGGATGAGAGGAAATGGCCTCAAGTTGTGCCAAGGGAGGTTTAGACTGGACATGAGGAGAAATTTCTTTACTGAAAGAGTGGTCAGGCCTTGGAACAGGCTGCCCAGGGAAGTGGTGGAGTCACCATCCCTGGAAGTATTTAAAAGACGTGTAGATGAGGTGCTTAGGGACATGGTGTAGTGGGTATGATGGTAGTGGGTTGACGGCTGGACTCGATGATCTCAGAGGTCTTTTCCAACCTTAATGATTCTATGATTCTATGATTCTATGTACAAAATAAAAATATTACTATGAATGCAACTTCAAAGGAATAGATTCACAAACAAGAAAAGCTATTTCTCCATTAATCAAGGGGTTGATTCTGGATGTAATAAACCTTGAAAAATCTAAAATCCATCAATATCCTGAAAACCTTTGGCAGATTCAAAGGAAAGGGAAGCCAGCAGGAAAACAGAAGCAGCATCCCGATTTGTCACAGCCAGAGGCAAACATGAAGTTGACAAAAAAAAAAAAAGGGCCCAAGGAATCTGCTAGAGTCAAATGCCAGAAAGAATCATTTTCAACTTTCATTGCCTGAGTTTCTGTGATTAACAACAAAAAGAAAGGGGAAAAAGATAGTGGGTGTCAAAAACCATGCTAAATCCCCTAGTGCAGCCTTGTTTTAAAAGGCCACAGAAACTAAAGGGACAAATCAACATCACATACCTAGAGCAAACATAATCTTGTTTAACTTAGACAGTATCACAAAGATTCAGCTGCAAATAGTCACTCAGGTCATGGAAATGATCTGAAGATGAAGTTTATACTCACAGTAGCGAAACTCATTGCCAACCTAAGTTACTTATATTCCCCCACCTCCAACTTCCTGCTCTCCTCCTACCCCTGCTTCACTGATGTGCATGTTCATTACAGTCATTAAAAAAGGAAAATAGCCATAACTCCAGTCTCATTTTGATATCTGACACATCATTTCATCTATCATTCTCTCCACTAAGTGACAGTTTCTAGTCCACATTCCTCTACTTTTCATGGCTGATCCCAAACTTGGAACTTGCACCTTCCCTTTGTGGTCAGCAAGAGCTATTGGAAAATATTTATCCTGAAAGTTTTATTTTAACCTTCCTTTAAATCAAGAGGGAGGTGTTGTTATCTCTGTTCACTTGAAAGAACACAGGAGAATGGGAATCAGAGTGGGGAAGCCAGGTGTCTGAAGTCAGAAGCAAACAACACGGGCACTGGATTTTTCTTGCTTGCAAATATGCTATAGTTCTTACAGGCACAGAAAGGGGGAAGTCATGCCAGCAGAAAACCTTAGAAATGTGGTTTTAGAGCACTGTTAAAACAGATCATAAAATATGAGCTACTAACAATATCATGTAAATTCTTGCCACTTTCACAACTGTCCTCAACAATTTGAACAAACTCCTGGTTGATTATATCATATGGTCTTCCTCTTGTAATTTCCTTCTGAAAATCTACTTACCTCATAAAACAGTGATAGCAGTCCATTATAGAATGAGAACATACTAGGTATCGGAAAGTTGGAAGTACTGGTTTTGTCCGCAGTTGAACAAGTGGGTGTGTTTGTAACTGAACAATCTGAAGGTCTTAGTATATGTTTGAATCTTGTCCATTTATAGTTGCCTATATTCTTCCAAAGGACACACCAAAACCCCAAGGTAACTTTATTTCCCTATGAGGAATTCATGTCACCACTGGGGAAAGGATGGGATGCTGCACAGCTAAAACTCTGACATTAAAGAAAGAAAACCAAAGCCAAACACATACACCCCCCCAAAACAAAAACAAATCAACAAAAAACCCAACTGGCTCAATCCCAAGGTATTTCAATTTATGGTTAGATGTTCCATGTTAACCAATTAATGTAATGACACTGAAATTAGAAAAATCTATTGTTTGATCAACGCAGGAATAACACAAAGCACACTTCTGGCAGATCCAGAAAAAGAGTTCCAAGTGTTATAATGTTTCTTAGGAAGTAATGTTTGATAGTAACACTTTCTCCACTCCACCTCTTTACAGTATGGACAACAACTGTCTTTGCCCTATATGAGACATCCAGACACACTCTGGATCAGGTACTGAAATGTCAAGTTTTGTTAAAATTTTCCTCTATTTTTCCAAAGAAGAGGCAAGGCAAGAAATATCCAGGGTATTTTAAGGCCCCTATACAGCTGAAATATAAACAAGAAAGAGTATAGGTTTTAAAATTCGGACCTACACCTGTCAAACCTTTTTTATGAACCTTTACGCATGACTTGGGAGACCTGCAATCTTTCATGCATTGAAACAAAATCCATTCAAGTCAATGAAATATCATCATTCCCAGCCTATAAGCAGCACATCACAATTTGTAGAATGTTTAAGACTTTTGACATATCCTTTATGAACTCTAATATTTCCCTCTTGATTATTTTTTGGCTGCTTTAATTCTATATCATGCAAAAAGCAATCTACTTTTCTCTTACTGACTTCACACTCTGTATTTTCAGGGAGTCCCATCATGTTGGCTTGAAGTTGCAGCTCAGCTGTGATTCTTAAGGAGTTTTCCTCGGAGGAAGGAATACATCTATTACTGTGATAAACGTTCTTTATCGTCAAATATAACAAGTACCGAGACACATAGCCTGCCCTTAAATTATTTTGTTTGTGTCAAAACATAGAGAGGATGAAACAGCTCACACAGGCCTAGGAACAATAGCTCTGTAACACCAGAATAGCAACCTCAGTTATTTCCTTGCTTTTATCAGTCAGCTTCTGTTACTGAAATGCCATTAAAATAAATGTCCCCTTCCCTATTTTTTTTACCAAATAGAATGATAGTTCTCATACAGAAGGGAATGAATCATTCCCAGACTTTGAGACATATTTGTGTCTCAGACTGTGCCTTTTGTACACAAAAATTATGACTGAAAAGATCTGAGAATAGATTTCTAAAATAGGGGATGGATATAGCTTACGTAGCTCCTTTTACTGTAATTCACCCACATCCCTTTATACATGGCTTCCTTCACAGAATCATAAGGTATGCAGTGGAAAACTTAGCTCTTTTCACAATAGGACATATCTGATTTGCCAAAATGACATGATACTGTTGCATTAGCAAGATGAAAGGCTTTTATCTTGCTCAGAGACACACATACTATAGTCATTTCAATAGACGAAATGTCAAAGTGCTTGGGAGTATCAGTTGTGACATATAGACAAGTAATTGCCTTGGGCAACTCTAAGGTAGTGAGTCTGATACAGGAGGATGCAGAGCTGACTAATGCAGATGCTGCATTTTACCCCTATTAGAGGGGAGAAAAAAGGAGGAAAAAAAAAAGCTCGAGCAGTTTCTGTGAGAAATAAAGTAAAACTGTAGCTATTTAAAAACTGAAATCCCTTCACATTTAATCAGAGACCACCCTCACACTCATCGTTGTGAGATTGGTCCCACTTGTAAATATTTTATCAGTTACTATGGATACGTCAGTCCTCATTCTTGCATAGTCCTTTGACTGACCAAGAGAACAGAGTTGTGTTATATATGACATGGACTAGCCTGTTATACTTTCATAAAATGGGGTTAAAATAATATAAATTTAAAGTTTAAGTTATCCTAAAATATTACCTAAAAAATAGTTTTGTTGAAATAAAATTTTAAACATTAATATTGAAAATGTAAAAACTTAGCTGCAAGATATAAATATATCAAAGACATTTTCCATAAAGTGTGAAATACGCTAAATCTTTACCTTAAAACTTGGACTGATGCACTGCATTAAAAAAAAAAAAGTACTCATTTACCTCATATAGGTATAGACATAGATGATACTGATATTGATACCTGCGTTGCAGCCTTTTGCTCCAAAGTTTGTTTTATTTAAGATCTTTCTGTGTAGAATCTGTGCCCTTAGATTGCCTTGATTTCTCTAATTTGGAGGCCTCATGCTAGACAACATGGTAGAAATCAATACAGTTTTTGTAAACTGCCTGATTGATCAACTTTTGTTGACCTATGATAGAAATGTCAGGCTTGTTTTTTTTTCTTCTTCCCTTATAATCAACAGTCCTTAATAAATGAGCATAACAAATGCTAGGATGCAAATACAAAAGATCATTTGTTTCAAGATTCTCAGATCAAAAGAGCACTGAACTGGTTTAAACTCTATGAAAAAAGGTTAATGACCTTTTTGTAACCTCTGACATGGTGGTAAAAAAATAAAATAAAAACCAAAGCATATGGTTTTTTTTAGCATTCTAATTAAATAGGAATTTTAGCTGTTAGACAGGGATTCATCTTTTTGTTGGTATTTTGTTTGGAGTTCACTTCTCATTAAGAAACCTACATAGATAAAATATGATAGTAACACTGATAAGCCTGTGAAATTCAGGACTTCATAATATAAAAGCTCCATACTCAACTTCAATTCTATCACTTATATTATGAAGAACTTTTTGATGTTTATAAAACAGTCCGAGTCATGATCACAGCTAAGTTATAATAATTTTATTACATTCTTCAGTTGACTGCAATTACAACTGTGTTGAAAATCAAGTCTGAGAAGTGCATTCTGAATATTAATCAACATAAATAATCCAAGTTTATTATTAAAAGGTTTTGAAACAAACAGATCCCTACAGGGATTTTTAAAAAAATTAATCCTTTTAAAATGTTCAGACTAGAAGTAACCAACACCATACGATAAATTAACTTTATCTACCTTTCCTTTAGAGAAGCTTTGATGTCTGCAAATTGTGATTTTATTAAAGCTTATTATTTAAGTCTACAACACCTGTTAAAGCAGAATGGCATTAACATGACCATCTTTTTTCATCGTCATTAATAGCCATTCAGGAGTTTAAAGAATTTTTGCAAACAAGAGATCTGAATCTTCCTGCACTTTTATTGGTTTAACCATACTGAAATCTATGTCCCATTTATAGACAGCTTGGTAAAATCAGTAGAGTAAACCAAGATTTAGAAATATTTCAAAGAATATTCTAGATTCAACTGCTGCAAGTCAGATCAGCTAAATCAATAATCAACTTTTCTGTCCTTGGTAACATTGTTGAATTAATTTCCAACCAATCACACTAAGGTTATCACAGGACTACTTCAAGCTGCAATCAAGAGTTGAAGTTTCCTGAGCTGCTAGACTGTATGACCAAGATTTTCTAAAAGTACTACTTGAGGAAAAACCTATTCCTCAAATATGCTAATTTAGAATCCAAATTATTTAACTGTATGAAGTTATGTAAGGTTACTTGGGTTTCATTGAACAAGTGGTACGTCATTTACTTCATCTTCAAGTTGACATCATTATTTTCCCATCAGTTCAGAGCTAAATGTGGTCCCATACAACTAGACCTACTCAAAAATATTTTACTGAAATAGTCTAACCTCTCAAGTTTCTGCTCAAAATATTTTCTATTAGTTTATGCACATCTTGCCGACCAACATTGTAATCCAACAAATTAACATATCACAAGGCTTTAGTGCCTATTTTCTGAGCAGCAAAGTCAAATATCCTTTTCTGTAAAAGGTAATAATTTCTACAATTCCCTCCTCACAAACTCGCAAGCAGCACTCAGAGTCCAAATATTTATATCACAATTGCCAAAGTCTTATGATAGCCAACAATACCTTCAGAGTAAACATTTAAGTACTCTTTTACCTCATGATTATTAATGTAATCTCAACAAAAGCTCAAAAGTTAAAGAAAATATTTTGGAGGGTTTTATTTGTATGAGAGTCATTCTTTTATTTGTTTGAGAGATGTTCCCTATGTTTGAAATAGACTTTGCACTGGAAGGTAGGATGACTCACATAATGAGGTGATTTTTTTTCTTTTAATCATGATGAGAATATCACACAACTGGATAGGAAAAATGTCCAGTTACGTGATAAAAAGCAGTTACCTGAAAAGTAACAGAAAGAGGCTGTCCTGGTTTCGGCTGGGATAGGGTTAATTTTCTGCCTAGTAGCTGGTATAGTGTTGTGTTTTGGATTTAGGATGAGAAGAATGTTGGTAACACACTGATGTTTTAGTTGTCGATAAGTAGTGCTGCTACAAAGTCAAGCACTTCTCAGCTTCCTGCAATGCTACAGGCTTGGGCAAGAGTGGCTGGAAAGCTGCCCAGAGGAAAAGGACCTGGGGGTGCTGGTTGACAGCCGGCTGAACATGAGCCGGCAGTGTGCCCAGGTGGCCAAGAAGGCCAACGGCATTCTGGCCTGTATCAGAAAGAGTGTGGCCAGCAGGAGTAAGGAAGTGATCGTGTCCCTGTACTTGGCACTGGTGAGGCCGCACCTCGAATCCTGTGTTCAGTTTTGGGCCCCTCACTACAAGAAGGACATTGAGGTGTTGGAGCGTGTCCAGAGAAGGGCAACGAAGCTGGTGAAGGGCCTGGAGCATAAGTCTTACGAGGAGCGGCTGAGGGAACTGGGGTTGTTTAGCCTGGAGAAGAGGAGGCTGAGGGGAGTCCTCATTGCTCTCTACAACTACCTGAAAGGAGGTTGTAGCGAGGTGGGTGTTGGTCTCTTCTCCCAAGTAACTAGCGATAGGATGAGAGGAAATGGCCTCAAGTTGTGCCAAGGGAGGTTTAGACTGGACATGAGGAGAAATTTCTTTACTGAAAGAGTGGTCAGGCCTTGGAACAGGCTGCCCAGGGAAGTGGTGGAGTCACCATCCCTGGAAGTATTTAAAAGACGTGTAGATGAGGTGCTTAGGGACATGGTGTAGTGGGCATGGTGGTGTTGGGTTGACGGTTGGACTCGATGATCTTAGAGGTCTTTTCCAATCTTAATGATTCTATAATTCTATATTTCTATGATTCCCATGCTCTGCCAGGTGCACAAGAAGCTGGGAGGGGGCACAGCCAGGACAATGGACCCAAACTGGCCAAAGGGATATTCCATACCATAGGACGTCATGCTCAGTATATAAACTGGGGGGAGTTGGCTGGGGAGCAGCGATCGCTGCTCAGGGACTGGCTGGGCATCGGTCGGCAGGTGGTGAGCAATTGCATTGTGCATCACTTATTTTGTGTATTCTTTTATTATCCTCTTCCTCCTCCTCCTCCTCCTCCTCATCATCATCATCATCATTATCATTATTATCATTATTATTATTATTATTATTATATCTTCCTTTTTTGTCCTATTAAACTGTCTTTATCTCAACCCATGGGTTTTACTTTTTTTTCCCTATTCTCTTCCCTGTCATGTCGGGGGAGCGGGGAGGGTAAGCGAGCAGCTGTGTAGTACTTAGTTGCCGACTGGTTGTAAACCACAACAGAGGCAATGACAGGTGGAGAACCCTGAATAATACCCTGCCCTTGCTCCTCCCAGGCCTATCATAGGAGCCATCAGCCTCTGGACATCATAGTGAGTCAGCAGGAACAGCTTCCCAGGTCACCTTTGGGACTGAGGGGCGTCACTGCCTAGAGGTAGGGGACACATTATTGGATGCAGGGGAAGAGCTTCTTGGGACTGTACAAGACTTATTACAGCATGTTTTGGGAAACCAACTGTAGGGAAAGTGTGGTCTCTGGGGAGGAAGAAGCATGGCAAAATAGAGACACAACTGGATAAAAGAGGTCATGTGTGAAGAGGTCAGTAAACTTGTCTGGCTTGCCCTACACCTGATCAGCACAGCCTGTCCTGTCTTTTTATTTCATTCCATTTCAAACTCTTTCCCAGGTGAAACTCTTTCCCACTTTCTATTCTGAGTGCATGTGTGTGTATGGGGTCTGAGCCCAGCAACTATGGTCAGATGATGCATTGGAGGGCCCATGTGTCCATGGTACCAGGAAATGGAACAAGTGTGGGTATGCAAGTGTGATCGCTAGCTGAGATCAAGCTGGGCCAGCTGGTGAGTAGGTGAAGTAGCCTGTGAGCAGGGGTTTGAGTGGTTCTCTAATAGCAAGACCATGGAGGATTGGCTACTCAGGGAGCAGGGGTGTTCCATCCAGCTTGGGGGTGTATATGTGTGTGTGTGTAAGTGTATGCGTGCATGTATGTGTGTGTGTGTGCACATGTGTGTGCGCGTCTGTGTTCATGCGCATATGAATGGAAGTGACAGTCTGTACCTGAACAGGAGCAGGGCTGTGGTCTTAGGGGCTGGTATGCCCAGGTGCCAGCAACAGAGGATACTGGGATCCAGTGGCAGCTACTGGACGCACCAGGTGTTTAAACCCCTCTGCTGATGGGATCTGCATGCCACATATATATATATACATTTTCACTAGTGGATGTCTATCTTGCTCATCCAGAGAGAACAACAGGATAATTCTGTTGTTGCTGTTTGTGCTTGTGTGAGTGCTTTGAATGTCTGTCTAACATGTGTGGTCAGCCACATATATATATGTATACCTGTGATGTACACCTGTGCCTCAGCCTTACAACTGGTTGGGCCTGAGGGCACGGAGCTGTGGCATCCTTGCCCCTATTGGGCTATGAGGCTTGGCAACCTCTAACAAATACAAGCTAATGCTAAAAATTATCAAAAATGTGGGGCACCTTCTTACAAAGAAGTGATTTTACATTTTAATCCAGAGAAATTAAGGAAAAAAACAGGAATAAAGCATAACTATCAAGTATGTAATTTTGTGTATTTTTTTAGCATCCTTATCCGTTCTTTCTAACTCCAGGACTGTCACTCTAAACTATCTTTCTTCCTTACTTTTTCTGCATGCTTTCTTTCCCTCCTTTGTCTTAAAGAATGTAAACCATCTTTCACATACTTTTTTCCCTCACTAATCCTAGGGACAAATTCAAGCCTTCTTGATACTAGATATTAATATATATCAAGACATATACAATGTCAGTATGGCTGAAGCCACCCTCCAAATGCTCTATAGCTCATGAGAGTCACAACAAGTATAAAGCCGGTTCCCAGTATATCTCCCTTTCCTAGAAATCAGTCTTTCTGGATGGCTGTTTATCTAAGTGTAACCCTTTAAAAGAACCATTGTGCATCTATTCCTTCTTCTCTCTTTAGTGATCTCTTTTTATTAAATCTTTCCTCTTATAATACCGCAGCTTCTCAGAATTCAGCCACTGAGCTACTACTTGTGATACTTTGTGCTATGTCATAGAATCATAGAAAGAATCATAGAATCATAGAATCATTAAGGTTGGAAAAGACCTCTAAGATCATCCAGTCCAACCATCAACCCAATACCACCATGCCTACTAAACCATGTCCCTAAGCGCCTCATCTACACGTCTTTTAAATACTTCCAGGGATGGTGACTCAACCACTTCCCTGGGCAGCCTGTTCCAATGCTTTCAGTAAAGCAGTTTTTCCTAATATCCAATCCAAACCTCCCTTGGCGCAACTTGAGGCCATTTCCTCTTGTCCTATCGCTAGTTACTTGGCAGAACAGACCAACACCCACCTCGCTACAACCTCCTTTCAGGTAGTTGTAGAGTGCAATGAGGACTCCCCTCAGCCTCCTCTTCTCCAGGCTAAACAGTCCCAGTTCCCTCAGCCGCTCCTCATAAGACTTGTGCTCCAGGCCCTTCACCAGCTTCGTTGCCCTTCTCTGGACACGCTCCAACACCTCAATGTCCTTCTTGTAGTGAGGGGCCCAAAACTGAACATAGTATTCGAGGTGCGGCCTCACTAGTGCCGAGTACAGGGGCACGATCACCTCCCTATTCCTGCTGGCCACACTCTTTCTGATACAAGCCAGGATGCTGTTGGCCTTCTTGGCCACTTGGGCATACTGCTGGCTCGTGTTCAGCCGGCTGTCAATCAACACCCCCAGGTCCTTTTCTATCGGGCAGCTTTCCAGCCACTCTTGCCCAAGCCTGTAGTGTTGCATGGGGTTGTTGTGGCTGAAGTGCAGGACCCGGCACTTGGCCTTGTTAAACCTCATATAATTGACCTCGGCCCATCCATCCAGACTATCCAAATCCTTCTGCAGAGCCTTCCTACCCTCCAGCAGATCAACAGTCCTGCCCAACTTGGTGTCGTGTGCAAACTTACTGAGGGAGCACTTGATCCCCTCATCCAGATCATTGATAAAGATATTAAACAAGGCTGGCCCCAAAACTGAGCCCTGGGGAACACCACTTGTGACCGGCTGCCAGCTGGATTTAACTCTGTTCATCACAACTCTCTGGGCTCAGCCGTCCAGCCAGTTTTTTACTCAGTGAAGAGTACACCTGTCTAAGCCATGGGCCTCCAGCTTCTCTAGGAGAATGTTGTGGGAGACAGTGTCAAAGGCTTTTCTGAAGTCCAGGTAGACCACATCCATAGCCTTTCCCTCATCCACGAGGCAGGTCACCTGGTCATAAAAGGAGATCAGGCTGGTCAAGCAGGAACTGCCTTCCATGAATCCGTGCTGGCTGGGCCTGCTCCCCTGGTTGTCCCTCACATGCCTTGTGAGCACCCTCAAGATGAACCGCTCCATAATCTTCCCCGGCACCGAGGTCAGACTGATCGGCCTGTAGCTCCCTGGATCCTCCTTCCAGCCCTTCTTGTAGAAGGGCATCACATTGGCAAGCCTCCAGTCATCTGAGACCTGAGTCCTGTTGATCAGGACTGCTGATAATGATGGAGAGTGGCTTGGCAAGCTCCTCCGCCAGCTCCCTCAGTACCCTCGGGTGGATCCCATCCGGCCCCATAGACTTGTGAGCGTCCAGGTGGCGTAACAGATCGTTAACTGCTTCCTCTTGGATTATGGAGGTTTATTCTGCTCGCCATCCCTGTCTTCCAGCTCAGGGGGCTGACTGGCCTCTGGATAACTGCTCTGACTATTAAAGACTGTGGCAAAGAAGGCATTAAGTACCTCAGGCTTTTCTTCATCCTTGGTGGCAATGTTCCCCTCCACATCCAATAAAGGATGGAGATTCTCCTTGGCTCTCTTTTTGTTGTTAATATATTTGTAAAAACATTTTTTGTTATCTCTTATGACAGTGGCCAGACTGAGTTCTAGCTGGGCTTTTGCCTTTCTAATTTCCTCTCTGCATGATCTAACGAGATCCCTATACTCTTCTTGAGTTGCCTGCCCCTTCCTCCAAAAGTGGTAAACTCTCCTTTATTTCCTGAGTCCCAGCAAAAGCTCCCTGTTCAGCCAGGCCAGTCATCTTCCCTGCCAGTTCTTCTTATGACACATGGGGACAGCCTGCTCCTGTACCTTTAAGACTTCCTTCTTGAAGAATGTCCAGCTTTCCTGGACCACTTTGCCCTTCAGGACTTTCTGCCAAGGGACTCTCTCAACCAGTGTCCTGAACAGGCCAAAGTCTGCCCTCCAGAAGTTCATGGTAATGGTTTTGCTGACCCCGCCTCCTTACTTCACCAAGAGAATTCTATCATTTCATGGTCGCTAAGCCCAAGACGGTCTCCGACCACCACATCTACCACCAGTCCTCCTCTGTTTGTAAACAGCAGGTCAAGTGAGGCACCTCCCCTGGTAGGCTCACTTACCAGCTGTGTCAGGAAGTTATCCTCCACACACTAGACTGTTTCCTCTCTGCCGTGTTGTATTTCCAGCAGACATCCGGAAAGCTGAAGTCCCCCACGAGAACAAGGGTCAGCGATTGTGAGACTTCTGCCAGCCGCTTGTAGAATGCTTCATCTGCCTCTTCATCCTGGTTAGGTGGTCTATAACAGACTCCCAGCAAGATATCTGCCTTGTTGGCCTTCCCCCTCATCCTTACCCATAAGCACTCAACCTCATCAACAAAATCAACGAGTTCTATATAGTCGAAACACTCCCTAAAATACAGAGCCACCCCGCCGCCTTTCCTTCCTTGCCTGTCCCTTCTGAAGAGCTTATAGCAGTCCATTACAGCACTCCAGTCATGAAAGTCATCCACCATGTTTCTGTGATGGCAACTAAGTCATAGCTATCCTGCTGCACAATGGCTTCCAGCTCCTCCTGTTTGCTGCCTATGCTGCATGCACTGGTGTAGATGTACTTCAGCTGAGCTATTGATTTCACCCCCAACATTGGCATGCTACCCCTACGCTCATCCTTAGCTTATGCTAATGTCCTACCAGTGTCTCACAGGCTTCCAGAGATTTGAATCTAACAGAAGGTTTCAAACCGTAAGTTCAGTGAGATTCAAAACTCAGTTTGCTTAAGAAGTAGTTCATTATTTTAATTTCAAAATAATCTTCAAGGAGCATGTTTTAAATATTTTTAGTTGGTGAATATATCTAATTGCTTCATATTATAAAATAATAATAAAAAAATCATTTAGTAAATGACTAGTCCGTAAATAGAAATAAAGACACTTCAGGTTCAATGGAGCTAATACAGAAGAAAAATCCCAAACCAGACAGTTTGACTTAAACATTTCTTGCATTTTAATGCTTTAGATGAAAGAATTGTATTTGGCAAACTGCAACTGAACTTCAAAAATGTTGTTTTGGGAGGTAGCTAAAATATATCCAAGGTCATATTTCAAGGGAAAAGGGAGAGTGTAGAGAGTCAGAGCTGAGGAATTTTGTGGAGATATCAGCTTAAATCACATTCAGATTTCTCCTGATTAAAGAAAATGAAACTTAAGCATATAAAAATCACCTCTAGTCAGAAATAGTATATTATAATATATTATAGTTCCATAATATAAAAAAAATGGATATATTTGTTTTATTATTTAAATAAAGAGAACTTGAAATTATCTAGGTAAAAACAAAAATAAAACACTGTTGAATAAAGCTTTTTATTTCAAAAAATTTCGGGCAAGATCAAATACATCTTACCACTTTGAGTAGACTTTTCAGTAAAATATAATATCCAATTTTTTTGCCAAGTTATATACACAGTGATTATTATTTTATCTGTAAATTATTCTCTGTCAATAATGTTCTTGGCACTTGAGAAGGAAGAGGTTGGACTAGATGATATCAGGAGGTCTATTCCAATCTAACTATTCTGTGATAAATAAGATAAAGTTCCTAGATCTCCAAATATATATTATCAGAGAAAGCTCATCTTTTTTTTTTACTGGAAAACATGAAAGCTGCAGTAGAGCAGGAAAGACTTTTTGGTTACGTACTTGTCACTAGAGGCAGTTGTAGGTAAGTGCAAAGAGAGGTTTGCTCTCCAGGAAAGGATATCATCTCTAGCATGACTCAGTCACAACAATGTTTGTATTCTCTTGCAGTTTTATTGTCTTCTATGCATATATAATGAATCTTGTAATAGTTAAGTTACGATATGTCTTTTTTATATGGTTTTACAGGTATGGGCAATCATCTCTTAATGTTCATTCTACCACAGTAGAGACAACACAAATAAAAATATTTCTGATCTGACTGAAAGGGATTTTTTTCTTCCTCTATCTGTTCTTCACCTACTTTCATTCTAGAACTCACTGATCTTAGAAATTTTCCCTGGGATCTTCATTTAATGCTAAATGCTGGTTAAATATTGTGCTTGTTGTTAAGATTTAACTAGGCAGTGCCACTTCTTAAAAAAAAAAAAAAAACCCAAAAGTTTTTATTATAGTTAAGGTTCCTCTGACTTTAATTTACACATGTAATTGTTGCCTTTTCTGCCTTGTCTTCCTTTACAGTACTTTGCACCTCCATTTGTCAGTTCATCCTACATTAAGATAGGTATTTGCATTAATTGTATAGTCAGCTGAGAGTGTTTATAAAGAGAGTTTAACAAGCTCAGATTTAGATAAAAAACTTGATTGTGCTTAAATTTAATGTGAATATGAATTCTGTATCACTGTGAAACTTTGAACTCAATTATTTGTGTTTGCTCCACACTGTCAAGTCAGTCCCTAAAATATCCCAGCTTTTTTGTTGTTGTTGTTGTTGTTGTTTTTTTTTCCCTGAAGACCTTTTAATCTTTTTTTTTTTAATAACAAGAGCACTGGGTACCTTAGCCTAACACTTTTCAGGATTGAAAGGGCTTCAGGTGGCACCCGAAGTGTTTATGAAAGTGAGGCGAGGAAATATTCCCATCCCCCATCCACTTTTGCCTCCTTTCGCCTTTAGTGAGAATTAAATGTTAGCACTGTCTTCGTGAAACTCCTGATTACAGTCTTACATATAAAGGATACAGAAATATGTCAAAGGGCTCCCATTACTTTTAAATGAGTGGGCTCTGTCTTTGTCCTAGAAGGACTGTGAGAGAAAAGTGAATTCGCTTACTTAGTGGTTACACTCTATTATAAGACACTATGGATTAGTAGTCAGGGCAAATGCCATTTTTGAGGATGAAATCCTTCACAATCCAGTTGACATTTACCTTGAATTCACAGAATTTAAAGATGAAAGTGAGAGATAGAGGAAGACAAAAGCTCCATTAGCTTAACCAACTTACCTCCTGCCCATGAATTCTTACAAACACATTTTCTGATATATTGTGCAGCCTGGTTTTAAATGTGCCAAAGTGCTGGAGCTTCCATCACTCCTCTGGGATCCCTCAGTGCTGCTAATTGGCTTACAAGAGCCAATACTGTGGAACTAAAAAGCTGAAGGGCAAAGTTTAATTTCTGACCTTTTATTTTATTTCTGTAATTCAAACTGACCTCGCTGCAGTAAGACTTGGTGAAATTTTTCAACTTTCATTCACTCTCGCCTGACGCTCATCAACTTCTACCTACATATGCTGTAGCAAAACTCTGGAGGCCTGCAAAGATAAACTGCTATTTCTTAAAAATTGTTTCAAGTGCTTTAAAAAAATACAGTCATCTCAAAGACAAATTGATTGCCAAAAACATGGAATATTCTATCACTGGAAACCAGTCAAAAGAAGAAATAAATGCATGAGGAATAAGAACACATGAAGAATCTTCTTTGGACTTCTCCAAAAATTGTCTAAATCTCTCATTGGATTTAGTTTACTAATACTGCATTCACACATTGTGCATTTGAGCAAGCATTCAGTGTCACTGGGGAATTGTGTTGAGCTTTCAGCAATGCAATTTATCTTGCATGAAGTTAGAAAATTTTTTGTAATGTAACTTCATCAGAAAAATTTGGTGCAGTAGCACCATATTTTGTAATGCCACGATAGTTGCAGTCATAAGTTTATCAAGTAAGCAGTGGAAATTTTAATCAAAAAGAGCAGCCAGCTTTCCTTTTCCCTAGAACAGCTTAAGAGCTGCCTTGGGATCTGTGGGAACATCAGGTCAGTTACCTACTCTACCCAATTAGAGTAAGATTCTGTCTTCCACACCATGGGCAAGTCATGTTCTGTTACCAAATCATTCACCTCTTATGCAAAAACATACGTTAAAGTAAACATGGAGCACTCTACCAGTAAGACTACATGGAGCAGTGGAGTTCCATGAAAACATACCAATTTGAGCTGAGCAACTCCCTGAGCACAATGGTGCAATGCTAATAAACCTTGTGCATTCTGATGCATTGCTATATCTTTTTCTCTATTCAAAAAAAAACCCCAAAACAACAAAACAACATTACACTGAAAAATCCTTACAATAGTCTTGTCTTACCTTTAGGGTTAAACGCAAAATATTTTTGTTGGTCTGGGTTTTCTTTTTTTCCTCCAAAGCCTGCATATTTTACAGGATGGGAAAGCCATTTTTTGTTCTATCTATAATTTGAAACTTTCTTATCAGTCTACTTCACTTATTCTTGCTTTGTTTCTTGGATCTCTCTCAGTGGAAATGAGCTGAACCAAAACTGGAGTCTACATACAGAAAAATACAGCTTTCTTCTGAAGGCAGAAATGCTGACCACTCATTTCTTACCTTGTTGCCTAGGGACAATCAGGATCACGAATGCTGTCTTTGAACCACAATATTTTTGGGCTGTATCCTTCCAAATAGCTTGGACAGTTATTTGAAGTGCTTGAACAGATGGACTTGTTGGACCCAACATGTCTAGAAAATGCCCTTCAGGCAAATGTCTGACAGTCTTATTTATTCCTGTCTGTAGGGTAGCCCACTATTATATGATCCTCCAGTGGTATCAGTGGTAAAAGGAAGTTCACTTGAGAAAGCTAAGATGGAAATATTCTCTCCAAAACCAAATGTTTCCACACTCCTATGTCTCAGTTCATCAGCTATTCTGAAGGCAATCATCTGGGTTTGGATTATACCCACCACTTTAGCTTCCCTCTCCTGAACACCCAGGTAAAAGCTGGAGAAGAGACAACATGCTGGTTTTTTAAAGAGTGTAAAACATGTTTAAGGAAACCTGCTGAGGAAGGCTCCATATGCACATGTCCCATGGGAAAAGTTTCCTGTTCCCATGGGTCAGTGTGTCTAGCACAGCAAGAAATCTAGAAACTTCTCATCTGTTAAACAGTTGAATCTGGCACACAGATGCTCAGATTGCACTTACATTCACTCACATACATACATGTCCAAAAGGAATTTGCCTTCTAGCCACTAAAAAGGGTTGAATACTTGTTAAGAAGCTGTTTTGAAAGAAATTCTTAGAAAAAAACAGCATGCAGATTTAAAGAAAATCAGCAAAGTGATCACTGATGCTGGAAAACGGCCTGTTTTTACCAATTCAATTCCTGTTTAGGCGATGAAAGTCTCTGAGTGAATAATTACTTTGGGAAAAGTTGTGCATAGTCAGCTTTGGATTTTAGAATGAAAGCAAGAGGGAATTTGCATGATTTGCTGCACAAATCATTTCCCTCTTTTTAATACCCTATTTTTGTGGTTGTAGATTTTCATAAACCCTTATTAAAATTTATTACTGAGCAATTTTGAAACATGGTTGGAAAATCACTCAGTATTACCCTAATATCAGCTAATTAACATAAGCTTGGTAATATTTGTTTAAAAGGAAAGACAATATAAATATTTTTAATAAGTCATATAACAAAAAATCACAGATAAGTTGGGAATAGTTACTTATGACTCAAAAAAAGAAGACAACCCAGAAAGTCAAATGAAACACAAACTGGGAAATATTTTTTTAAATATCATTTTGTATTAGTACAGTAATGAGCCAATTAGTAAAAGATGGCATGGACAGGGACAGTATGCCTGTCTCTCTGTTTTCTCAACCATCAAAAAGAGCATTTCCCATTGCATATGTGTATGTGTGTGCACACGCATATCTTCATCTCTTTGACCAGCCCTGCAGTGATTTAAAATACCACAGCTGCAGTAGAGTGCTAACAGTGCAGCTAATCCCTCAGCCATATTTCAGATAGTAAATACATGTCGAAGGCACAACTGTACATGAGACCATGCAATACCATATTAGGAAACAGGCCCACAGAAGATGGAGAAAAAATTAGTTGAATTCTGTGTACCCTTATTTCCAGTCAGTGATAAAAACTGCTTTTTGCTAAGAAAGAGAATATATATACATTATTCCTGCCTGAAATTCAACACTTATACAGGCACATAGCATCAGGCGTGAGCTCACAAGGTCTGTGGAACTATGAAAAACAGAACCTCTCTGTCTGAAAACAGCCCCTACAACTTAGAAAACACTGGAAAAGCTTTGCGTATTGTAGCTTGATCTGTTCCTAGATCTATTCCTAGAATGGACTGGAATGTGACTACTCCTGCTGTTCATGTGGATCCAACCATGATACCATGATTAAAGAAAACAAAATCTGGTTCTGATTCCTGATTGAAGGTATGACACTGACATTTATTCACCCAGTTTACTGCTTTCTGGCACTTTTGAGGTCACAGAAACAACTCATTATTTTCAGAAAGAAAAGCTGCATCAAAGGAATGAATATGCCAAAGCTGTTCTTAACCTTTGTTAAACTGTCTGTTCTTTTACAGCCTCCTATAGCATCAACATTACTGAGGCAGTTTCTAGGGTCTTTGACAAACAGATGTATACAAACCATGTGTCTCTAATTCACTGGTGCACAAATAATTTCTTAGTGACTGCCTTCCCTTTGAGAATGCTGTTAACAAGCTGCTTCTGCTTACTTGATCCCTGACCTTGTAGCAGATTTGGGCTTCTTGCTTTCCTTTCCCCTTGTGTCTATAATGGTTTAGTTAGTTACAAGGTTAAAAAGGCAGGTGTGGAAGGATATAGATTTGATTACTTATTACAGGGAATGCCAGCAAACTAATATGGAGAACTAAGAGAAGATAATATCTCAGCCCCACAAAGCTAGTAATTGATTTCATTATTAGGGAAGCATTTGGATTTTCCAGAGGGCATAAGCTACATGCTGTTGGATGTTTGCATAAAGGCCTCTTTGTCTCTAGGTGATTAACCAGACATTTAATACTAAATCAATATTTTGCTACAGCAAATTATTTTCATTGTCCTAAGGATTTTAAAATTAAAAAAAAAAATTAAAAAAGGCCATATAAAGACATTTCTGACAATGATGTAGCCACACAAGCTAAAAACAGAGGAAATAAGTGACTCATTACATCTTTGGGCTAAACAGACCTTCAGCTGATATCTGGCTCTTGCTGAGACCACAGTGCACATATTGTTGTGCTTATGTGATAATAATTATTAGAATCTATGAACCCTAGTATAAGTAATGCCAGACATTGGTCAATTATTAAACATGCAAACTACTGATTTGTATTAATATATGCTCTGATAGCACAAGCGTCATATTTATCCTGGAGCCTAGCAGGTTTTGACCCCACACATATATTATCATTAATATTCTTTCAGTGGTTGTTTCAGAAATGGTGTGGACAGGTGGCAGCACTGTGGATGGATGTCTTTATTTACATATGGAACTCTTTTTGAACATCATACTAAGTGGGAACTCCAGAGACACAGAAGAATATGAAGTGTAACCACAACATACACCCTCTGTAGCAATTCTCAGTGGATTAACATGTGTACTGCTATTCAGAAAGATGTAAGCTAAAAATGTTGTATTCTGAGTGAAATACAAATTTAGACTGACTCTCCTCACACAGACTGAAGTACCATCTTTGACGTCAATATGTAGCAATTATCACTCTCAATTAGATGCATAGTTTCTTCCCGCCAGGGAATTACGGCATTGAGTGTCAGTGGTCACCTGGCAGGACTTCAATTAAGGAAAAGTTAAATCCTTTTGCACCTACTTATATTGTGCCTATGTGTTCATCTCGCTTCAAAAGATGATTTCTGTAACTGCAAAAAATTTTAGGAGGTGCTGAACAACCATCAATACAGGGACCGTCATGGGTTTTTTTCAGAATTAAGTCTCCTGGTATTACAGAGAAAAAAGGGAGTAAAGTTATTGGATGTAAATATCAGAATGGTTCTGTTTACCCCAGTATGGAGTCATGCACAGCTGTCTGTTGTTCCTGGAGTCATAACAAGAAGAAATAATGAGCAGAGTTAAATGAAACATCACTATGTTCTCCAGTAGTGAGTTGTGGTCACATTGTGTAAGCATCAGGTAGGAGGACTAAGGAATTCTTTTTGTGTAAATTGAATCCTTCCATTTTAGCTTTCTGATTACCCCAGAGGAAACTTGGTGAAGATGGCAGCAGAGTGGGAAAAACAAATGCCTCTGTATCATTAGGATGAACTGGCTGAAATATCAGAGAACACAAAACATCACATCTTGTAATTCAGATCCAAATTCAACCTCAGACTCCCTATGTTCTTCAAATCAGGCTGCTAACTTGAGGTTCTCTTTCAACCCTGTCTGTCCTCAGTGGGAAAAGAAAATGCAACATAAAGTTAGACATTACGATTGGACTCTCCCTATTTCTCCCTCTCCTTCTCTTACTCAAAGAAATTATTTTTGTGGGATTTCTGACTCGTGGGAGCTCTGCTTCTGAGGAGAGAACAATGATCCCATAGGAAATTTTTCTCTCCCACAGCTATGGTCTTAGGCAATATTCACCAGGATGCAGGAGGCAAAACTGCTGCAGTTTTGTTTCTTTTAGAGTTCATTAACCAGTGTCTTATTCTACTGTCTCTTTTCATTATTATTACTTCTAAACTTTTTTACTCAAGTTGCTAATTTGTTATTGCCAACTTAGGATCTGTGCACAAAGCAGAAGGCAGAGGAAAACTCTCTTCTAATTTTAACATGATACCCCAGATGATATTGAGTTCTGATTTCCAGGTGCTATGCAATAACAGACCCCAGTAAATAGATATGGTGATTCGTCATCAGAATTGCTTTTAAGAATCTTCAGATTTAACCGCAATAAAGACACCTTTAGGTTAAATGTGACTCAAAATTTATTTTTGGACCAGGCAAAATAAGAAAAAAGAAAGATAAAGTTAAAAACACTCCAAAAAACTCTGAGAAAAACTTATTTAAAACCTTTGCAGTTAACATATTGTTGTATCAAGCTGGTATACAAAAACAATGCTGCAGTAAGAAAGTTATTGTAAAAAAAAAGTGATAAGTTTAGCAATAAGAAAAATACTAATAAACACTTTATCATAGACTGGTATTTAAAATATTTTCAATTTTTTAGAGGTTCTAGTTATCATTCTAATTCAAATATTCAGTATTAGGGAGCAAGATTGCAGAAATGCCTTAAAGGCTTTTTATTTGTTTGAATTTCTAGAAAGAGGAATTGTCCATTTTACATGAAGTATTACTGCACAAGAGTTAGAAGAAAAAGCTTTTCTAAAACATACATAAAAAGCAAGCCTTTCTGAAAAATAAAACATTAATGGAGCACAAATTTTCAGTGATTAAGACAAGGAATTGTACAAATAGCCTTATTGTAACTCTATTATCCAAACAGAAATATAGCACACAGTCTGTGTGAAGGGAGGAAAGAAGGTAATCTTAACAATAAAGACAAACATCCTATGTATAATTATTTGTCATAAATGGACTGTCTCTGAACACTTTGCAGCATTCTTTGGTATCTTTGAGTTTGTGCTGGTTAGTTTTTGTAATCTTTTGTCTATTTCAGGTGCAGTATTAATCTATATGAGTGGAAGGACCCATAGTCTTGCACTGGTTTTTATCATTCAAAAAAATCACAACTTGATTTTAGGACAGCTGAGGTAGAGAAAAGCACTCCATGAAGTCCTATGGGTTCATGAGGTTCTTTCTGGTTATTTTATTGTCAATTATGTAGGGCCCTGAACAGTCAGATCACAGCTGGCCTTGATCTGAGTGGGAGGTTATACAAAACGACCTCCAGAGGTCCCTTCCAACCTAACTTTCTTTATGGCTATGTGCTTCTGGGGAACAATTAGAAGTATTTGAATTTAATTTCATTCTTCTGGGACCACACAAACCCCCTGACTTCCACAGGCCTTTTGCCATCATATTCTCCAAGCCACCACAACTGTTAAGCTCTGTGAGGGTACATGAACTTTAGGGCTCTGGGTTTGGAGTTTCCCAGAGAAACAACGAATCTCCCAGTTGGATTTGATGTTCCCTTTGGAATTCATTTGCTTTGATAAGTTGCTCAGAGGTCAAAGGCAATTTAAACATTGCACAGACTCAGGCAGATTGGAACACCAAGATACGTGGGGGGAATTCAAGAGCGTAACGAAAAGTCAGAAAACAGTACTATATAAATTGCTTTAACCCTCCAGAGTCACAACCCATCTTAGATAGATTAAACAGATGATTTTAGTCTTTTATAGTAGCAGATAGGGTTGATAGTGCTTGATGCCAGTACTAGCTCAGTTTGTAAGCCTTAAATCTAAACTGGTTCCCCTTAAGGCTGCACTCAAAACAGAGTGTATCGGGTCTGCAGGTAAGCCCCTATATAATAGCTGCATTTAAGAGTAACTAAATGCACAAAAGCAGATTCATTGCATGCGTCTATTTCCTAGTACCCTAGCATAAGTCTATGCAGCTATTGTTCTAGGCCATGTAATCAGTTCAACAACATTCTAGTTTTTTAATGAAGTCTTCTTGCCTAAGTCCCTCAGTTCTTTTGAAAGTCACAGGCAAATAATTTGAGGTGTGTCTGGAGCTAGTGCTATCCTGTCACTGAGCTGGCTACTAGAATTAACAGGCTAAATCATTAATGGGAGAAAAGCTTTAAAAAATTAAAATCATTGTCTGTTACCTGATTTAGCTCTGAAGTGCCCAAGTTCACCACCATTTTGAGAAGCAGGGATCATAACTCTATTTAGCAACCCAAATGGCTTAACTTTCAAGAAGAGTCAGCACTCAGGTTGAAGTCAAAATTTAATACTGGGGATGCTGCCTTCATAGACAGATAAACTGTTGAGAAAGAATATGAAATTTCTTAAGATTAAGAATAAAATATGCTAAATAGATTTATATTAATGCTGGTGCTCAGCATTCAGCACTTTTAATAATGAAGCCATTTTAGTCATTTGAACATGGACTTAAGAGTCTAACTTAAGTCATTTCCTTTTGGGAAAGGAAAAAAAAAAAAGACAAAAAAAAAACACAGAAAGTTTATTCAGGAAGCCATGGGGGAAAAAAGGAAGATCTGGTGAGATTTTTGGGATTCACAATGGACTTTCCTGTGGGACCTGTTAATTCAGCAGTGTCTCACAACTGGATTTGAAAGTGCATTCTAATTATACCTTGCAATCCAAGAATGATTTCTGCAGGAACATGCAAGAAATTGCAAAATTTTTCTTCAATGAAGGGAAAATACATTTCCTATATACTACCATTTTCTTTTTATTTGTAGTGCTAGAGGAAAGGAAATGTTACTAAGTCCAACTAAAGAACCTGTTACAATAATATATATTTTAAAAGTGTCAATAGTTTAAGAAACAGAAAGATGTAGCCTGAATCTGCATTCAAGCCACATGAGGCACTTGAAAAAAGGGCAGAGATGTTTGAAAGATTAAGCAAAATATTGTAGCTTTACAGTGCAGTTCCCTTTTGGCTTGTAAGCATTTGCCTCCTGAGATTTGCATTTCAGTCTGTATCATTGACAGTCAAGACATTGCTTTATTCTTAAGAAGCTAAACTATGAGAATTAAAGTGAATTTAGCTTTTATATACTGAAGAAGTTACTTATAGTCTGGAGAATTTTGATTGTCTTTAACGTTCAACCTAGCTTAAGGAAGACTTTCTCTGTCCAACTACTTTTAGACACTGGGAAGCATGACTACAACAGACTTATCAGAGACACACAATCCTCAATCTTTTTGGAACTACAGAAAATACTTCCGCATTTCCTTTTAAATATACAGCAACTCCAGGTAACTTCGCTGAACATAGAAGGATGAAAATACTGAGTCTAATCAATTCTTTTCTTTCCTTACCCAGGAAATATCAGAAGCAACTAGGAGTTTCAGTTTACTTTCTCAAACCAGAATCAACAAAACAAAAGAGGCAACCTTCATCTATCCAGCCCTGAAAGTTCAGTTTCAGCAACGACAAAGCAATACCGACAGGAATATGCGGCATTCTAACACAGAAATCAGTGTTCCTAATAGACCATCCTATGAACAATATTCAAGCCCTGCTTATTCTACTTTAGATCTATATAAACCCAGAAGGGCAGGCAGCAGGGTATGCATACATACTGAAGTTCACTTCACGTCAATTACAAGTCTTTTAGTTATGTAAATGGAGACAAAGAAAAGTAACAACAGATTTTTGCTGAAGTCAAAGATAGTCTAAGCTGCCAAATTCTGATTCTGTTTTTTTTTTTTTTAATCCAAAATGCTCTTCTTCTAATATGTCTTAACTATAGGTGCCCTCTGACATATAATTATTTCTTAAAGGCAGTATTGGAAAGTTAGCATTTTCTATGTCTGTCTTAAAATTCCAAATTTTTTCACACCTTCACTATTTAAATAGAAAAATAAAATTGTTCTTATATTGTGCACTTTTGTGTATGCTTTTTAAATAATAAAACCTTCAATTTTTTTCAGGAGGGGAAAATCTTTATTTTACTAATTCAGATGCTATAGAAGATCTGCCCCTGTGGTGCTAGGTGGGCTGGGAGAGACTGAGTTAGTGCAAATGCATTTTGCATTAACGTGTCATCAAAGAGTTCAAGAGAGGAAAGAAGCAATTTATTTTAAGTGTCCATGAACACCTATAGAGAAACATATGACATCTCTGAATACCAAATGAAATCATTATGATCAGTGATACTCTTATGAATACCAAATGAATCCATAATGAGAGGACCCTAAGCATTATTTTGGTCAATTATGTCACAATATTGTGGGAGTACAGCAATAGCATTTGCAAGCTGTAAGCTCTACTCTGACTTTTAACTCTATAATTAACATGCACATAATCTTTTCTGTAATGTAAGAGAGGTGCAGAAATTACTTTGTGTTTGATAACTACACATACCAGAATGCAACTCCTTCATTCTTGTCAATCTTTCACTTGCTTGAGAAATATAAACAAAGGAAGAAAAGGTAAAAAGCATGAGCATATGAATAGCACACATCAGAAGGTACCAGAAGATTTTCTGTAGGATACAGACACTAGGATTGAAAAGAAAGATCTGTCAAGACATAATAAGTTATATCAATGAAATAATAAATGCCCTATTAGTACACATCTGTGTCATCTCCCAAATTTAAGATCAGTTGCTGGCTGGAAATGAAACAGATAAACTTTATCCTTCTTTAAATCAGATGAGTGCTCTTCAAGTATGCTTTTTTTATCTCCTCCACCAAATTCCTTGACAACTTAGAATGGAAACATCTTTGCTAAATGTGAAAGCTATACATCCAACTCAGACTCACAAATACATTTTTCCATAACCCTTTAATTACTGAGATTACAAAAAATAAACCAAGTTCCCAGTAAAATAAGAGAATTTCTGCCCTGTGGTTAAAGAAATCACATATCTTTCCAGTGGTGCCATGACCAGTGTAGCTAGTGGAAAGAATATATTTAAGTGGTTGTTCCTAGACTTAACAGAGGTGTTTTTCCTTTCTAGTGGAATTTCCTCTAATTATATGTAATTCTTTCTTAAGCTGGAGGGGAAAGTGACCTTTTCTATCATTCTCTATACAAAACTGAGACTTAAATTCATGGAGCTTGTCCTGGTTTCAGCTGGGATAGAGTTAATTTTCTTCCTAACTGATATAGTGCTATGTTTTGGATTTAGTATGAGAAGAATGTTGATAACACACTGATGTTTTAGTTGTTGCTAAGTAGTCAAAGACTCTTCAGCTTCCCATGCTCTGCAAGGTGCACATGAAGCTGGGAAAGAGCACGGCCAGGACAGCTAACCCAACTGACCAAAGGGACATCCCATACCATATGACATTATGCCCAATATATAAAGCTGGGGGAAGAAGAAGGAAGGGGGGATGATCAGAGTGATGGCGTTTGTTTTCCCAAGTAACCGTTACATGGGATGGAGCCCTGCTTTCCTGGGGATGGCTGAACACCTGCCTGCCGATGGGAAGTAGTGAATGAACTTGTTTTGCTTTGCTTGTGTGTGCAGTTTTTGCTTTACCTATTAAATTGTCTTTAACTCAATCCATGAGTTTTCTCACTTTTACTCTCCTGATTCTCTCCCCCATTCTACCCGGGGGGAGTGAGCGAGCGGCTGTGTGGGGCTGGGGTTAAACCATGACAAAGCTGTATATCTGCAACACCTACTGACTTGTTTTTGCTTGAATACTCTGTGATTCTGAAAACCAGACTTCTGAATGTTTAAGGGAAAAACCCTAAAATGCAACATCTTAATGCAGCTTAATTACACAAGACAATTTAGATACATTTGAAAAGGGACTGAACTGAGGGAAGAAGGTGAGGACTTTGAGAATGTTCATATCAGTAAGTTTATTATTGCAGCAAAGCCAGACACACAGAGTCAGAGTATCATTAAGGACCATCTGGTAGCCTTGTTGCAAAGATCATCCAAAACAGACTTTCAACAGAATCACATCATGAAGAACAGATTTAGCTTATTGTGCTGGTTTTGGCTGGGATAGCGTTAATTTTCTTTATAGTAGCTAGCATGGGGCTATGTTTTAGATTTGTGCTGAAAACAGTGTTGATAATACAGGGATGTTTTCGTTACTGCTGAGCAGTGCTTACACAGGGTCAAGGCCTTTTCTGCTTCTCACACCACCCCACCAGCGAGCAGGCTGGGGGTGCACAAGACATTGGGAGGGGACGCAGCCGGGACAGCTGACCCCAACTGACCAAAGGGATATTCCATACCATATGACGTCGTGCTCAGCATATAAAGTTGGGGGAAGAAGAAGGAAGGGGTGACGTTCAGAATTATGGGCTTTTGTGTTCCCAAGTAACCATTACGCAAGACAGAGCCCTGCTTTCCAGGACATGGCTGAACACCTGCCTGCCAATGGGAAATAGTAAATTAATTTCTTGTTTCGCTCTGCTTGCGTGGTGGCTTTTGCTTTACCTATTAAACTGTCTTTATCTCAACCCATGAGTTTTCTCACTTTTACTCTTCTGATTCTCTCCCACATCCCACTGAGAGGTGAGTGAGCGAGCGGCTGTGTAGTGCTTAGTTGTGGGCTGGGGTTAAACCACGACACTTATGCTCTGCTATTCATCTTGAAGTTTATCATTGAGAATTTAACTAAGCATTCCTCCTATTAGTTTGTCAAACCTTATCATAAAATATGTCCCTTTGAAACATGTTTTAAGGCAATGACATTAGTCATTTGTTATTTTTTCTATCTGTAAATAGTGCAAATTCAAGTAAGTTGACTAGTTACAATTTTGCAATAAATACTTTCAGCGATGCTCTGATAATTATGGTTAAAAATAAAGCCATGGACACCACCAGGCGTTAACTTGTTGATGACACAAGCAAGAGGTTTTTCAAGAGAAACCAAGAACAATGTACTTAGTAAGACATTGAATACTGAGACACTGACTTTCTTAACACCATGTAGCTTTGTCTTTCACTTCTGATTATCTGGTGCTATTTCTTTTTCATTCTTCAGTACAATACCCATTACCTTCCTTTCTTCTGTCCTTATTTCTCGTTGTACACTATGCTACTGCCAGATCAAAGTTCTAATTCTTCTGAAATCTGTCCTCATACTAATCCACATTAAATACTTTTTCTATCTTACTGTTAAAACAGCAGTCTTGTCTGAGTCTCACTATTCATTTTGCCTTAAACTTCCCTTATTTTTTACGGGCTGGTCCTCTAAATCCATACACAGTGCAGTAGCATACAAACAACACTAAAGAAATTCTGTAAATTATCAAAATCAGTCAATCAAAATCAATTACAGTCTGCAATTGTATATCCCTTTAGGAACTAACTTTATTCTTTGTAAACTAGACATATATTTCAACCACTGCCTTTGAATAAAGCTTTTCAAGGAGATGTCTTGCTTTTTATTCACTATTTTCTTGCACTGTTAATCTTCCCCAGCCTTTCCTTCCACATGTATGTAAACTTCAAGTTTGAGAAAGTAAAGTAATAGCTGGTTTCACTTGGGATTTCCCCCCCCCCCTTTCTTATTGTTATTTCTATATTTAAAAGTTCTACAAAGGAAATCCAAAAAGGTTCTTTGATGTTCATCAGAAAACATCTCAAAAAAAAAAAAAAAACCACTAATGAAAAAAACCCACACCTTGTATTCTGTATAATAATATAGTATCTTGAATTGTGTTGTTTTTGTAACCCGTTTATTTTTGAAAACCTTAAAATAGAGGTTTTCCTAAAGTTCCACAGCTGCCAGAATTTTAAAGTTCTTAACCTGTATGAAGGACTTCTACAAAAATGCAAAGAAATGGCCTTTAGATACAACTTCTTCAGGAGGTTCCAATACTACTCACTTGCATGTTTTTTTTGTTAAGACATTGGTATTTAAAATTCGTCCTTGGATTTTAATGGCCAATGCCATACACAGCTCTTCAGGGAGTTTGCTTTTAAAATAGAAGAAGATGTGGGGGGTGGGGAGAAGAAGAAACAGGGAAAGGCTGTACTAACAGATTCCTCCGCGCTCAGTAGCAATACAACATACTTCTGCAGAAAGACACTGATCAGCTACTGATTTCCACCAGCTTTGCCATCAGGCAGCCAGTCTCTCTCCACTTCCTGCAGTCATTGCATTCCCATCTATGAGCTCTGCAGGACATGGGTCAGGCCATAAGCAGTCAAATCATATTCCTGTCTTCTCCCCAAGACATAGTCAACTATGATGAGTTGAAAGCACCTGCTTGCTACTCACAAAGGCTGTAATATAGCTGCATTAGCAATTCCCTCCTTTAGTTTACTCAATCACTCTATTCACCAGGTGCATCAAGGAATCACTCCCCCTCTGGGCCAGTGCAAAGTATAGATTAATTATGCTAATCATCCACTCTAGGCAGCAAATGCACAAAACATCCACCCCTTCTATTCCTCCAGTCAATTCTTTTCCATCTACACTTCTTGCCTCTGGGTCTGCCCAGTGTGCCTGACTTAACGCACGGCCGGGATTTGGAGACAGATTCCAAGCCTTTTCTCTAGTCATTCACTGCTGTCAAACCATGTTAAGAAGCTTTGCTTCTTTTAACTGCTGTGGATATTTGTAGACTTGTTGGTTTTTTGATTTTAACTCTATAAACACTCTTAATATTCATGCATCATCTCTTTTCAACCAGTTCCTTACCAAGCTACTTTTCTAAACCTTCTATAATATGAACGTTCAAGATTTGGATGCTTTCTACAGTCTCTTTTTTGTTTCTCAGGTAGCTTTTATTTCCCTCCTAATAACCTATAAACTAATTCATTTTTTTTACACATTCATGTTTAGCAAGCTCTAAGTCCACTTTTTTTTTCTGAAGCCAATCAGGTTTGTACATTCAATACCAAGTTAAATGGTACATGCCATGTGCAATTCACTTAAAAAAATACAGTATTTCTTGAAATTTTAAATGTCATAGAAAAAAACTAATATGTGGATAAGAATGGGTTCTAATTTTTTTTCTTGTTTGGTTTTTAATTTGTTTAAAATTTTCAACACAGTTCCACAGCAGATTTTTCCAGAAATCCTGTTCCTTGTTGCAAAATTTTGTGTCAGAATGACATCCTCTGTTAAAAACAATGAGATTTCTCCCTTTCAGAGTTGGAAAAAAATCTATAGTAAATTGAACAAATTTAAGCTGATACACTGGAATGTGCACAGATTTCCTAATTGTGATAATTTAAAGGTCAATATTGTTGATTATTTGCATAGTGGCTGTTTTAGCTAAAGCATTCAACTTCTCACTTCTGACTGGGTTTCCCAGTTATCTGAAGTCTCACTAGCCACGTACACAACGAATAGTGTATTTCTACCTCTTTCTTTAAGTGTTTACATGTGGTCAGTGTGGATACTAAAGTCTGGGAGACATATAGTAACTTGAATTCAAGCACAGCAAAAATAAAACCAGGCCTACTCTACAGATGTTATCTTTCATTTCCATGTTTGACTCAAAAAACACTCCTTTTTTAGATATAAATGAGACTGACAGAAAAATGCCAGTCTGTCACACCACAGCATCACAAAAACTAGGCATCTTGCCATCAAAACTGTGTCTTCTTTGCCAGGGCATTGTCCAGAACAGATGTTTGAAAATACATAATATTAAATAGAGTTTAAAATGAAAATACACAGAGAATGTGTTTATGTCTGAAGACTGAATCCAATTCTTTTAACACTGGACTATGAATTCACTTAATTCAATGACTTCATTATTAAACACCACAACAATTAAGGTACCGCAGTCATTTTGTTGGTGTTTGTTAGGATGCAATATTGGCAGATTTTGAATCAAGTGACCTTCTTTAACCCTCATACCCTCCTAAGCCAGGGACAAAATGAAGAATTGAGGTCATTTTTCAGCCTATGTTAACTAGAATGTCAATTACTCTTTTGCTCTGCCACAAAGCAGTCACAGAGAGTTAGTGCACAGGCTCAGATGTGAGCACATAGAGAGGGACAGCCTCAAGATACATTCAGTCTGCTGATGTCAGTGTTTGCCTTTCTAACCCTGTTGGCAGTCAATATGTTATTCAAGGTTTGATTCACTTTTCAGGCTTTCAATAGTTAATTCAAACACACTCATCTGTACTTCCTTTTTAATTGGATTATTTCCCAAATCTTTTTGAGGAATTTTGTGCAGTTAAAATATGGTTCTTTACTTTTCTCAGAATCACAGAACCACAGAATTGTCGAGGCTGGAAGGGGACCTCTGGAGGTCATCTTGTCCTAGCTCCTGCTGCTTAAGGAGGGACACAACTTAAGGAGTAAATTGTGAAGGACCATGTCCAGATGGCTTTTGAATATCTCCAGGGATGGAGACTCCACAACCTTTCCGGGTAACCTGTGCCAGTGCTCAGTCACCCCCCCAATGAAAAAGTGTTTTCTGATGTTCAGATGGAACCTCCTGTGTTTCAGTTTTTCCTCCTTGCCTTTTGTCCTGTCACTGGAAACCACTGGAAAGAGCCTAGCTCTGACTTCTTTATACCTTCCCTTCAGATATTTCTACACATTCATGAGATTACCCTGAGCTTTCTCTGCTCCAGGCTGAACAGTCCCAGTTCCTTCAGTCTTTCCTCACATGAGAGATGTTCTTGTCCCTTTAACATCATAGTAGTCCTTCTCTGGGCTCTCTCCAGTAGCTGCATATCTTTCTTGTACTGGGAAGCCCAGAACAGGACCCAGTACTCCAAGTGTGTTCTGAATTCTCCATTAAATTAGTATCATTAAGGGTATTAATTACATAGACTTTGACTATACAAGACCCTTCTCCTTCAAGTGCTATATCCTACTTACTGTGTAACCGTGGCTAAATCAACACTGTCAAAATTTCTATTGCAAAATGGGTGTGTCTAGAATATGTCTCTTTCTGGAAAGGGTATGTAACCAGAATAACATGTGCTCAATGCAAAGTAGAGTGAAAGTGAGAAAGAGAATGACTACAGGGATCTAGGCCACAGAGGCACAAGTGGCAATAGGCCCCAGCAACACTTTTGCATATAGCTGCAGAGAGAAAATCAGTGGGAAAAATCTGGAAGCAGTCACCATGAGCAAGAGCCATAGAGCTCTTGGACCTATAGTCTAATTGTACTCTGAGATATGAAAAGGACTGTGGGAATGGTTCATAGGCAAAGCATCCTCTTCTGGGCTCTCTCTTTGATCCAGGCTGAGAAATGTTGTCATTGATTTCAATTACAGTGAGGTTACTTTGACATCTTACACACCTCATGCAAGGTGGGCAGGTTGGTAGTATTGTATGGTCTCTAGCAAGATAAAGTAACATGCACCTTGGAGCTCATGGCTGACTCCTCTAATCATTAGCTACCGTTTTGAGGCCATGTGTGGTTCACAGTGAAGAGATTTGTTTTCTGAAATCCCCTTCTAGAATATTTTAATGAAGTTGCAGCATTAAAAGCAGAACTCCATTCCCTCTTACCACATTTTATTTGAGGTGGGAGTCACACCAAGATAGAATTATTGTCCCAGGCTAGAAAACTTTGAGTTGTGAGGTCAAGTCACTATATGAGTATCAAGAAAACTACCTAAAAGCTGAGGTATAGGCAAATAAAATTATTTTTTTCTGGATTAATTCAATCTTTAAACATTACCAGGAGTTGATGACTGATGTATTCTAGAGGAGCATGGCTGCTACAGACAATTTATTTCTGACACTGCCCTGTACAGCTCTGATCTCTTACCTCCAATCTCAAACAGCCTTTGACTTGCTATACAACCACAGATACACCTATTATCTTCAAGAGAATCCAAAAGAGTCAAAAAGATGATGTGTATGTTATTACCTTGCTCCAAAACATACCACACAACATTAAATCCTGCTGCCTAGGTAAAAAGTGCATTACACAGAACTGGAGACTCTTTTATTGCTTTGTAAACCTTCTTACTGTAAGTTGGGTTAATGAAAACATACCCTGTTAGTCATGGTGATGAAAGGTAAAGACGTACTTGTTGAAACAACTGACATTTCTGATCAGGAACTCTGGGCTTAGTACTGGAGTTATATGAAATGTGTGACTTGAGGCATAGCACAGAAAGACATAAAAAGTCTGTTGTGGGTCACTTCCACCCACATCTGGTCACCAAGAATGAATTATCACAGCTATTTTTATATCTATATGTATTAAGGTAATCAGTTAATCACTTTCATGGGGCTATTTTCTGTGTCTAAGTATCCACATAATTCTGAAGGAGTGGGTAGTTGCTAAATTAGAATGTTTGAAGTGCCTCCCAGGAAATTTAAATTGTTTTTTCTACCTAGACACAGTCACCCTATTTCACCCCTCCCTTCAGTGTTCACTGGCCTCAATAAATAGTACATGGCCATTTATGGACTCCCACAGGTTCTGTTTGAACTTTACAGTGCTTCTCAGACACTTGGTCCAAGTTTGTGCCCCAGGTCAATCTCGCCACAGTGTCAGGATGATACCTGGGTTTCGTGCAGCTTAACTCTCTTGAGAGGCTTGATTTTCCTGAGGAAAAAACCTTGGCAGATGAGCTAAAAGAAAGATATTCTGCATTATGGGCTGGTCCCCAGTCTGGACAATCAGGAATACAAGGAGCTGAGATCCACCACAAAGTGTATCCATGGAGTTTGGGTTCCATCAGGAAGACTATATTAAGCCATGGTGAAGTCCAGTTTATTCAAAACCAAAATTTTGGAAGAAGAACAGAATATGGCTGAAGAAATATTTTGAAGTAATCTTTTATCAGTTGCAAAAGTAACTTCAAAGATGTAGTATTTTGAAATAGCTGAAATAAAAGAAACAGAAAAAGTTGTATACACCCATGACACCTTCAGGGAACACTCACTAGTTTTCATGGAAATGTTATTTTCATCTGATGTTTCCTTTGCATGCTTTGAAATTTTACCTTTGTTTCGGATATGTCATTTCCCATTACACTGTAAATGTAACGCCTTCATGTGTATCAGCACTACCATTCTATGAAATGGCATTGAAATAATGTGTACACTCTCTAAAATATAAGACAAAAATAAGGTTTACTAGTTTTTTATTAGATTTTTATATGAACATTATGAATAGGAATTGGGTTTTGTAGAATTATTTAATATTAATAACATGCTACCTATATAAAATTCAGATGAAATGACCAAGGACTATCTGTGAAAAAAAATTAGACAGAATTGGATTAAGATGGAATTAAGTATGTTACATAAAGCAATTACCAGATTAAAACAAAACAAAACAAAACAAAACAAAACAAAAAAAAACAAACAAAAAAACAAAACCCAAACAAAAATCCCCGAACTAATCTTTGAATAGGGATCTTGTTTTACGCCCTGGATGACATATTTTAGCTTAGTGTTAGTCTCTCACCTAGTATCTATTTAGTTTCTGTGTGCTGGAACAATTTAAACAGAAGGTACAAGGATACATTCCTTCTCTCTCCTTTCCCCTAATCCTCGCAAAAGTATCCCAGGTATAACTCTTCGGTGAGGTCATCTAAAATAGTTTGAGACATCTTTATCAGAGGAAAAAAATATCAGTCTTCCGCATTATATATAGACTGCCTAAGATTTTGAAGAAAAGGAAGACCCTTAGCTAGTGATACTGTAAAAGAAAATAGGTGTTACTCACTTCAAGAGAATTGAATCTGTCTTCAGAGTAGCTTCCTGACCTGTGGACAGTGAGTACCTGGACATAGCTCCTGGAGCCAGGAGTCAGAAGCCTGATGCCCATGGCATGGTGTATGACAATCACCATCTTCCATCTTTGTCCTCCTCCCCCTGTTTCTGTGACTCAGTGTTTTCGAGGCTTGTTTGGCGCTCACCTTAAGGCACCTAGCTTTCCCCAGGCAAAATAAAGAAGATCTGCAAGGGTTTTTAGATTGCAGTCTAGGAAACCCAGTGCCCCAGGGTAATGCGTTTCAACATCTATCGTCCTTATTGCCTTTCTGGATTTTGTCCTTAGGTCTTTTCTTTGCTGGAGGTCCGCCTTTGGTTTCAGATAAATTTGTGAGCTGGCTCCAGATTTACCATGGTTTCAAACATTTCAGGGTACAAATCACACCTTTCCTGGGCAATATCAGGAGTTGCTGAAAGTATGGTAGGATGGCTGCTAGGCGGAGCTGGGAACCGAATACTGGATATGTTTCCCCGGTCTCACTGAGACCTGGAGTAAGCCTTAAAGATTGAAGTGTCTCTCTGGATATCTTGAAAATTTCCATCATATATTTACCCCACCAGTGAGCTTGGATTATGTCCCAAGACTAATTTTTAAAGCATCTCTTAACAGCAGCATTTTTATTCCTCAATTTAAATAGTAAATAATAATTATTGCGATGTCAGAAAATTGCTGCTCCCTTAAGTCTTAAAGAAAGTTGGTAGTAAGAATCTGTTTTCCAATTCAATGCACTGCATTTGTGATTATTGTATGCAATTATTTTTTTTAACAATTTCTTACCATATCCCATAAGGTAATGATTAAAACTTGAAAGCTTTAAAAGAAAAAATAACTGTTCAAGAAAGATATAGAACAGTTTAGCCAAGTGCTTTGGGCTCTGGCTGCCTCATTCTCCCCCACCCTGTCTTCCCTTGAGTCTTCCTTCTCAAAGCCTGTTCTTCCTCAAGAGCAACTATTCCTGTCAGACAGTCTTAAAAGACAAGCCTCATCCAAAACAGGGGGGTGCTTTAATTCAATAATGCAAATAAAATCTGCATACACATAGCCAGAATTTTTACTCTGCCTTCAATGCACCCTTTTAGTTGTAATGTCACAAAAGCATTGGGAGAAGTTGCTATGGCATTGGTAAAATTACGAGGGTAAAACTTTCATTGGTGTTCATGGGTGCAGATTTTTAGACAATGGGCCTGATTCTACAAACTCTCTGATACATGAATAGCTCCACTGAATTTGGTTATACTGTGCACATGTGAGAAATCATTCTCATGCATAAATGTTTACAAGATGGGGGGCCTGAATTTTAAGTGCTGAAGTTCAAAGAAAATATAATTAACAAAGAACACATTCCCATGAGCTGCCTAGCAGTTCCTACAAAGTACTGGGTATCCTCAACTCTCATTAACTTCAATAGAAGTTGAAGGCAAGTGACATGAAGGAAAATTAGGGCTCAAAATTCCATTTCTTTTTGAAAGCAACAAAAAGGGGGTCTGATACAGTCTGTTCAGCTCAGGACCTGTGTGAAGCCCAAATCTGTTTTTGTCTCTTTACAAGTAACGGTCTTATTGATTCCAAAAATCAATTAAAATATAATTATTTAATAATGATATATAGAGTGTAAGGATCATTCTAAAGTTAGTCTTTATATACAAAGATAAAACAGAACCCAAAGGCATTTTTAGTAAACTCATAATTCTCAGATGTTTAAAAAAACCCACCCTTCCACATATATTTGCAGGAAGGGAAAAAAAGTATAAATATGTATATATATATGTATATATGTGTGTATGCATACTTATGTGTGTATGTGCATTTAATTATATAGAGATGTACTTTTTTCTTTCACTTCACCTTTGCTACACCTATGTTTAAACGTATACAAGACTTCCCATTACAAAGGACTATGCACTTAAATATTAGTAATAGTTTCATGAACCTAATATTTGTCAATGTCTTAGTTTTCTTCAAATTACTAGGTTACCTAGCCTGAAATCAGATTCTTAAAGCTGTATCCACTTCAGTTTCA
Source organism: Calonectris borealis (assembly GCF_964195595.1). Classification (NCBI taxonomy): domain Eukaryota; kingdom Metazoa; phylum Chordata; class Aves; order Procellariiformes; family Procellariidae; genus Calonectris; species Calonectris borealis. Next base: position 47,601,495 of record NC_134352.1, on the reverse strand, counting down.
GGTCATTTTCAAAATCAGAATGAGCCTATTTTCTCTACCTAATTTGCATGCAAACAAAATCCTATGGGAACAGCTGAACTCAGAAAAATTCACTTCCAAATTGCAGAAATTATCCTTATTATCATTATTATTGCTGTCATTTACACACCCATCAATGTGTAATCTGGAAGTACTTTTAATGGTTGAAAATGTGAGAAACTGACATTACGCAAATAGGATAATCAAATACTTAATTTTACAATCCCCATGCGAATGCCCACACATACAAGTGCATGCACGCACACACACACAAACACACACAGACTTTGAAAGTAAGAAAATGAAAAAGAGATTATCATAATATTAAATTCCAGAAATTTAGTGAAAGTCTAAGAACAAGAGATGTACACAGTGCTGTTGGCTTTAAAAGTAACCAAACTCAATCTTAAATAGATAACTGGTAGGAGGTAATTCCAAAGTTGAAGGATGCAGTAATGATACAACTCTGCTTTTGCCAGCATGCAAAGAGAAAGGACATAAACACTCCCGAGGAATGGAGACAGTACAACCTAAACTAAGCATGGGCCTCATGTCTTCAACTCAACTTCTATGAACCTGTGCTTCATAGATTGTAGTGGGAATTATGAATTGTGCAAGAACAAATAGACAGATATTGTAAAATGCTGAAATACTGCCACACCTCAAAAGCAATAATTTGATTACTGGATTAGTCAGAAGTTCCTAATACCATTTGAGTGTAGCTCTATAGTAGAAGTATTTTGGAGAAGTCCCACAGCAACATAACTAAGCAGCTAAGATGATGCTGTTTCTATGTCTCAGAAAAATGTGGATGATCTTTGGCCATCACATATCTTAACAATAAGATATTTGAATGCTCACACAACCTGGGTATCTAAGTGTAATATGAACTAAATTCAAATTCCCTGCTACTTTTGCTGTCACTCAGTCTCATGCCTGTTATATTCATTATTTATCCATTACAGACATATGAAGCAACTTGGTTTTTATCTAGAAAAATATATTTTCTAGGTTTATAGCGAGCACAAAGACAACATATGAGACATGACAGAGGAGGCAGGTGGTGTATGGCACTATGCCAGCAGTGAAGAACTACATCTCATTAGTTTGCACGTAGCTTTAATCAAATCATAAACACAGTGCAAAATAGTCCAGAGCCCTCTCAAAGAGGGACTGCTCTGAAAAATGATGAGTCAGAATCTGGGTCTCTTGGGTTTTTTTTCTATCTTTGACCAAATTTTCTTATGCATTTCTCAACGTATTTTAATACTATCCATTTTGAGACACACTCTGTTCTCTACCAAAACAATATTCTTATTTTTAGTAAAATCAAGACTGAAAAAGAATGTGCAAACACACAATGCAGGGAAAGCCATCAGGTGGTAAAACTCTTGTCTAGGGTTGTGGAAGGGATATTCCCCTTACTACAGTATTCTTCTGCACACAAACTTTATGCAGGAGCGTTCCTTGGGCAGAGGCATCAGCCAGGAATCTTGTAGGTAGACTGCTTACCTTACCTTGTTGGTTGCCTGAAATTTTATGTCCACTGCAAAATGGAAAGTACTTGTAGATTTGCTAGGTTTGTCCAGCTAGCAGAAGTGATAACTTTAGTGAAAAAGCTGTGGTACAACATTTAGATATCTTTATACTTTATCTTTAGAATTTAGATATCTTCATTGCCCTTGCTAATGAAATCTAAAGACACATCTTTATCCTGACTGTTGAGAAACGGCCTCGTGGGGAGCCCATGTGCTTGTTTATTCACATTTGCTTAGTGATGTGGCAGTGATATCTGTATCTATGTCTAGGTCCCACTCTGACTATTTAGACTGTGCGGCAACTATGTGAAGGGAACCTGTTGTCTTGCTCTTTGAATTATGTTTTGGTTTTTAAAGTCAAAATGACACAATCTCTAAATGCAGCCTTACAATGGCACGCTTTAACTTTATTTGACTGTAATTTCATAACAAAAACTTTTTACTCTTTCTCTTAAATGTTAATGACGTCTACAGTTAGATATTTATCACTAAATTTCAGGGTCCAGAGTATCTTCTGTGTTTGAAATTATTCTTGCAGGACATCTTACATTTTATTTTAGTTGATGGTTAAGATTTATGAAACTGACAGTTTAAATAGGACAGCCTGGAGCCTGTTTCTGGATCTGGAGGTTTGAAAGCTGAATCATACTGAAAAATTCCCACTGTGTTTTACATGTTTTGTGGAGGAGAGTAAACTTTATTACGAGGCAGGAAATAATTTATTTCTGGCACAGTTTTGGTAAACAGGAGTTATTGTAACAAAATTCCCTAGCTGTCTTGTGTATTCCCCATCCATGACTAACGGTGGCTAAGTTGATTGCTTATGAATTTCTTGTTTGGCCCAGAGGGGTTTGTGCCAGCAGGGAACACTTGAAGAACAAGACATTTCTCCTTTTACTTGCAGCAGCATCCCTGGAGGCCCCGTGTGTTACAGTACCTTGCTCTAGCAGTGAAAGCGTTGGAGAAATGCTCCTTCAGCTTTGCAGACAGAGACCCCCATGGACATAATTTGGACTATAATTAGTAGCTGTAATGTTCAGGCTCCATTACCCAGTACAATTCTGTCCTATAGTTACAGTCTTCTCTGACTTTTAGATTCCCTTCAAGTCAATTGTCATCTTCTATCTTCCACATGTTCTGTTTTAGTGAAAAGGCTTTAATTTTTGCCTGCAATGCACAAATGCCACTAAGCAACATTCTTGGATTTAAAAGTAAATTTAATCAATTTGGGAAAAAAGATGCAATTGTGACACTGATTCCAGCTCTGACAAAGTGTTAAATGAGATCTTCAGAGATAATGTTGACATTAAGGGGCAAATTCAAACCTTATTACATAGAGGTAATTGAGGGCATAATTTTGTCCTTAGGACTATACTGGCCCTGAAGTTCCCAGTGAATTTAATAAGATTATAGGTATAAATTAAGCAAGCATAAATTCATACAAACCAAATACATTTTAAACGAAAATCATGTGGTTTTGTCCCATGTTTAATTTTAAAATAAAGATCTAAAAATTTTCTCTTCGGTTCTTTAGTCCTACTTTTTAAACTTTTTTTTGTTGTTGTTGTGGTTTTTTTTTTTAAATGCCATAAGTATTGGAATTAAATATATGTCTTCATATAATAATCAGGGAAAAAAAGTTAACAAATTTAAAAGTGGAAAGGAAAAGATGGGAAAGATTTCTGAGACACAGTTCTGTACCATGAAGATTAAACAGAACTAAAGAGAGAACCCATTTTTTTCTTCAACTGAAGTCAGTATTAAAAGCCACTTTTCAAGCTCTTTTAGAACATTCTACTTTAAGATATTTTCTATTTTAAGAGAAGAATATTGTGCTGCAAGGTCCAAGCTCAATTAAAATGATTTTTTGCCTCTTCTGTGAAATTCTATTTAATCTCTGTGGCACTGTGCTGACCTGTATAGAGAAAGATGGCAAAGCTACCTCTTAGCTTCAACATCTATTCCTGTAACACAGCCTCAGCAGTCAGTTTCTAATAGTTCCTCTGACAGGAAGACCTCTTGCAGAATACTTTATCATTTAACAGCCAAAATAGGAAAGAAGAAAGGACATTCCCTCAGTCCGAACCTCATCACAGCAGTTATGGTGCCTACACTACTATCCTCAGTATTAGAAAGAAGGACTTTAAGAAGAAAATAAATCTGAAACATAATTTTATTATCCAAAGGCAGTTTCTCTAGGATTGTCCTGTTCTAGCTGATATTGTTATTGATGTTTGCCTATAAATAATAACCTCCTGCATCAAATCCAGTTTTACAAATATTTTCAATGAAGTTACTGTTGCAGTAGTTCCAAGAAGCTCAGAAGTGGACTGGCTATCTAAAAATATAATCTCTACTTGAGGAAATTTGGGCTGGTTAGGTTATATTGAAATGGGTGGCCACTCTGCAACTATTCTATAGCACCCAGCACTGGAAGGATCCTCCTGGCCATCCAGCTCTGTCTCTTGTTATTACAAACAAAGTATTCTAAAACTCACCGGTCTGAGGTTTTGTGGTACAAACTTTCTTCTACTGTACTGAACAAATTCATAGCTAGCCACCTGTTTGTGCTTGTGCCACCTAAGTCCTGCTGTGTTAGTCTCCACTCAGATGGTACCTTTCCATTTGCTTGATCTTCATTACTTTCCCCAAATTTCCAGTGAAACTACTATTTAATAGTACAAGAATGGGTCCATGATCATTATTAAGAATATTTTAGATGAGTCTCACCAGCTTCTGGTGCTGTGATGTTTATAGTTCTTGTATCTTCACAGAGAATATGTTAACCAAATCATTCTAAGATCACATTTACATTCTTCACAGCAACATACTGAGGGTTCACAGTAATTCTGAAACTGATCACAGCTGTGTTTTCGGCTGATTGGATCCCAATTTATTGTGGAAATACTGGTAGCTAAAAACATTACTTTGCACCTGCTGTTATAGATGTTATTTCTGTTCATCCTTTTGGCTCCAGTCTTCAAGGTAATCTAAACCTTCTTATATTCTATTCTGTCTGCCTCCTGTTGACATTGCACAATCTGCAGATTTTAACTTTTTATTTTTTATTTTTTTTTCCTAATGTCATTGATTAATGACAAATATTAAAATGGTTGTCTCAAGCTTCAACCTTGAGAATCATCACTAAGAAGATTCTTTAAGCAAATATATGTCCTTTCAACATCATTGCTTAGGCAAGTTCTTTCCAGATCATCTACTAAAGCCCATTTTTCCCATTCCATTAACAATTTTGCTTGTGATGTTATATTAAATGCTTAACCAAACCTAAGTGGCTGATATCTACTGGAATCCTATAGTCTACAAGACAAGCCATCAAAGCAAAATATCAAGTTAATATAACACGATTTAACTACATAATTCATATAAAAGTTTACCTCCCCTCCCCCCCAAAATCTTTAATCAATTTTCCTTCAAAATTTGCATAGAAGTTCTGAAGACCTTTGAGATCAGGCCAATGTTCTTGTATCTTTCTAGATCTTTTCTTTCTCTTGTCTTAACCAAAGGAATTACATGGTCTTTTTCCCAGTACGTTATTCTGACTGCTTAGCTTAATCAAAACAATTTGCTACTTGACAGTCATATGTTACTTATTCAGGATCCAGGGGTATAGCTTCAAACTTGCTCACACCTGAATGGATTAAATTCCTTGAGATTTTCTTCTAATTCAGTCATAGTAACTCCCATTTTCAGAACACCATTTTCATTTGCCAGCCCACATTTATTTACTCTTCTCCATGCTGTCATGTTTACTGAAAGCTAAGGCAATTTTTTATATATTTTTGTTGTTGTTTAACGCCAGCCGCTCACTCACCCCCACCCGCTGGTAAGATGAGGGAGAGAATCATGAGAGCACAAGTAGGAAAACTCGCATGTTGAGGTAAAGACAGTTTAATAATGGAAATAAAACAAAGTAGAACAGTAATAATAACAATGATAACAACAACAGAATATACAAAGCAGGCAGTGCACAATGCAACTGCTCACATGACATCACATGGTATAGAATACCCCATTGGCCAGCTGGGTCAACCGCCCCAGCTATGCTCCGCTCCCCAGCTTCCCCTGCACTTGGCAGAACATGGGAAGCTGAAAAGTCCCTGGTGCAAGCACCACCCAGCAACAACCAAAGCATCAATGGGCCATGATCTCATACCAAACCCAAAACACAGCACCCCCGCCAGCTACTGGGAGGAAAGTTAACTCTGTCCCAGCCGGAACCAGGACAGTATCCACCCCTTATTCTATACTATCTACGTCATGCCCAGGTCTCACATTTTCCAATACATTCCAATTAATCACCACCATTTTTCCTGCCTTTTGATATATACACACAGAGATCATTCCCTTAGTTTATGGGCCATCCATCTCAAATGTCCATTGAGTTCATTTAGTCCATGACTTTGGGCTCCACCTGTCATAACAGTCTTTCAGAGCAGGAGAGATGGTGTGTGGTGTTGGACTGTTGCATGCTGAAGCCAGTTCTGGTTCCATTATGGCTGCACTTGTCAGGTTCTATCATCGTTGCACTTTGCTCGGTTTCATCAGAGTTCATTCTTCTTTAATCTGGGTGATTCTTACTGCAATACTGTTGATACGACATCTATCAACCATAGAAGTGATGACATACAGTGTTATATAGCAATTAACATCATACAATACAGTTCATTGGCTATTTTCACCCAAAATCAACTCCCCTTGAGGTACACACCGGACTTCCCCATCCTTTCGCATCACCCACCAAGTGCACCCAAGTCCTTGAGCAAAAGGACCCACGGATGGGTTTTCCCTTGCCAGAGGCAGGAGTAACAGTCTGCCCCACACTGTCTGCCCCAGCATATTTTTTAAGTGCACGACAGGGACTTTAACCCCCTCTACAGTACGTAGGGGTTTTGACTGGGCAGGGCCAGCTCGAGTGGCAGATCCCCTAGTGTTGACCAACCAGGTGGCTTTTGGTAAATATGTATCCCAATGCTTGAATGTCCCACCACCCATTGCCCTCAGTGTAGTCTTTAGCAGCCCGTTGTATCATTCGATTTTCCCAGAGGCTGGTGCATGGTAGGGGATGTGATAGACCCACTCAATGCCATGCTCTTTGGCCCAGGTGTCTATGAGGGTGTTTCGGAAATGAGTCCCGTTGTCTGACTCAATTCTTTCTGGCCAAGTCACCATAAGACTTTTTTTTCAAGGCCCAGGATGGTGTTCCGGGCAGTGGCATGGGGCACGGGAAATCTTTCCAGCCACCCGGTGGTTACTTCCACCATGGTGAGCACATAACGCTTGCCTTGTGAGGTTTGTGGGAGTGTGATATAATCAATCTGCCAGGCCTCCCCATATTTATACTTCAACCATGGTCCTCCATACCAAAGAGGCTTTACTAGCTTGGCTTGCTTGATTGCAGCGCATGTTTCACATTCATGGACAACCTGTGCAATAACGTCCATGGTTAAGCCCACCCCTTGATCATGAGCCCATCTATATGTTGCATCTCTTCCTTGATGACCTGAGGTGTCATGGGCCCACTGAGCTATAAACAGTTCACCCTTATGTTGCCACTCCAGATCCACCTGAGCCACTTCAATCTTAGCAGCCTGATCCACCTGCTGGTTGTTTTGATGTTCTTCAGTGACCCGACTCTTGGGTACACGAGCGTCTACGAGACGTACTTTTACAACCAGGTTCTCTACCCGGGCAGCAATACCTTGCCACAATGCGGCAGCCGAGGTGGGTTTACCTCTGCACTGCCAGTTGTTCTGCTTCCACTGCTGCAACCACCCCCACAGGGCATTTGCCACCATCCATGAGTCAGTATAGAGATAAAGTACTGGCCATTTTTCTCATTCAGCAATATCCAAAGCCAGCTGGATGGCTTTCACCTCTGCAAACTGGCTCGATTCACCTTCTCCTTCAGCAGTTTCTGCAACTTGTCATATAGGACTCCATACAGCAGCCTTCCATCTCTGATGCTTTCCCACAAGACGACAGGACCCATCAGTGAACAAGTATATTGCTTCTCATTTTCTGGTAGTTTGTTATACAGTGGGGCCTCTTCAGCACACGTCACCTCCTCCTCTGGGGATATTCCAAAATCTTTGCCTTCTGGCCAGTTCGTGATCACCTCCAAGATTCCAGGGCGACTGGGGTTTCCTATTCGGGCCCGTTGTGTGATCAGTGTGACCCACTTACTCCACGTAGCATCGGTTGCATGATGTGTAGAGGGGACCCTCCCTTTGAACATCCAGCCCAGCACCGGCAGTCGGGGTGCCAGGAGGAGCTGTGCTTCAGTACCAACCACTGCCAAAGCAGTTTGAACCCCTTCATATGCTGCCAATATCTCCTTCTCAGTTGGAGTGTAGCGGGCCTCGGATCCTCTGTATCCCCGACTCCAGAACCCTAAGGGTCAACCTCGAGTCTCCCCTGGTGCTTTCTGCCAGAGGCTCCAGGTAGGGCCGTTGTCCCCAGCTGCGGTGTAGAGCACATCCTTTACATCTTGTCCTGCCCGGACTGGCCCAAAGGCTACTGCCTGAACTATCTCCTGTTTAATTTGTTCAAAGGCTTGTTGTTGCTCCGGGCCCCATTTGAAATCGTTCTTCTTCCTGGTCTCTCGATAGAGAGGGCTTACAATCAGGCTGTAATCTGGAATATGCATTCTCCAAAAGCCCACAATGCCTAAGAAGGCTTGTGTTTCCTTTTTGCTAGTTGGTGGAGACATGGCTGTTATTTTGTTGATCACATCTGTTGGGATCTGACGACTTTCATCTTGCCATTTTATTCCTAAGAACTGGATCTCCTGTGCAGGTGCCTTGACCTTACTTTGTTTTATGGCAAAACCAGCCTTCAGAAGGATTTGGACTATTCTCTTCCCTTTCTCAAAAACTTCTTCTGCTGTGCTGCCCCATACAATGATGTCATCAATGTATTGCAGGTGTTCCGGAGCCTCACCCTGTTCCAGTGCGGTGTGGATCAGTCCATGGTAGATGGTAGGGCTGTGTTTCCACCCCTGGGGCAGTCGGTTCCAGGTGTACTGGACGCCCCTCCAAGTGAAAGCAAACTGTGGCCTGCACTCTGCTGCCAAAGGGATTGAGACGAAGGCATTAGCGATGTCAATTGTGGCGTACCATTTGGCTGCCTTTGACTCCAGTTCATATTGAAGTTCTAGCATGTCCGGCACAGCAGTGCTCAGTGGCGGCGTGACTTCGTTCAGGCCACGGTAGTCTACTGTTAGTCTCCACTCCATTAGACTTTTTCACTGGCCATATGGAACTGTTAAAGTGAGTGAGTCTTGCTGATCACTCCTTGGCTCTCCAGTTGACAAATCAGTTTATGGATGGGAATCAGGGAATCTCGGTTGGTGCGATATTGCTGCCAGTGCACTGTTGTGGTAGCAATGTGTTGTTCCTCGACCCTCAGCAACCCCACAACAGAAGGGTCCTCCGAGAGACCAGGCAAGGTGGACAGCTGTTTAATTTCCTCTGTCTCCAAGGCAGATATACCAAAAGCCCACCGGTACCCTTTTGGGTCCTTGAAATACCCTCTCCTGAGGTAGCCTGTGCCAAGGATGCATGGAACCTCTGGGCCAGTCACAGTGGGGCGCTTCCTGGTTAGGCTCACTTTGGCCTCCAATACAGTTAACTCTTGGGATCCCCCTGTCACTCCAGAAATACAAATGGGTTCTGCTGCTTCATAGCTTGATTGCATTGAGGTGCACAGGTGCACCAGTGTCTATGAAAGCCTTATACTCCTGTGGATCTGATGTGCCAGGCCATCGAACCCACACAGTCCAGTAAACCCGGTTGTTCCTTTCCTCCACCTGGCTGGAGGCAGGGCCCCGCTAGTCCTGGTCATAGTATTCGTTACCCACTTCTTGTAAGTACGAATCAGAAGTCCCTTTGTTAAGACTGGAAGTGGAATCAGCTCTTCTACTCTGTTTGGGAAACTGCTCACTGGAGACTGGGGCAGCAGTTTTCCTGGAAGAACCCCCTTTTGTGATTGTTTTTCCTTGCAACTCACGTACCAGTGCCTCAGGGAAGATCTTCCATCCCACTTCCTCATGTCCTTTCCGTGGTCACGCAGGTAGAACCACAGGGTGCCCCAGGGTGTGTACCCACAATATCTCCTCTCTTGAGCAGAGGGACGCTTGCTCCTAATGGCTGAGATACTGGCCCGTGCAGGTGGGGAGCAGGACATACCCTCTTTGAGTTGCTGGAACTCCCGGGACAGTTTCTCCACAGCAGAGACTCAGGCCCGTAGGGAGGAAGAGAAACTTCCTTTGTATTGCTGGAATTGGCCAGCCAATTCATCCACTGTTTGTTCCTTTCTGTCTTTCCAGGTCATTATTGCCAATGAGTTTGCATGTGACGCTGGTGCACTCCGTAAAAACTTCCACCACCTGGGTCGGGTGCATTTGACTTCGTTTGGATCTTTAGGTAACTGCTTGTTGTTCTAGTCATCATAAACCACCTCCAGCACATCTGATTCCCTCAGGTACTGGATACATCTCTCCATGGTGGTCCACTTGCCTGGGTGGCATATAACATCTTCCTTGAAGGGATACCTTTCCTTCACGCCTGACAGTAGTCGCCTCCAGAAGCTGAGGACTTGTGCCCCTTGTCCAATCGCTTTGTCAATGCCCCCTTCCCTAGAAAGGGATCCCAGGTGCTTGGCTTCCCTACCCTCTAATTCCAGGCTACTGGCCCCGTTATCCCAGCATCGGAGCAGCCAGGTGACAATGTGCTCACCTGGACGACGGCTGAAGTCTTTTCGCATATCTCGCAGCTCACCCAGGGATAGGGATCGGGTAGTTTCCATCTCATTTACGGGTTCTGCCTCCTCTTCCTCCTCCTGTTCTCGTGATGGCCCTGGTTCATCTTCATCCCTTACTAAACGAGCTGATTTCCTCATGTTTTTTCTTTTTTGTATAGGGGCGGCTGATGTCAGCACGGGTTTGTTCTCTGTCGCAGGGGGCGGAGTGGCCGCTGTGCTTGCCATGGGGGTGGGGTAGCCACAGGGTCTGTTGTGTTGTCCTCAGATGCAGAGAATTTTTCTTCCCCTTGAGGGTTCTGAGTGGTGTTAAACAAGGCTTGGTAGGCGTGGGCCAGGCCCCAGCACATTGCAGTGATTTGTGTCTCCATAGAATTGCCAGGGTGACAGCATACTTTTTCCAAATACTCTATCAATTTTTCAGGATCTGCACTTGTTCAGGGGTGAAGTTCCAAAACACTTCAGTTAAGTGATTAACTTAAGTGATTAACTTCAGTTAAGTCTTCTGAAGAGACCTAGACTCCTTTCCTACAATTTTTTCTTGCTTGGGAGACAAATTCCAGATATTTTTGCAGTTTTAATTTAAATAAATGTTAATTTAACTTTACATTCAAATGCTTAACTCATTAGACTCATTAGTTCTGATTAGAACTAATGTTACTCAGTAGAACAATAGTAATGGTTTTGGGATTTATTTGACCCTGACTTTTAATTGATCTGAATAGACATATCTGATGTCATTTCCAAAGATTTCCAACTTCATAACTGTTTACATGTACCATGTAGCCCATCTTTCTGAGCAAAAATTTTATTTCCCTCATCCTCTCAGAGCAGTAGGGCTGACAACAGCAGCTTGCCATGCCTTGACCCAAAACTATCGTAATAACCTTTGGCAGAGATTCTCCTTGCATAGTCAGCTGCCACAGAAGGCAGGAAGATTGGCACTGCGCAGCTAAGTCTCTGTCCATCTCACAACACTTAGGACCCAAGTAAATTCAACAAGCCGCAGCCAGTCCATAGACCCACCGAGTTATAAACTACAGCAAACCAACTCAGCAATCAACAGGCAAAACCCCAACCCTTCCAACCACCCCCCACTTAATTTTAAAAAACTTCTGGTAGCTTCTTGATCACGAGGTGCAAACCACCAAGGTAATTAAATAATAATTTTAAGAAATTTAAAAAGAGAAAATAAATTGAAAAACAAATTAGATAAATAAATAACTGTTAAAAGACATTGTAATACATTTCAACTAAGTCTCCATAATGGAAACTTTGGAAAATTAAGAAGTGAAAAAATAGCAATGCACAATGGGAATAAAAATGTCTTTAATGTGAATTTGCTATGAGAACTAATGACGGGAACTCCCTTTTTGGGAAAGAGAACCATTTCTTGAACATGATTGGGTTCAGCCACCAGCCATTTAGCCTACTGTGTTACTGGGTTCATGACAGAGGATTTCTTCTCTGAGCTGAAAGACTGTGATTATTATTTTATACCCAAAAGCATTGACTCTAACTTACTCTATGCAATGAAAACTGTCATAAATTATAAAATTGGTTATAAGACCAATTTTTTTAATCTTCCATAATATTTAACTTCATTACCTCCTCTAGCAGTGAGTTGCTCTTTGAATTATTCAGATTGTGTATATTAGTTCATTCATTTGTTCTAAGCCTACCAAGGACTAGTTTAAAGTTAACAGCTTTGGTTTTTTCTGTGATGAAACTGAAAAGAAATAACTTGTTACAAAAGAGGATACTGTATATGTACTGAATATGAGAAGACTTTTACACAGACATCAGTATGTCTGTTTTAGATTATGCTGGGATGTATGCTTTTGTACATTCTCAAACAAGGAAATAGATACTAATGGAAGTGTTTCTGAAAGTAACCCAGCACTTCCCAGACTAGATCCTGGTAACTTCTCCTGCTTCCAAATGTAATCCCACCTAAAACTTGTAGCAAAACCAAATATTCAAAATACATATGAGAACTTAAACTAGTGTTGAATTTATGATCATTTATCTCACTCCTCTCGACTGGTAGCATTGTAATTAAAAATACTGCTTGGCTTGTGTTATCTTCGCTGCTTAAAAAATCTTACATGAGAATAGCATTTCTGGAATAAAAGAGACTGATTGTACATCATCAAAAAATAAGTAGTGAGCAGATTAATAGATAAAGCACTCAATTTTCATTGATAGAGTGAAAATTGTCAATACTAACCAAAGAACAGATCATAAGTGAGATGGATAGTGGTCTCTGATCAGCCAGCCATCAATAAGACTTTTGTAAACAATAAACTCTCTCTTGAACAAATCAGTCTAACAGGAAATATCTTTTTAAGTGACACTAAATTAGGGATCATGAAGATTGAAAATATTACTTACAATGTTGGACCTGACTGGTCAGCCTCTTTATTGACAAGAACAAAACTTGGCAGCACTCTAAACAACCTTCTTAGAAAGCAAGAGCGCTATGGCATCTTGTAATTTTAAAATAGTGGTTTGAGTCTAATCAACCACAAGGTGATATACAGCACAAAAGAAAACAAACACATAACTGCTGAGTCCATGGCTGTTACATCAGATGGCTTGGTAAATGTATGGATAAATTAGGCATCAGTTTGGAAAACATGTAAACTAGGAACCAGAAAATTACAGGACATATAAATTAAGTATCTATTTCATTTTCACGTAAAACCTGCATAAAAAATGTTTTAAGATTTGTAAGAGGGGGTTTGAATTTGATAATCTAAATAGTTTCAAAAGCTGTAACCTCAAAACCTTTGACTATTCCGGGAACAGAACATAAATAGCAGAGAAGAGTCTAAAAGTACTGTTTTGAGGCCTAGAGGTAGAACATGATCATTTGATGCTACAGGAGCGCCAACTTCACAAGGCACATAAGCAACAGAAGTCTTGAATTTACATCACATATGCCAGGATAAGCTACAACAGGAGGCACAACACACATTATGGACCCACACAATGAGAGGGAAAGCTCTTACAGCATACTATAGATTTATATTAAAATAAATGTACATGTTCTGCAAAAGCAATTTATAAAAGATAAAGAACTGCACTATCCCTGTGTTTTCACAGTAGTGTCATCCCTGTATAGGAGGGAACCAACCTACACCTACAGGCAGATGAACTAAATAAATTAATAGTTTTTTTCAAATGCTAATCTCCTGGCCAAATTCAGTCCTGGTGTGAAGAGTAGTAAGTCATTCATTGAACATAAAGCAATCGTGAAGAACTGTAAGGGGAAAAATAGTGTTGAGAACTCACAATCTTTTGGCATTTAGTGGATGCAACAAACACATCGCAAAGTAACATGAATGGAGGAAAGGATATGAACTGCTAGCAAGGAAAGTAATTAACAGGATCACAGAAAATAAGCACTCTGTCTCCCCAGGTTAAGCTTATTCCCAAACCATTCATAAATTTTAGGGTGTGTGTCATATTGGCAAAACTCTGAGGAAATTTGACAGCTGAATAGCTACAAGGCTGAATTTGGTATTTTCAAAACATAAAATCAAGTCATTTTTTGGTTTTGCATGGCCACTGAATACAGAGCTGGTGTATATTTAACTGAGGTCACATAAAAAGCACCAAGAAATAAAAAAAGGGGCAAATTTGGTTTGTTATCTTTGATAACCTTGTTGTTTTTCCCCTGCCCAGTATGACCTTTATAGATTCCTGAAACTCCCACTACTGTTTTGCTGCTCAAAGAAAAGGTGGTATGGTAGGTATCCAGAAAAAAATACCTCTTCATAGACACACAGTAATTATAACTGACAAAAATTAAAATCTTTTAAGGCAAGTTACATCTGGCATGCTTCTCCTAGCACATAACTGTAGCCTACAGTATCCTGTATCCTACCAGAGATATGACAGATGAAATTTACATCTTACAATGCGAAAGAAGCAGTAGCCATTCCACTGAATGGAAACAGCACAATTTACAGGTGGAAGAACTGACTATGTTTTAAAGCTGAATGAAAATGCTATTTCATGTATTTTTTTCTGATTGAATGAGGGATTTCTCTTTTCAGCAGTATTTCTCTTAAACTGATTTTTTTTTGCATTCATGGAAAAAATACCTCTATACATGAAATATATTTCAGCTATTGACACACAGATGCCAAAATATTTAGTATCCCCTGCCCCCGCCCAAACTTCCAACCTCCTAGGAAAAGATTTAATGAAAATTGAAATGGGAAGCTATTCCCATTGAACATTCCTCTTAAGGAAATAGTATTACCCTGGCCTTTTTTTGCAACACATGCAAATGTACTTCAGCGTAATTTTTATAATGAATCCAAGTGAGGCTGTTTTCCTGGTCCCCATTACCACGCTTGATGGCAATTTATTATGTCCCACAGGAGCCAAAGAGCAGCACAGGTGAAACTCTTAGAAAGCAGAACAACTTTACTGACCAGGGCAAAACAGTTTTTCAGGGCCCTATCACCTTAATTTTGGAATTTTCTCAGGCATGATTAAAGGCACATTCATGATGTCAATGCCTGGATATAACTCTCACATCAGAACATCTCGGCAGAATTGGAAAGATAAGTCACGGCAATTTCCAAGAGGGACAAACCGGTACATTTTCCTGTTACCTCACATTCAGAAAAATCTAACCACTATTTACAGGGGAAAAAAGGAAGAATAAATGTGCCCAAGCTGGACATTAGTATATAAAATCTAAATGCAAATACTTAAATTTTGCAACATTACAGGCTGGATCGATGGGCCGAGGCCAATTGTATGAGATTCAACAAGGCCACGTGCCGGGTCCTGCACTTCGGCCACAACAACCCCAGGCAACGCTACAGGCTTGGGCAAGAGTGGCTGGAAAGCTGCCCAGAGGAAAAGGATCTGGGGGTACTGGTTGACAGCTGGCTGAAGATGAGCCGGCAGTGTGCTCAGGTGGCCAAGAAGGCCAACGGCATCCTGGCCTGTATCAGAAATAGTGTGGCCAGCAGGAGTAGGGAGGTGATCGTGCCCCTGTACTCGGCACTGGTGAGGCCGCACCTCGAATCCTGTGTTCAGTTTTGGGCCCCTCACTACAAGAAGGACATGGAGGTGCTGGAGCGTGTCCAGAGGAGGGCAACGAAGCTGGTGAAGGGCCTGGAGCACAAGTCTTATGAGGAGCGGCTGAGGGAACTGGCGTTGTTTAGCCTGGAGAAGAGGAGGCTGAGGGGAGACCTCATCGCGCTCTACAACTACCTGAAAGGAGGTTGTAGCGAGGTGGGTGTTGGTCTCTTCTCCCAAGTAACTAGCGATAGGACAAGAGGAAATGGCCTCAAGTTGCGCCAAGGGAGGTTTAGATTGGACATTAGGAAAAATTTCTTTACTGAAAGAGTGGTCAGGCCTTGGAACAGGCTGCCCAGGGAAGTAGTGGAGTCACCATCCCTGGAGGTATTTAAAAGCCGTGTAGATGAGGCCCTTAGGGACATGGTGTAGTGGGCATGGTGGTGTTGGGTTGACGGTTGGACACGATGATCTTAGAGGTCTTTTCCAACCTGTATGATTCTATGATTCTATGATTCTATGATTATAAATATTGAAAATAATGTCTTTGAATAGGAAAATATTGGGCACTTTGGAAAAAACAGTATACCAGGATAATGTTTTAGCACACACACGTAACTAATAAAAAGAAGTTAGGACAGCAGTGTTTGTACATTTTAGGTGTCAACAACAATCCTAAAGAAGAAAATCATTATTAGTGGGCCTGTACCTTTCACATTGTTTTTTCTTTAATACTCAGAGATAGTTTAAGTCAATGTCTATTGGAAACCAGAAAATTAATTAACTTAGCTCATAGCCACCTACATCGGTATCCATAAGCATGAACTCCACCAAGTACCAAAAATATACACAACCAAAAATATACACAGCCCTGAAACTTTCTTAACATGCTTTTAGCATATGTAGCTCCCCATCTTTGCTATCTAAACTGTAAAAGTGCCCTGTAAAAGTAAATCTGTGCATGCCTCCAGAGCTTCAGGTACTCCCATTAATTGATGCATTAACATTTCAGACCTAAGGTTTAATATGTCATTCCCAGGATGGGCTTCTGTTAGCGTATCCCATCTGAGTATCCATTCACAGGAAGGGAAGAAGTAAAGGAAGAAAAAAAAGCAAATTAAAAGTTCACTCATTTCATGTCAGCCTGTCTCTGCAATCGTTGACCTTAATGGAGAATCATGCCTCCAATTATTTTGATAAATCTACTTTACCTTTATAGAATTATAACCATAGCAACATTATCTCTCCATAACAGGGAAAAATTTCCATTTTCATGCCTATAAGGGTAAGGGACGGTGACAAAATAGTGAGAAGGGCTAGTTTTGCTCAGCTTTGATCTTGCACAGTCTAGCAGACATATGGGAATGTAAATTATTACCACAGCTGTGTTCAGATTTAAAATCACTGAACTTTTTAAAACTGTGGACTGTACTCAGGATAATTACAATTACAACAGAACTGCACAATAAAGTATGTGGGAATGGTAGTTGTTTTGCTAGCTCCTTTTTCATTGGAATGCTTGTTTGTTGTTTTCCTAGACCAATGGTATTAGTGCCAGAATTTTGTGAAGAACTGTGCCTGTTCCCCTTTTCAAGCAGTACTCATTCCATGAAAAACAACAGTTGAAATCTGTGTGTCACTGAAGCCAATGACTTTGGCTGTTAACTTTAATATGATTCAAATATCATCCAGTATCACTAGCAGACCTTCTAACATTAGATTTTTCTACTCTGAAAAACATTGAGTTAGTGGCATTGGTATTGATGGCCTTTATTTTTTGCTGTTACGAACAGTGGATTTTGTTCTTCTACAAACAGGCATTGAACATAACTTCCTGGGGAGAAAAAGGAAGGAAGGAAGAAGGAAGGAAGAAAGAAAATTACTTTGATATCATGGAGTTAGTACTGGCAGTCCAAACAAGCTGACTGACTGCCATGTTCTATTCCATTCCAGCATTGGTTTTAAAGCAATCATACATTTCACGTCTGAAGGAGAGGGACCTGGAAGGGACCTCCTATATATTAAGCTTCACCCACTGTTATCGTCTATTCTGTTAGTCCTCAAGGCTGTGTGGTATTCTAATCTCCAGTGCACCTAATGCATCGTATCCAGGCAATTTACTAGTGTCCTACAATGTTTCATTCCTTAGCCATTACTAGGTATATTAAATAAGATGAGTCCCAAGATAAAACGCCTAACAATTCTGCCTTCAAGTCCTGACTCCTGCCATCTACCCATTCTGCATCCTCTTCAGACTGTTCCTGATGTCCTCCAGTTTTGCTGCAAATCCTTTCCTTCATTTTAATTCGTATTTTTCCATAGTTCACCATCTTAAATATTTCACAGAAATCTACATGAATGGTATTATTTAGAAATCAAGCTAACTTTATCAAAGAAGATAGCAGACTAATCTGTCATTGTATTTTTGGAATATTATGGTACATTTATTTTTTTGTCAACACAAAAACACAGACAGAAAAAAGTTTCAAGAAAGGGATGTAGGCAAGACTCTATGCTTCACATCATGCAGGTGGGGTTTCCTGATGAGAAGAATAATGTTCATCAGATCCAGGCATGTAATGTGCATCATGTGACCAGCCACAGCTAAACAGACACTTAAAAGCTGTGAAGTAATGAAAAGCAGACAATCAATGCTGAAAGAAAGAAAAAATTCTCAGAAAGAATTTCAGTCAGTCCATCATGCAGAGGAAACAATGATTTGCACTCTGCTATTATGGGGTTTGGGAAAAATAAGTGTTCATTCCATAAAATATTTCTTCTAAATTATTGTCTCAAATTCTAGCTGATATCACTTCCTATTCAAGTTTCCCCAAGCTGAGAAATTTTACCTTCTCTACAGACCAGATTTTATTTTATAAATGAACATGCTAAGTGTCGATTTCCCTTATGGTTGTTTAGCATGTTTATTATTTTATTATCTTGGGCTGTTATGTTATTGTTTTAAGGCTGTTGGAAAGACAGTTCTTCCCCATAGTTTTAATCTAGTGATGACAAAGAACAGCATATGGCTATAAGAAACCGTCAGAAAAAAGAGGGAGATGGAACATTAAGTAACCAATGAGAGGCTTGTGGGTTCAAAGAGACCACATACACATACCAACACAGACCCTACGAAACCATTATCACTTTGCAATCATAAGCATAGCTCCACAGTATTCTAAGTCAAAATGCCTGCCTACTTTTGATTTTACAGATTGCAAACTGATTTTCTTGCCTTTAAGCACTATTCATGTATGTACTATGTAAGAGTGTTTGGTAAATATAAGTATACTTCTATAAAGACAGAAAGATTTTGGGTAGAAAAGGAACTTTAAGGTTTGCAATGCAAAGTTATTCCAAGTACCTATTCCTACAGTATCCAATTTCAGAAGTTTAAATCAGAAACCTCTAGCAGGTCTCACAATCCTTTTTATATTTTGTAATTTAATAAAAATGAGGCTCAGGGGGGGAAAAATGATTAAAATCAGTATCAAATAAAACAACACAGTGATTAAAATCTCATTTTTGCAGGGTCTTGTCTTTCCTTGTCTTTAGATAACTAGAGTAATAGCCGCCTTTAGCAAAGTGGTAATAACCATTTCAGTACTAGAATTCCCAACAGCAGGAGCTGTGCCTTGACAAACGAATATGGAGATCTGAGCACAACCTTATTCAGATCTTAAAAAGAACATTGTAGGATGGTGAGAACATGGCTGCCAGGCTTCTTTCTTTTTTTCCTCCATGCTATTTTCCCCTCCCAGCTTCCCTCTCCCCCAAAAACTGAAGGCAAATGAATGTAATTGGCACTAGAAATGCTGAAATGTTCATTTCTGAGCCAGGACTGTCTCTGGGCTATATCCAGAGTTCTGTTGCTCAAACAGAGGAGCCACCGTTTCAGGGTGGAAAACAGCAGTAATTCCTGTCTTTACCATTCTCTATTTCTTCTTTCGCTAGTGAAAAATGTCATATTTTTTGTTTCTTAAATGTTATCTGTGAAGAGAAAACCTGCCTGGCATTTACAGCCTCAAAGTACTGATTTCTCTTTTACATTTGTATTTTGTATGTCAAATAAATTTGCCAATTTTTCTCATTAAATGCTAATAAAATGGACACATGTCTAAAATGCTAAACATATGTAATAATGTTTTCATTCCAGTTCAACCTGTTTGCTGCCTAAAGAAGTTCAGAACATTAATGCATAGTGTGTAGAAGTTTATATCCCCCGGGTGATTAGAGGGATAAGGTAGAAATAATCTATTGATGCAATACAAACATTGAAAAATACATTACATATTGAGGTAGAAGTTTGGACATGGAAAAAAAGGTGAGAGCCGTACATATGATGACCTGTGAAGCACTTGGATACTATGATAATAGGCATTGCATGAGGATTACAGACTATACATACTTACTCTCCACCTCCAGAGAAAACCAAAAAAAAATCCCCACTTCTTTTTCTTTTTCATCATGAGCAAATTGCATGGAAACTGAACTCTTGAAAAGATTTAAACTGAGGCAATATTCAGGCAGTTACAGATTTCGACCCTGCCTTCCTCCCTGCTGTTTTGTGTTGGGATGAATAAAAAGGGCAAGGAAAAAAATTGCTATAGAAGATCAGCTGTAATCACATACTTCCATTTCTTTCACAGGGTGGCAATACTCTGCCTGCTTGAGCCTGCTAATTCACTTTGAGCCATAAAGAAGGTCAAATTTTGCTACTTTGTAGCCTCATTCGTTTATCCTAGTCTAAGTGAAACCATAATTTCACTGAGTACCTATCCTGCAACAGGCAAAAGACAAAACAGATGTAAAAGATTAAAAAGTCAGGGATATAAAAACAAACAGCAAATATAAGCAGACCGCTGTGGTAGACAGTAAGTAAACTTACAAGAAAAAAAGATGTAGTCATGATTAGAGACCTAGTATTCCTAAGAGCTACCAGGCAGTGGTAGCTGAAGATGCTGCCCTTTTTCCTTCTATTTAGAACAGGCATTATCTTTAGAATCTCACAAAGTGTGGCAATAACTTCTGGTCACTGCAAGATATAGTTATAACTCTGGCCAGTGACAAAGAATATCCTCCCTTTCTACTCTTTCAAGGTAAGGACAAGAGATTTTTTCTTTCAGCCAGCCATGTCTTTCATTAGCAATCTCAAATTATAAAAACAATCAAGAAGACCATTCACTGTACTCTGTTGCTTGACGTGGAGTGCAAGCAGAGAGTTGCTACAACACGAATATTAAGACTCAGAGTAATTTGTGGATGCCTAAATGAGCACCAATTTTTTGAAGAAAAAAATTCGTATCAGCAGTAGTATCGAGAAGGAATCAAAAACATGGCAGTGGAAGCAGAGGGAGGGGGATCAGGGGAAGTAGAACCTGGAGAGAGAGGAAACATGTAGTATGGAGTCGCAGTCAGGGGACTTCTGGGAGAGAGAGCTCCTGAAGTAGACTTCCCTTCATATTACCCACACTCTAATCTACACAGGAGGAGAGGGGCATAGAGATATGTTGGGTTTGTTTCATTTTTTTCAAAGACAACCCCCAGGTTATACATCTGAAAATGCAGCACTGTAGAAAATGGATTGCCTTTAAAAGATTTATGTCTAATTCTGCTGTGTGCAATGCCTACGATCAAGACAGACTTCAAACAATAGATCCTCTCACCAATCCTCTTTCAGCAGAAACTCTAACATGGCATTCCAGTTTTGGGAATATCTGTTATGCATGAACAAGTAAACTAGGGTTGTGATTAGTTGCACCTCCTCTTTGAATATCCTCAAGGAGTGCAATGCTGCTGTACATTTAAAAATGTGTGGCACATTTTTGAAAGTTATATTGACATGCATAGATAAGAATTTATCATCAGAGCATTTTAGCTCTGTGGACTGATTTCTGATGAAAATGAATTATTATTATAATAAAAGAAGAGCATTAGAAAATGATGCACATTCATATCTTAATTAAAAAAAAAAAATATTATTTTGCATTATTTTATTTGAGAACAATATGTGATCCTACCATCAAAGAGGCAGTCCGTTGCAAAGCACAGAGTACTACATAGTTACGTAGGATGCCTCAGTTGCCCTGGCAGTGAGAACCTGCTCTGCCTGCCCCATGGGAAGCCTCTGAAACCACCAGGGAGCCCCCAGCCCTGAAAGAGAGTTTAGCAAGGAACTGACAGCCCCAGGCTGAGCTGTGACGGAGCCCTGGGGCCATTGAGCAGGGTGAGGCAGGAGGCCCCAGGGGAGGTTGGTCAGGTGCATTGTTTGTGCCATCAGGGCCCTGGCACTATGTTCTTTGGGCTCCCCACTTTGCTTTCTGTCAGTGTCTTTCTCCCAATATTTGATGGTTCTTCCAGAACTAAGATGGCATCAGCAACAACAGAGATCATCAGCCTGATCATTAGCAAGATGGCATTCACTCACGTGGGATGAGCTGTGAAGTTTTACATCAACAGCAGAGTTGATCTATTGGTGGTTCGTACATTTGAGTACTTATATGCACAATTTTAATATATTACTAAGATACACTTTGGACTGAATACAGGTTTCTGCTGACAAACCAGCTAGGCATAGGAGCATGCCTGTGTCCTAGAGTCCACTAGAGCGAGCTGAAACCAGCCTAGGCTGTTTTACATCCAATTTGGGAGCAACAACAGATGTATGGATGGGAACTAAATACCACATACCTTACTGCACTCCCTTTCATATCTTACAGCTCAAATGTATACCCATTTAGCGTCCCCCTGCCATTTCACTGCCCCTTGTCTCTTTCCTGTCCTTTCAGTCCCATCTTTCCCATCCCTGCCACACTCAAGGTGAGCTATTATATTTTTTGTTCATATATGGACAAAAATATTTTTTAATGTCAGACATCAAATCACACAAATTAACATCTCTAGTGACATCGGTAGGAAAATTGTATTGCTGGTCAGTATTTTATTTCAGTTCTGTGAGACAGCTTTTTCAGCCTGCTGATGCTTATGAAATGCTTTAGTTGTGAGATACCAGGCAGTAATACAAATACGCTCTTGATCTCCTGGCATCCAAGTAACACCTCCACTGTACACCAGTTCATTTTTTGCATATTGTAATGATTCTACAGTACCCTGACATACATGTGTATAAATATATCTGTTAACATTTTTTTTCAGTTTTAATTATTAATATTTTAAGTTACTAGCATAAATAAATCACACAGATTTTTACAAACCACTTCTTTGAAAGCTATGAATGGGCTCTTTGATCATGGGATGGTCACTCTTCTCTTACTATGTTTTCAATAATAGCTTTCCTTGTCATTGCTTTTGGCTTTTATTAACCCATTTGATTTGTATGAATTTTGGTGTTGAAATACAGAGTAGTATTTTACATTAAAAAAGTTATGATTGCCTTGGAATAAAGGCGTGACTCAGTGGGATTGATTTCTTCTACTCTGAATAAAAGAAAACTGTATCACAGTTGGCAGATGAAAAACATCCATCACGTGAGTAGACAAAGATTTCTGAAATGCCACCTTAAGAGTATTGGTTTCACAACAAACTTACCCCACAGGACAAGGTATTAATCAGTACTTGATTGGTAGTATCAGTTAGTGCTTCAGCCCTCCACGAAAAGTAACTGCAGTCCTCAGTGTAATAAACAGGCTATAAGATTTAAGAGGCTGAATTCTGAAAAGCAGTTCATGAAAAATTAATTTGCTTCATTTTTAATTTTTATGTTCTAGGAAACCCGCTGACATGAGAACTTTTTCTGTTTCTCTTTTTTTCTGTCTCTCTCTCCTCCCCAGCCTCCTTTTTTTTTCTTTTTTTTTTTTTTTTTTGTTAAGAAAGTAGTCAGGGCTGCCAGACCCCAGGAAAAAACAGACAGAACTAACCCTTTCCTGCCTGACCCCACACTCATAGTGTAACAAAGTGTAAGAACACGGTATAAGACACACAGTTTAAGAACTGATGTGTAGGGGAGCAACAACACTGTGTCAATGACTCAAGACCTGAGAATAAATATTATTGAGGAATTCTTTGATGCCAGTTGTACTACCAGACAGGATTATTACATCCAAAAAGAGAGGTATAAAATGCAATTAGATACTCAGTCCATTGGAAAGCAATGAAAGTTTGTGGCCTATCTGAATTCTGTTCCTTTGAAAATTTCCCTCAAGTTCTCTAAGAGAAGGATTAAGAGAAGGATTGTCTTTGATTTGTGGTTGTAAAATGAGTCGCAATACAACAGATCAGTAAGTGGCCAGGCAGATTGAGCAGAAAGATGAGGAAGCCAGAAATGCACCCCCTTTGCGAGAAAATAAATGCAGACTATTCCTACCTAAATAAGGCAAGTTTTAAAAAATAGTGGTATGTAAGCTATTTCAAAGGAGTGCAAAAAAGCAAACAAAAAAAAGTCCAGCCTCTGCCTTTCTGTTGGAGGGGACCATTAACGGAGGGATGTGGCAGTGGCTGTGCAGCCCCCTGGGTACACCCAGGGGTACACCATCTGGAATGAAACTGCTAGCAGCCACTACAACCTTGGCAGAACCAAATTCTTTTGCAGATACTCTTCTTGAACCTTCTTTGCCAGTAGAGAATAAGCAACTGAGTAAGCAATAAGTAACTGGAAAGCAAGAGAAGAATGAACAGTCATGTTTTATCTGCCACATCCTCATCAGCAGAAATGTCAGGCTTGAGCTCATTGCACCCAACAGCACCCAATTTAATGAGTGTTAAAGAGCCACTGGAACAGGGCAGCTCGACTGTGTTTCTATCTGTGTCTAGAATTTATTCTTTATCTTTAAATAATCAATATTATTAATGCTAAGCATGGGCATGATAGTATCTAAAACTAATTGTCACCCCACTCATGAAGGCTGACATGATATAGAACAGATTCGGTTGTGCTGCCTCCATGTAAGAACAAGGAAATACTTGCACCTCCTGTTTTGCAAACATTTAAGTATAGCTAGAAATTTTAATGGAGCAGAGGGTGGGGAAGAAAGGCGGTTGTGCATATTTAAGATTTACAGTGTTTATCCTTATAGAAATTATTGTTGCTCATTAACCACAGAAAGAAATATACCTGTAAAATGGAACCTGCCAGATAAAAACACTTCATGGATTCTCTGTTACAAAGTGGTCACTGAAAATGTTTCCTGACTCCCAGGACGATGATTGGGATGGAAATCAGCAAAGCTGGGAAAGCCTATTTGAATGACACAAAGGAAATGATTCCTAATTTTTGTGGTCCACAACAGATTGTTTTTTTTTGTTTTTCACACCTACCCAAAACTACTCATTTGGTCGTACAACATCAATAAACTGCATGTTTCTCATCAATAATTCTTCATGTACTTAATTAAGGGGTTTACATCCTAATATTTAGGTCTGAAATCTGTTCTAGAAAGTGCAGAACACAGAGTAACGAATTTTTCTTGATTCTTGAATAAGCTTCACAGGACTAAATTTTCTAGAAATATTACTTGGCCCTCGCTGTAACACTAAGATCCAGTTATACAGGGCTGCTGATGAATCTAGGTATCAGTCAGCTACTTATGATCCTACCACAGCAGAGGAGAGACGTCTTCATCACTAGAAACTCTCAACAGCACTGTAAATTTCCTGCTGAGGTATAGCTGAAAGCTGGGAAAAGAAAGGAATTCTGGGATCTCTAAGGAGGCATTTTGTAGTTTCATATAAACTAAAAATTGCTCAACTTTACACTATCATGATTAATTCCCTCAATCCTAGTAAAACATGTTCTTTAGTATTCTAGGAGAGATTCTCATAGCTGTTGCATGGAAATATAGGATTTTGTATTATGACATGCATGTTGTTCAATCTACAACACTTATATGAAAATAAAAAGAAGGGAAAATTATTTTCCTTGAACCTTTCTCCATTTCCTAGAAAACAAAGTAACAAACAACAAAAAACAAACAAAAATTATGCTTGAGGCTTCATAATTTCACTTTATGTTCTTTCTTTTATTGATTCTTCATGCATTTTTCTTCTTGCCTTCATAATAAATCCATTTATGTTTTGGTGATAAGGATCAAGACAAATAGAAGCTAAAATCAGAAAGAAATGTGCGATATCACTGCTAAGAAGCAGTAAATGGAAATACAATGTACACCACCAAAAATAAGGCCACAAACTTCATAACGAAAAGTTCAAGTTCAGGGTTCAAGGCATGCCAGTTATGAAGAAATGTCCATCAGGTAAGAACCGCTTAAGTGTAAAAAGGCAGAGTTTCCTGGAGAATCTTGAATGGCTGTCTGTTTTAATCCTGGTGCTTTCTAAATCTGCTTTATAATATAGATATATTTCTGTATTTCTTTTCTCAATAGGTAAAACTTTCTCAATGGAGAACTTTGTGCAGCTATATTTTTATGACTTTTCAAAGCAGCGGACTGTAGTTAAATATGAATTAAGGGGGAAAAGAGCAAATGGAAAACCTTTGGAGAAGGCTGCTATCAAATTTCCCTTAAAATCTGAGTAACTCCAAAAAAACCCACTTACATCACCACAGTAAAGAGATAAATAGAAATAAGTTCCATTTGTTTAGTTGGACAGTTAGTCAAAAGTGGCAAAAAGCCACAAAATTTGCTTCTAAAAAGCCCTAGGTAGAAACAGATACATCATAAACAGCAGCATAGGTGGTATTCTACTGGCCTACATCCTTCTTGGAAATCCTGTAAGTCCCAGGTTATTCATGTTTAATTATTCCTTGTTTTCATTGTACTTGCAATAAGGAATAGCTTGTTAATATGACATATTACTGTTGTGTCATTTAAAACCTTTGTATTCCACCACTTGTAACTTTTAGAATATTTTCCTTATCTGTTGATTTTCACACATTTGGGAATGCTTCAGATATTCTATCTTTTTTTTTTTTTTGTCCCTCTTTTTTTTTTTTCCTGGTAGGAACAAGTGATATTTGGCTGTTCTTGAGCTAAGAGAGAATAACAAGTGTATATCCTATTGAAAGAAGTGGTTCATCCACACTTCCAGGAAGGCTTTACAAATGGCTGAGGGAGACAGCTGTGAATTAGGCACATTGGTAGGGTTTGGTTTGCACACATGCAAGTAACCTTGCTTCACGTAACGTACACAAACCCTTGTGTCAGCCAAATTAAATTCTCTTGGAAATTGCCTTGTGGTCCTCTACCATTCTTACATTTTGAAATTGTGCCTTTTGTTGCCCCTACCAAGCCTATGCTACTCAGAAATCCCACTGTCTTAACCCACCTGTAATGCCAGTAACTATTGCGTTGTCCTACATGCCCACATCTCATGACTGTGATGGACTAAAAGGGAGTATTTTGATATAATCTTAGCTTAATGAAAGTGCCACTCAAGGCTCATGACAGAGCATCTGGAATAATGTTAGATGGAGCATCAGCTAAGGCTATGGCAGACAATCCCCACAGAAGTGGTTATGGTGATTAGAGATATTACTGACCCCAGTTCAGCTATTAATGTTTGTTGCATCCCTCCTGCAGTTTGTACATTTGCCTTCAAAGAAAGTCTGGAGGATCTTGTAAATGCTCCTCTTTTGAGTCAAGTAAGTCAGATATTTCATTTTAAATAGTGTTCAGTAGTTGTTCAAGCTACACAAGCTGACTTTGCTCTCATGCAGATGAAGAGCTGTCATCAGTTGGACCCCCAGCAGCAAGAGCACAGGGGACAATATCTCATGTTGGAAAGTGGTAGGATCTCAAATCACAGCTGTTTCTGTAAAAATTGTACACATCTTGCTCACTCATATTTCATTGACGTACACTTCAGCCCACATAAAATGAAAAGAGGGATTTCCGACTTTCTCTAAAAATTATACTGTTATTTTTTCCAGCATTTTTATTCACCTTTCTTTAAGGTTTGCTGTACATCTGGTAAAGCAAAAGCAAGCATACATGCACGTGGTGTTTGTGTACTCATAAGACCTGTAGATTCTTCTGCACATACAAACCCATGAACACTCTGTTTAAGTCTCTTAAAACCTACCCAGTTGTACCTCTGTACCTGGATCACAGGACCTTAACCTTTCTGATAATATTATTATTCATTTTGTGCCTGAAGCTGACAGTGTTGTCAGTAGTGAATATTGTACACTTACTGATAAATCGCCACGGTAATGGAGTCTATAAGTTAGTTGGGGTTATATGTCACACTGTTTTATTATACATTTACAGTGGGACCTTGAGCATACCTCTGTTTATATGGTAGAGAGTCATATTTACTGTTTCAGTTCATGGTTGAAGCACTCGGCTTCTCTACGTATTGGTCCGCTGGACTGCAAACCTGAATTATTCTCAAAGTACGCCATAAAACAAAAATATCCCTCAGGCACAATTGCATTTTATAAGGAACATTTTTACTTTGTTATTGGCAGTGAATTGTGTACGTTTTGAATAAATGGTGACAGAAGTTTTTGTCTATCTATCTATCTATTTATTTTTTTATTTTTCTGTTTTTGCTGTTGACATGAGACTATCCTGAGACCTTTCTAACTTTACCTTATTTCTGCTTCTGGATAGGAAGACTTACTAAGACTTGCTCTGTCTATGGTGATTATACAGGCTCATATCTGTTAAACAGGCTCATCTGAAAGATAATTTTGACAAGAAATACTGACACCAAGTTTCTGTTCTCAGTCCACAATATTGCAGAAGTACTTAAAAGTGTTTAACATTCTTAAGTATTTGGTTTTAGGAACAGATAATTTTCCTTATTCATCACTGGGTGCTGGGAATATTCACTAAAGTTGTTTTAGTTTTCGCTGCATTGGGAAGATGAACGAGTCTACGATGGAGGAAAAAGAGTAAAGAATTAGTTGAAGTTGTCTTACAGGTCTGCTAATTAAATGATCATGGGAGATTGTTACTTGTGGGTGTATACCTGTGAGGAATAAAAACCTTCACATCATTCTTCCATGCAACTAAAACAGTTGTGAATCCAAAGAGCAACCTAACAACCTTCTCTCGACACAGCAATATAAATGTTGTTTGTTAGGCTAGCAAAAATCACATATTCAAGACCAAACGGTTTTGGCTATATTATATTTTAATTAATCATGACTCCTAAGAAGAATATCTCTCTCCTATTACAGTGTGCTATAAGAATTGTGTATGATGAGATCTGAAAGTAGAGCATAGGCTTGAGATTTCCTGCTGTGAAAAAGCACCATGCTGTAGAGCCCTCTGCTGTTCAGCTGTTTAGCCATGCTGGTGGCTTTCCAGTGGCAAGCTCTGAGGGATGGTTTTTGGTGGCTCAACAGATGTTTCATGGCAAAGAGGAAGGAAGACATTGTGTGGCAGTGGTGCTCTAACAAGCACACTGTGAGACTAATGAAGTTATGTGATTTAAGTCTTCAATAGCTTAGCAAAAACAAGAGATTATAGGAAAAAGGTGAAAAAGGGTATGAAAGAGAAACATTTTATTCTTTAGTGTGTATTAACACATAAAAGACAGAGTTAATGTTATTGCAAGAGTTTGGAAATGGAAGAGTTAAATATGGCAAAATATTTTACCCCCATCCCCTAACCTGTGTATTTTATGGAGTAGAATAATTAATGTGGAAAAGTTTCACAGCCAACTAGTATTTCAAGAAAGGTGGAAATATATTTGTGTATGTTTATATATGTTTATAAAAATACTAACTCTGAAAAATAATCCTTTTTTAGGATAATTCAAAGAGAAAAAATGAGTCTCAAAACAGCATTGCATGTTATCTTAAAATGTCACATCATTTTAGCTTGTGGCTTTTAAACCAAACTGTTGATTTGAAATAAAAAAAAAATCTTATAAACACTATTTTAGATTTTTCTCACTTTAGTTTAAACGATCTCATCTCATCTCATTGAAAGTCCCCGTAAGTAAATAAAAATTTAAAGAAAAAATAAAAACTACTTTGTTCACAATTTCTTGTGAAACATACTACGCTTGCTGACCACTCACACCACAGGCATCACTTGTGTAAAAAATAATGCAGTACGATATATAATGAAAATAAATGCAATGGAGCCTGTTTCAGTGAGCACTACATTTCACACTTACTGGAAGTCATCAATGCTGAAAAGAATAAGAAACTAAATCCTGATTTTGCAAATTCATGTTTGTATCCCTTGCATATCTGAGTGATCCCAGTGAACAGATATGTATGTGGGAGAAAAATCTGGTAGCTTGTTGGTCTATGTAAAATGTATATTTTCATTGAAGTTTTGTAGATGTAGATTTAATGTAAGTATCATCCTGCTTAATATTCCTTTGCACAACTTTCATCATTAGAGTCTTAAAAAGTAGAAAATACTTACTTGGAAACAATTGCAAGAATTTCCACTCTTGCTTCACATTTCTTGTAGTTAGCTTAATGGCATTTTATATGACAGATGTTTCAGCCTTTGCCTCCTATAGCCATGCATGAAAATCTATCATTTTTTGTTTATCATGTCAGAAAATTGTCCTTTCTTAGATATTGGCTACCGAACAGAGTTTTCTTTTGTGTCTAGTTCCCAGTATCTTCAGAATCTCTCAACAACACCAATCTTCAGATCTTTCAAAGTAGATTCATTTTCCCACAGTGTCTTAACTGATTTCATCAAAGTGTCTGTGATGAGTTACTACTACTGAATGAATGTCATGGTGGAGGGGACCTCAATGGACAGCTCAGTCGCTTCATTGAATCCATTTTGATTGCCATATGAAATGTCAACTAATTTCAAGACTTTGGCTTGCAATCACTGATCATCCATGTCAGAAAGCCTTAATTTAGCTTTTAATTCAGCTATTTTACTTAAAACTAGACCAGCCAGGTTCCTCTCATTACCAGGAAGAAACATCTGCAAAAGTACTTCAGTTGCTTTCCTTCAACAGTTTCAGAATTGAAGCACAGAGGTCCAATTAAACACTGTCACCACTGTAGCACAATAGTAACCAGAGTTTGAAGTTCAGGCCAGAGGTTTCTGAATTCAGTGAACACTGCTCATGTATCCACAGACCTCTTCATAGTCTCCAAAACAATCTTCATAGTGCTGAAGTCTTCAGGAAATTTTCTGCTTAAAAGGTTCAGCTCCTTGATCCACCTAAGAAAATGACTTTGAGGAGAGTACCACTTGATCTTTATCATGACATGCTATTGTAACTACCATCCAGACCTCTCTTCCTACCAGAAGCAAAGTTACGCCATTCTGCTTGAATTGTGGTAGTCCCACTAATGAGGCACTAAATATGCTTTAGTGCTTTGAGTCAGTATGTTCACATTGAACCTGAGAGCTACCACGGTATATAGAGAATCAAGGCACACCATAAGTACCGTTAATGCCTTGCCTTCCAACAGACAGAAAACCTGTTTTCACAATTGTTCTCTAGATTCATATGACTCAGAGTTACCTGGTATACTAGTTCATTAACTCATTCCTGTTCTTTACTCTGATGTAATCCATATTTGCTAGAACACATGGTTTGAAACACTTCTGATCAGCTGTATTTTAACCTGCAACAGTGAGGGAGGAGCACATGATTCCATACAGTATGTGTGAATGTATGTGTTGCAAATTACAGTATTTTGCTGTTATATAAGTATTCTGAATGATGTGATGAAAACATCTTTAAACCTGAAAGATAGCTGAATATTATGGATATTTTGTTTAGGTTTATTATTTGGTCTTTTATTCACAAATGGAGAAAAGATTGACTGCATTTCTGAGGATCATACTCTCACCTAGAATAAATCATTAGAGCACTATTGCTTTCAATTTAGCTTTGCAGTTTACACTATATGAAGAGCTGGGTACACATTTAAAAAAAAGAAAAAAAATCAGCTCAAGAGCAACACAGAAAACACTCAAG
Organism: Calonectris borealis; assembly: GCF_964195595.1. Classification (NCBI taxonomy): domain Eukaryota; kingdom Metazoa; phylum Chordata; class Aves; order Procellariiformes; family Procellariidae; genus Calonectris; species Calonectris borealis. The sequence continues at coordinate 47,570,278 of NC_134352.1, read as the reverse complement.
AAAATCAACAAGCAAGAAAGAGATATTAATCTGTCAGTAAAGCAGTTGTAGTATTTTATAAGAACAGCTGGTGTTTTCTTCATTTCATGAAAAATATCAGTGTTCCCAATTTGTCTTATATTCCTGATCACAGCAAATATGTCTTGCATTTTTTTTATGTACAAATCCCACCATTCTCTAAATAAACAAACAAACAAAATGATGGGAGAAAGACTTGTAGATGCCATTCTATAAAAAGGAAGGGGGAATGAAAAGAAATTTTAAAAAATCCATTCTTTTGCCAGAACAGATTTCTTTTGCAAGAAATCAAATTCAGATCCAGTTAATTGTCTGCATAATAACGCTCAATGCTCTCACTTCAGACACCTATTAGGATCTTAGCTACGATGAAATATGCTGTTGGATCTGCTGCTTAATCTTCCTTATCAAAACGTGGACCAAGGACTCTAACCTCTGTCTCAAACCTCAGAGATAAAGCGTAAATAATGAAAACTGTTATGGCCAAAACAAATGCTATTTTGAGGGTCAACAGATTTTCTTCCCAGATGTGGTCCCAATTATTATAAGTTGAACAAGGGGTGAAAAGTGGATCCTACAAAGAAAGATTTCCTGCTGTGAGGGTAGACACTGCAGTGCTGTTCTTTGCTAAAGTGAGAGTAATCCACCACCACAAAATATATTCTATGGCAGTCAGCACTCTTAATAATCAAACAACCCTGAATAATAGCAGCTAAAAAGCCAAGGAGACCACGATACTTGACTGCATGCTGTGGGTCATGACATGAGAAGATCAAATACGTATTTAGATAAACTGGGTCCAAATGACTAACTGTTGAGTTGTCTGGCGACCTTCAGCTATGATGACCAAGTCACAAAGTGGCTTTGTTACTTTGGCATTGTGAAGTTCCTTATTCATTGTGTCCTCCTGATTTCCATATGAAATACGATTAGTTTAAGTAAAAGGATATTCCCTCCTTCCCTATCACTGGTTTACACATTCCCTAGCCTCTGACAATCAGTATCTTGCTTGCCACTGGTAGTAATAAAGATTTTGCAGGCCAGTTTTGGATTCCAGCTATACCTTTAAAGACCAATGTCTTTAATTGTGATAAATCTGGACTTGAGCAATTGTACTGAGGATCTCTGAAGGTCTAGTTTGGCCACCAAATCCTCTCCAACTGACAATAATGCAAAATGAAGACACTTGAGAGAATTTGGGGTCCACAGTGGCTAGAGTGACTGGCATTGAGAACAAAAAGGAAACTACATTTAGATTTACAAATTGTGACATTTATGTGAAAATCAACAAGTCAGAGGTACCTTGTGTTCTTTCTCTCAATAGAAATGCATATAAATAGACTTTTCCCATTTGCTAGTCTTTAAAACATATTTGTCTTTGGTGATTCATAGCAGTTGTGAATTATTGCGTTCTAAGAATGCCTCTTTAAAATAAATTCATGGCTGATTTGTTTCCTGTTCCACCTTTACTTCTTCTTCTCCCATTCTATCAATCTTTGTCTATTTGCCATTTTAGAATTAAAGCATTGTTGAGTAATTTAGTTCTTTGAAGGCACCTATTCTGTCACATATAGAAATGAATTAAAAAAAAAAAAAATGAGATCTCCAGAAAATGTTTCATTATTTCCCTTTAATGGCAGGCATTTTCCATTCCATTAAATCACAGGTGCTAGCTAAGTTAATGGCCATTCCATATTGAATTTTACAAGTCAGTTCTCCTCTCGCTGAAAACATGATGCAAATATCTCATGAGAAATCACAAAAATAGCTAACTTTTTTAATGTGAAGATCAGTATTAGTAAAGATTGTACAGTTCATTGATTATGGCTTCAAAGATTTTCAAGTGTTATTAAAAGGACCTTTTGTCCATGAGACCACAGGCATGCTAAAAAGTTGGTTCTCATTCACTAGATGGTTGTTTCATGTTACTTGCATTGATTAATCCACTCTTAATAGAGACCAAGGAAAAACATTTACATGAGACAATATTAAGCTGTATAACTTCTGAGAACGTAACTCCTTCATGGGTCCACCACCACGTACTGCTTCAAGTGGGATACTCTCAGTGCTTCACTGAAGGGGCATTTTCATGGTAGCAGATGTTGGGGATCATGCTCTGGAGTTGGCATCTTCTCATTCCATATGGAGATGGATACACATAGACAAACTGTCCAATGGTTTAGTTCTGCTTAAGAACTTAAACTTGTATTTCAAAATGAATTGAATAATTTTAAATCATCCAGTGGATCAACTCAATGGACTGTACATAAGTAGTAATAGTATCTAAATACTGTGAGAATGAGAAAATGGCAAGTGATTTTACTTAATTGTTCTTTACTGTAACTTTCACCCGATGACATTAAACATATGCTCTTTTTGAAAATAGTCATTAACCTTTCACATGATGTATAACTAGCTTTATCACTCCGGAAAAAAAAATCCCACTTTGAGTTCTGAAAAGAAGATCCACTGGGAGCCACACAAATGGTAAACCACACCGAAGGACACAAAAAGGCCCATAAAACATCAGTAGGGTTATAAAGGTCTATGGATTTTAATTGCTGTGTGCCATTGGGCCTTTACAAAGCAATCAAGCAGGCAATCTCCGAAGACAGCCCTGCCATAATACATTTAACAATAGAGTTCTCACCCCATCAGCAGACTAGGGTTTATGAAGGTCCCAATAGCAATTAATGACCTTGTACATTGAGAGAAAAAGACAAAATTACTTAAATTGACTACCCTTTTTCAATACATATCTTAAGTGTCAGAAAGTGTGTAATTTCAAGACAAGGGATGCAGAAGTTTTGATGATAGACAAAAAACATTATTACCAATCTGATATTCCTGTCTATGTAGATTTTTAAAGGTACAGAAATCTGCCTTTCTGACACTACGGAGGGGATGTTTTGAAAAACACAGTGTAATGCTAGAGCATGGAGGATTTTGGTTTGGGTGACAATATGTTACAACATTCTTACTATGTAACTTCATTCTTCTCAAGAAGCTGGAAAATTCTATATTTCTGATATTGGGGTTGAATTCAAATTGTAAACATACAATAGTAACAATAAACAGTGTTATATGAATAATATTGTTAATTTTGAGCAATACTAAGTGGAATCTTTATTTTTCTAATGTACATTTGCCTTCTTGTTACATGTGTTTTCAAACACAAATAGAATTGTACAAGACCACAAAGGCAGTGGTGGTAGACAACGTGCAAAATAGTAATCAATACATTAAGGTAACCACTACAGTTTGAAGATAAGCAAATCCCATAATTAAAGCTAGATATGAAAATGGAGAAAAATAAAGGAAAGTCAGTCCATGGAAAAGTATATATGGTAACTTTTACACAATATTTGATTAAATGAGCTTTTAAGAGTTTTTCCACTGTATCAGACAAAAATGTAATGCTGTTTTTCTTCTGATGTGAGATGAACATTCTTTTGTGCTTGAGATATTGGATCACCTCTGTGAACGAGAGGCAACTATTTAATTATTTTTGTAATTTTTTTTGTATGGGAAATAATCCAGACATATATAGCTCACTAAATAATCTACTTCATTCCTCTAATTTTCTTCTTCATTTTAAAGAACATAGTGTTCTTGCTAATAAAGCCCCAGGACATAACCCATGTAAGGATGGGTATAAAATTAATAATTTTCTGATGTTTCCATTTAAAATCTGATTTAATCTTTGTCTCTTGAACTCAGTTTAATCAAGCTGTAATACATAAGGAATCATTCTGCTATTATGGAAGTACTATAATGTTATTTTTAAAGGTAGGTGATCCATTTGGTAAATAATGTGAATTATGCCCAAAAATGCAAGCAAAATGTTTTCTTGTCCAATAAAAAAAAGTACATACACAAATGTCATATCTGTGTTTAGCTGACAAAAAGAGCTGCACTTGCAGAGAGTTAGTATACACCGCGTCACACTGGCAGTATTCCAGGAAGACGTCATTCTATACATGCTGCCATTTGTTCTGTCCATTTTGGAAAGCACCGATCTTTCTGTCCCTATATCTGTCTGATTATAAGCAGACGCAAATATAGCTGAATAGTTAGAACATTAAAAAAGGATATGAAACATATCTGAGTCTAAATAGTCTATTTCTTCTCCATGCATTTTTGATGTTCTAACTATTCAGCTATATTTGCATCTGCTAAAATCTAATATTTTACTGATAGTATTTTTTTTATTTTACTTGCATTACTCTTTTCCTATAAAAGAACAACCTAGCCCCCTTACTGAATGTTTTCTATTTTAAATTGAAAAAGCAAATAGTATTGCAGTCTTCAAGACTTATCTTCTAGCTGTAGCTGGTAGGAGATATGTGTCTCAGAACAGACTGAGTATGGCTAATGATAAACTTGCTCATTTAAAATCTGTTCAAGAATGTGGGGAAAATACATCTGTCCCTTTCTCACACATACACTCAGTTATAATAAAAACAAGTAGTATATATGTTTGTAGAGTAAAATGTGTATGCTTTGGGATTCCAAAATAACACAACCTATAAATGTTTTGCTGAATAAATTCATGTTGCCCTCCACCTTTTCTAACACCCTGGTTGCTTAGGACTTCTAATCAAAGTCTGGAATGGGAAAAAAACCCAACTAATAAACCTTGATCAGTATACAGTGGAACAGAAATTGTGGGAAATACGGGGAGGAACAGACCTTCAGTAAAAAAAAGTGCCACGACTTTGAATTTCTCTCTGAAAAGCATACTAAAGTTGGGCTAAAATTGCAATTCTAACATTGGGCTTAACCCATACTTGGAGCTATTTGCCCTGTAGTCACACCATGAGGAATGAAACCTTTACGCAGCTGTTAGTTTGAGTTGGCACTTGGGCTTTCCAAGGGTGAAAATGTCTGCTAATATGTATGGATACTGCTGTAGACCCTGTTGTCTTTGGTGGGATATCATGGCTATTTTTAGGCAGTGAATTCAGGGGTCTTTTTGCCATTGCACAGAACCAATGTAGAAAAAATATAGAACAGCCTGGAAAAAATATCTTTGCAGAAAAAAAAAAAAGAAAGAAACTCTTCAAAGGACAGAGTTCATTAACCTCAGTAATGACAACAATGATTAAAAAGTAGATTGGTGCAAGTAATAAAACTGATAAGGTCTTATATCTGTAAAATGGTGAACACCCTGGATTGAAGACACTGGCAAGAGAAGAAGAGTAAACGCAGACAACTTGAATATATATAAAACACTAAATAGTTTCTGACTTTTAGGGAGAATAGATAATATTACTTTGTGGTGAAAAACAAGCTGAACAGGGAGTCTTCTATGTTTGGTTGACAAAGGCCTTTCAACAAAATGCTAGGCTGACCAAAACCAAGGGATGGAAAACGATTTGCAAAAGGAATGAAAATGTATGCTGGAAAGAAAGAGAAAATATATGAAGAAGAGAGCTGGAGAAAAGAATACAAAAATACATTAAAGGAAACATTCAAAGGGGAAGGCTGAATTATGGGGATAAAAATTATTTTTAAGGGGCATCCTTTCTTTTGGGCCAAACTGGAAGTAAAAATCCATTATTCTGTTACTCTGTTATATTTTTGGTGAAAAATATATATAACTCTTTACTTCCTATATATATGCACTATACAAGAGTAAAGCTGTGATACCCACTAGACTGTTATGCCTAAGAAATAAAACTATGGGCTGTGCTTTTTGAGGTGGAGCTTTAAATGCTTTTTCTGGCCTGGAAACACCAAACATTTTGAAAATACAGACTGACATCTTTGACTGTTTCACAATATTCTATAGATTACCGATGAGGAGAGCAGAACAGACACAAGGTTACCAGCATAAGATGCACAAAAGACACTTGCTCAGTGTTGCCTTGTGATGAAAAAGGGAGTGTACGAGTTTCTTAGCTGTGAAACAGAAAATTACATAATATTTTTGTGTCCACACAGGCATATGATCAGGTTATAAGTCTGAGTATTGCTGGGTCTCCTAACAAACTGGAGAGTGTTAGAAAACACCGATCTCAAGTTTTGTAAGCCAGAAGCAATTGTTAAGCTTTGAAAAACTATTTAGTTCTAACCTCCCATGTCGTGGTTTAACCTGGCAGGCAGCCAAACACCACGCGGCTGCTTGCTCACTCCCTGCCTCCCCCGCCCTGCAGTGGGATGGGGATAGAATCAGAAGCTTAAGAGTGAGAAAACTCACGGGTTGAGATAAAGACAGTTTAATAGAACAGAAAAGGAAGGGAAAATAATGATGATGACGATGATGATGATGATGATAGAATATACAAAATGAGTGATGTACAATGCAATTGCTCACCACCAGCACTGACCGATAACCAAGTAGCAATCGCTACTTTCTGGACCATGCCTCTTATTTACATACTGAGCATGACGTCATACGGTATGGAATACCCTAGTGTCCAGCTGGGCTAGCTGCCCTGGCTATGCTCCCTCCCAGCCTCTGAAGAGTCCTTGACTAGCAAGCTAATTAGCAACACCTAAAAACATCAGTGTGCTATCAACATTCTTCTCATACTAAATCCAAAACACAGCACTAGGATGAAATTTAACTCTATCCCAGCCGAAACCAGGACACTGGCTTAAGTACATTGTAGACTTTCTTCTTCATGACTTTCTATTGCAGTGGTACAGGGCTAGAGTGTATGTTTTTATCACACCGTCTTTATTTTGCTGTTTCTTCTCTTCTTCAGTTCTGTATGAATTTGCTAATTATTACTTATTTATTGTCTAAATTAAGCAGATGCTTTTCTACCCTGCTGAAACAGAGCCTTAGATTGAAATTTCTTTGAAACAGGAACAGAGTCTTCCTACCTGCTTAAACTAAAAGCAGTAGAATTACAGAATTTAGAATAGAAACAAACAGTGACAAGGCATAAACCAAAATACTCCTGCTAATACTTCTGTCACCGCAGCAGCAGCAAACTGGGTGGCCATGCCTGAAATGGGAATACTTCTTAGAGAGAGGCAAAGCACAAGGACCACTTGCAATCAAAAGACTGACCTGTTGTTGTTTTGGCTGTTGTTTAGGAGGCATGCTTCGTATTTGTTGATAAATGCTTCATAAAAACACAGAAGGACTGTCGTGATTTAATCCCAGCCAGCAATTAAGCACCACACAGCTGCTTGCTCATTCCCCCCCACGGTGGGATGGGGGAGAAAATCGAAAGAGTAAAAGTGAGAAAACTCATGGGTTGAGATAAAGACAGTTTAATAGGTAAAGCAAAAACCGTGCACACAAGCAAAGCAAAACAGGGAATGCATTCACTGCTTCCCATCGTCAGGCAGGCGTTCAGACATCTCCAGGAAAGCAGGGCTCCATCACACGTAACGGTGACTTGGGAAGACGAACGCCATCACTCCGAACGTCCCCCCCTTCCTTTTTCTTCCACCAGCTTTATATGCTGAGCATGACGTCATATGGTATGGAATACCCCATTGGCCAGTTGGGTTAGCTGTCCTGGCTATGGTCCCTCACAGGTTCTTGTGCACCTGGCAGAGCATGGGAAGCTGAAAAGTCCTTGAGTGCCTAAACGTGACTTAGCAACATCAGTGTGTTATCAACATTCTTCTCATACTAAATCCAAAACACAGCACTATACCACTACTAGGAAGAAAATTAACTCTATCCCAGCCAAAATCAGGACAGAGCTATAGAGGCAGACAGATAAAGACAGATCATGCAAGTCATCACAACAGAGATGCTGTTGTGTTAAATAGGTTATGACCTACAGGAGCTCTATCGGCAGAAACTGAGTTGGAAATAGGCTGAATATTATTTGACAGAATAAATATTTACCAACATTCAAAGACAATTGTTTCAGTAGTCAACATGGTTCAAAAAACCCACAAACATTTTAAAAAAAATTCATAATCCTAATCAACAATTCTTAAAGAATAGAAAAAAGTCTATTTAGTAGACAATACCACTTTAGTCCAAACGTTAAGGTGATGTCTGTGAACATACCTTATTTTCTCATCTATCAGGGGATGGTAATAGCAGCAGGAAAATGTTGCTCTAAAATAGATTGGGGAATTATTTCCCTCTGCTGCTTTGCTTTGATGTTTTATCTTACCTGATAGAACAGTCTTACTATAATGTGATTATTGGGGAGTCTTTTTGTTGTTTTTGTGATTTTTATCTTTTAATTGAGTCCCAGGCATCCAAAGTACTAATGTATAGGTGCGTCTGTAATTTGAAAATAAAATAAACAAATAGGCTGTTTGTAGCTCTCTGTGTTCCTAAACATATTTATCTACTTCTGCACATGATGTCGTGGTAGAGAGTCCAGCAAAGACTGACACGTTATAGCTTGTAAACTCTTATTTTTCTGCTTTGTTGACCTTAATTGACTGAGATTTTAAGGTCTGCAAGGTAACTATATATCTTTTTGATTATTCCAATTAAAGTCACAGCTATTTTTCCTTTTGAAAATGCAGTTCACATAGCATAAATTAAGCTATAACATGTTTCAGTTGCAAGATTAGGAAGTTCTAGTTCTGATGAACAATGCATGTAGACAGACAAACTCTCGCCATTACCAGCCCATGGCCCACTGAAATACAATAATGTTATATCTGGTAAATTCCTCTAAGTTGCAAGTGCAACTAATGTTGGTTTATGTGGTATTGAGCTTGGTGTTGTCACTACTTTTGGAATTCAAGGAGGGAAAACTTATTTTAGGGGAAGTAATTCCTTGTAAATATGCATAGAAAGTAATTAAAATATTTTTCAACTGGAAATAGAAGGGAAAATATATTTTTTGGAAGTGTATGTATGTCGCAGGAGTCCAAACTATCTTAAAAGTCCACAGGGAATCTCTTCCTTGATAGCATGCAGAAGGGGCATGGCACAAATACCACATTGACTTGAACAAGAATACATTTTGTCCTGGGGAAGCTTGTTTGCAAAGAAATTTTGTGCTGCCCAAATATTCTTGTTTCAATAGCAATTTTAGGTGATACAGTTCCAAGTACAGATGCAGTTGTCTCTATGGTAAGGTTTACTTTGTTTATTCATAGTTACTGTAGTACTATAACTCTATAACATATGCTACTTGGAAGTCTCTGCTATGGTCATAGCAGCTCAAGCCATTTCATACGACATTGTGCTTCACAGAATGAGGACTGTAAACAATTTCAGATTTTCAGCAGAGACTGCTTTGAATAAATTCATGCTGAGAAAATGATTCAAAGGACGGAACAATTTCTGACAATCTGTGTGTTAAGAGCTGCACTGGCAACCTTAAATACCAAACTACTTGTCCTCTGAGCTTGCTTCCATTGTTTGTGGTTTATTGCAATGATTAAGTTCAAGGTTTCAGAATATCATTATTTTACTTACTTTTTTTCTTTCTCTTTTTCTTTTTTTTTTTCAAGTGAACTAACAATTTTAATTAATCCACATTGTTAGAAGAAGAAAGGACATTTGCTGGACTGCCTTTAAAAAATGACGGGTCAAATGGAGCACGTGTAACATTAAGTTCTGCAAGAAGGTTTTCAGAAAGGACTTTGATGATGATGTGAATAAATATTTGTTGGATGCAACTGGTTGCCAAAATGTAGTGGTAAAAAATGTGTGAGTGGTTCTGTCAGTTGGTATACCACACTTTGCCAGCAATTACCTGCAGAAAGAGGTTAAAGATTGAAATTCCTTTTTTGTGATGGACAGACAGTGAGAGAGAATGGAGCTCCCAGAGTATCCACCAAGCTTAGCCTCAAACTTCTTGTTCTGATGAGTTAGCCACCTTTTAGAATTGCACTTTTCAGTTATCCTCTGTACTTGCTACTATTTCCTAATTGTCCTTTTTATATCTTTGTATTCTTCCTTTCCCCTTCCTGCATCCCACATTTCTTGCTGTATATACAAAATTTATCTACAACAGGTCCTCAGCCTCCCAGTCTTTGGTATATGGTGTTTTGTCATAGTTTTATCTTCATCTGTTTTTCAAAAAAATTGCTTTTAAATACAGGTCCAGTGTTTACACACTCACGGTGTAAAAAAACATGGGTTTAGCACAATTTTGTAGTCCAGTACATTACTTTTTTGATAGTGTTGAGACCACTGCCTCCAGAAACTAAACATATTGCCTTTCCTAGTGTCCAATATTTCTTTTTAGGCACAGATGTCTTCCTCTATTCCTATGGGTTCCTGTCTGAATACTTAGGCTCTAATTTCTTCCCCTAACAATTTTTATTCCAAAGGCTCTTTGTTCTCTAAGCCAGGAGCTTCTGCCTCAGAGTCCGTGTAATGTGCTGATCTGAAATCCCAGTTTCCAACCAAAGGCTGCTTATTGATGTATTTACTGAATTTTAAAATTGCAATAGTAAATTTTTAACTGAAGTATAATTCACTGAGCTGTATTACAAATATTTTGAGGAATGTTGTGTCCCTATTTTAAATATCTCACCAATATGATCTTGTGAACTATATTAAGTTAGCAACACAGAACCTATGTTGAAGTTTTATGACCTTAGCAATGACAAGCTACATCTGTTTGATGAAACAAGCTATATTATGTTGCTTATTGCTTTAAAAATTAAAATTAATTTATTTTCTATTGCATAGAAGGAAAATATCCCCAGAAGGAAAAAAAGAGAAAGTGGAGTGGACAGAGCCCATGGGCAGGTGTGAAGAATATATAATGAAGATGGTTCATGTGCAAAAAGTGTGTTGAAATTTCACTAAATATAGGATTTCTAAAGATATCCTTCTATTTGGTACCTACATATTCAAATTTAGCTTCAAAATTTAATATATTTATACTTCAAAGGCAAGTTAATGTTCCATGACATTTTTCTGGTCAAACAGGTAATAACTTCACTAGAGGGAACACATAAAAACAAATGCCTTTTGAAATGTTTCTTGAGATGTTACTGATCTGTACTAAGATTTTCAGTCAGTAGAAACATCTAAGCTCCTACATACAGATGTGCATGCTTTGTATAGTATATCAGAATTAAAGAAATATCTGAAACTTTAATAGAAAAATTATTATTCCATTTGATCTTCAAACTTTCAGAAGTGATCCAAAAGGAGAGACTAACTGACTTCTCACCTTGCATTGATAGATTTCTCAAGTCACCTCTCTGTATAAGTGCTCTCACAACTTCTCCCAAAGACCTTTAACTGTGCAGCTGGAAGAAGACAAGCTACGGAAAGTTAATGAGGCACATGCACTTGATAAAGACCTGAGGAAAATGTATAAGTAGGTATTTGTTCAAGTTCTGAGCAAAGTTGCAATGGCAGAAGAGGGAACCAGGTTCGTCAGTGAGTAAACTGCGAGGGATGATAAAAGACTTTAAAGCTGGGTGCAAATAATGCTTGGTGGAGTAAAGAAGCTGAAATAGAGACATTCAGTGGTAAGATCACCAGAGGAAGCTTTTCTGTCAGGATCTTCAGTTCTGGAAACTGCTGCCCTCTAATTTGTCAGAGCCATCTTTTAAACGTCACATTGCAAAGCCAGCCTTATTCCCTTTTTGTAACTGGAGGGGACATCTTCTCACATAGATTTTGTATATTCCTGATTTCTTTTTTTTTTAATTTCTATGACAGCTGTCTGGGAAACCTGGTGGACCTCCATTTTCTCAACATTGGAAATAGACAAAATACTAATGATGTCAAAGTTGCAGAGTCTTCTACGTACTTTCATAAATATGAGGAGATAATACAGCTTGCGATGACCAGACAGTTGAGAGTAGTGAGAATAAAGACACTGTAATCTTTAATAATGCCTGTAATCAAAACTGTCCCAGTATCACCAAATATCATGTTATTATTAAACCTTTAGGACAAAATTCAATGATGTTTCAAGGCACCATGGGTAGCAACTAGATTCTCATTCTCTGTACTCACTCCTTTCAACATCTAGTTTATCTGATGTCCCAAGCCTAGGACTTCATGCTGGAATTAATAGTAAAAATATGGTCCTGCGAATATTCTGTTCTTCCTTGCATCCTGGGTTTGGTTTCCTAGTATAACCTAATCCCAGGCCACACAGATCTTGAAAAGGCACTTGCCAGCTAAAGCAAAGGAAAGGGAGGCAGAGTGCCACTTGTTGCTCTCCATTCCCCTTCTCTGCTGTAGGAAACAGCAGATAAGTAGGGCTGACCAGAGCTGGCAAGGATGATTGACAGCAGAGGTAAATGTACAGTGGGGCCAGGAACTGCAGAGCAGGGATGGGCCAGAGGACCTAGAATGGGGTATATTGCTGGGTCTGAGAGACTTCAATAACAAAGTGGAAACTAATAATGTAGGAATTGATGATGGGTGTATGTCAAACTGTAAACATGGACTAAAAGTGTATGGAGATAATAAGTCTGCAAAAATCACATAGGAGAAACTATGCAGGGTGTCCTAGGGAGGAACCAGGGAAGGACAATACAGGCTATGTACAGTGGGCATGAGGGAACTCAAATACAAAAAAAAGATGATCTTACAAGGGTTCGATTTACTACAACCTCATCTGCTGAGAAGGCTGTTCTAGATCATGATTCCAAACCACATTTATATCGTAGGGAATTTTCACTGGACTGTTAGATCAACAGTTATTTCTTCTACACCTCATACTGTTCAAATCCAGGGAGAAGACAGCTAATGAACGGAAAAGTTTTTCTTGCTGTGAAGTGCTTGTTTTGGAAAACTGGCAGGAAGGGGAGAGAAAGGAAATGCAAAATCTTATTTTAAGGTCAAGAGACAAGGATCAAGCTTGTCTACATAGCCAAGATTACTGATGACTTGAGGTCTATATTTGAATTTCTCAAGTCAGTCAACCTGCAGGATCATTAAAAGCAAATCTCAGACGGAATTTCTTCATCTTTTTTATATAATTAGGCTGTCATGCTTTTGTTCAGGTTTCTGTAGCAGAAGATGTGATGGATCAAGCCATATATCTTTGAACTGACAAATGTATATTTCTGTTCACTGTCCTGTAACTCCACTTGAAACTTGAAATGATTTTTCTCTTGCTTTCCAACAAAAACAATCCTACTCTTACTAGGAAAGTTTCTTCATTTTCAAAGCAGAATATTTCAGATAAGAAATGAATGGAAATGGTTATAATAATAAAAGGCTATATGTAAACACACTAAAATATTATATTAGAGTACAGCCATAAAGAACACTTGTATTATTAATTAATGTTTTGAAAAATACGTACTTGTACTAAATCTTGATATATATATGTGTGTATATAAAGAAATTCTTGATGTAAATATGAGCAGATCTATTAGTATAACATATACAAATTAGTGTTTTTGTGACAGCTATTTCTGATCCTCTAAAATTCTTTTTTTATTTTTCCTTTTTTTTTTTGGTGAGGAGCATGGAGGGTGGAAAAAATAAGATAAAAAAATAATAAAATGAAGTCATCATTCTCATGAGAATATGTCCCTACATGAGATAAAACTTTTTTTTTTTTTCTTTTACAAGAGACACTGACCACATGCAAACAGGTACTGCTAACTTCCAGTGATTTACTTCCCCATTCTCACTTCATTTGGAGAGCTCTGTCCAAGACTACATTCTAGATGAAATGATTGTCCTGCATAGCCAGTCTACAGTCCCTTTCCATAGGTAATCAAGATGGCAACCCTTCTGAAGGCAGGTTTTACAACCATCCAATAATGACTAAGCCTCACGGAAGTAATGAAAAAACCAAGACACATAATTCCTTAATGCTACAGAATAGTTGCCAGAAAACCTCTTCTTTACAAATGTAACAAGCTTGCAATATTGAATGCTTACAAACATTGTAAAAAACTGATTTCTGGGGAGCAAACATGGGTCTGTTTAAGAAAAAACATCACACTGTACAGATTTTTTATATATATTTTCTGCTTCTTTGAAGCATCAGGCTGCTTTGTTTATTATTTTGGCAACCACCAACAGATTTTTTTTTACTCCCTAGGATTTAAATGACAAAAGTGAGGTGTTTGTTCAGCTGATTTACTTTTATTTTTTTAATGTATCTACCATGAAAAAGCTTCTGAATATAAAACGGTGCAATTACTATTTTTTTCCTTCTGTTGTTATTTTCATGATTTCTGCATGGAGAAAGAATGTTTCAGGGAAGCTTTCCACAAAATACAGCTTGTTTGTTTTTTCCTTCTTCTCCAGAACAAAGCAAAACAAAAGGTTTTACTGAATGCAAAATTGTACTAGTCCATTTATTTCACCATCACAAATATATCAATATAGATGCAGAGAAGAAACATCTCCCTACCCCATTGAAAAGGTTTGTTGATGAGCAAATGGCTCCTAATAATGTATTAAACACTCATGCTAAGAAGAAGCAGAAGAAGAATATATAAGAAATATTACGGAAGTATTAAACAATTTTCTTCTAACTATTCTCTTCCAAAATGTACCTGAAGGAATCTTCATCCACCTCAGGTGCCCAGTTTCCAGATCAACTCTTAGAATGTAGAAAATTCAATTCTATAGGCATTTGTATTAGGAATAAAACAAACCTTTAAACCAAACATGATGCATCATGTTGACATAATAAATGTGGACATTAATTAAAGAGCAGCAGAATCCAACAGAGAAGTTTGCCCTCCATCTGCTTGACCTGGGGTAATAACAATGTTCGTTTAACTAGAGCTGACAGATTTTCTTGTGTTAGTCTTGAATCACTAAAGTTGCCACCCTCAGTATGAATAACCATAACCATATGTGTGACATCATACAAAACAGGCAAGCCTACAGTTAACTACTCATTTAGTCTGCTGTGTTCTCCTTCTGTGATACTAAGGTTGTTTTTCTTCTGTGATACTAAGGTTCAGGCACACAGATCAGGTGCAGGCTAGGATTCTGAATCTTACATACATACACAAGCCTTTAAAAAATTCCTAGGTCTTCAGATGTTGGGTGGTTGCTGCTTCAAAACCTACACACTTGTACACTGTCAGTTAAAAGCAAGATGTTCAATATGTGTTGTAAATTCTTCAGCCAATTAATAGATAATGCTTCTATTCTCATCATCCTTTTATTTCTAGAAGTAAATAAAAAGTAATTCACTAATAAAAACACTTCTATGGAAGGCAGAGAGGTGAACCATCCAAGTCCAGCTCTACAAAGATGCTAGAGGCCACTGGGATTCCTCTACCTGGGAAGTATAAAGACCCGTCCTTCAATATCCAGTAGGCAGAGTACTTGAAATCAGGTGAAAAACTTCCACTAGACTTCAGCTTTAATAAATCAAGAACCAAGGAATCCTTTAGTACGAAAAACTTTCATTAGAATTTGCTCTGCAAAAATATGTCTCTATTTTCTATTAACATGTTAGGTTCTTCATATTTTTGAACGAAAACTTTGCGCAGTGACTCAAAGATCATTACAAGAATCTGAGGAACTGTCAATCTGTCTGAGAAAAAAGGCTTCAAGGTAGTTTAAATGTAGCCTGTACCCATCTCAAAGGTTCTTTATGGTCCCACAATAGTGTAGCACTAATAAATAAATGAAAAATAGTCACCAAATCTCAGGATGCATATGGTCAAAGACAAATCATAAGATTTATGAGAAAGCTGTCATTTGAACAACATGCTAGTTGTTTCACTTTTGATTTTTAAGCCTAGATAAATTCCACAGTAGCTGTAAGACAAAGATGAAAGACAAACATAATGAAACCAAACCTTATAGGAATGATCAAAAGTCATTCCTGTAGCTAATCCTGGTCTGCAAAGCAAAATGTGGTAGGATTATCAGCCATGCTACATTTGCTGGTATGACAAGACCAAGTGGTCTCCAACAAATCACAAATTGGTAACTTTCAACACTACAATGAAACAAGCTAAACTCATCCATCTAATTTACTCATCAAGCAACCAGAAAGATTATTTTATCCTCTGCCTCATTATAGACCTGATGTCAGATGATTTTCACTAGAAACAGACAACCTGGAGGGTTTTTTCTTTGTCACAGCACAAGGAGCAAAACTCCTCTGACAGAAGATGACTTTAGATAGTTTAAAATTAAAAAAGAAAAGGAGGGGAAGAAAACTTTCACAGTTATTTGCTTGGTTTTGGTTTTTGTTTTTTGTTTTTTGTTTTTTTTTTCCCCCTTGGAATTGTTTCTTCACTGCAATAAATAACATTCTTTTAAATTATCTAAGTTCCTCAAACTCCTTTTGTTGACCCACATGACAAGAGAGCAGCCTCACAAGTTCAAGATCGTAAATCCAAAGATTAGAAGCATGGAGCAAAATTCATGAGAAAGGCTTGAACTCATGGCATCCCTTTCACAAATGCAGATTGGATGTCAGTACCCATTTGACGAGTGCAGACGGATATCACATAAGATTTTTAAAAATATACATTTTTAAACTTCCTCCTTCTCCTCTGCGCACTCCAAAGCACCAATTACCATGTTCAAACTGGAGAAGCACATAGATCTCAACCTCAATAGACAAGAACACAAAATTATACATTTAGGTGGACTGGAATTGTTGTTCCAAATTGAGCTGCAGTGCCATACGAAAGCATCACAGTCTTCATTGTTATATTTAGGCAGGAAATTACTTCAATATTATCTGGTTTGGGTATTCTAAAATAACAATAATAATTAAAAAAATCCCTTTCATGTTAATACAGAAGTTCAGCTTTTTATTGTACTTTTGAGTTCTTCATGTTGCCCTTGCACTGAACAGTTTTTTCAACTGAATGCTTCCATTTTCTTTTCCTTAGTGTTTTTTTTCAAATTTTTGTTTTGAGGCAGGAGAGAACAAGAACAAAAGGTGCAAACTGATGATTTTAGATCTTTCTTTTAATAAACAAACGTTGTTTTTTAGTATTCTTAACTCTTCCTGAGAACTTATTCACATTCCAAGCTCTTAATTTATTTATTTTTTTAAATAGTCTAAATTATTAAATCTGTAGAGACCTCCTTGGAAGCAAAAACAAAACAGTATCCCATATCTGCATGTTTTGGTACAACATTACATAGGAAATTAAAACATTCTTTTTGTTGCTGGAATTGGCTGAGGAACAGACAGCATTTTTCTTAGTCTGGAATCTGATGTCAGTATGAGTTAAAATATCCTTTCCGTCTCCCTGATCACTGCTGCTTCTGCCTATCTCCTTATAAAGATTATGCTTATGCTTAGTAAATGAAGAAAAGAATTAGTGATGCTCTTCTCATTTCCTGTCTTCCCACAGATGGTGATAAATTCAAATTCAGACTCCATTAAACCTGAGTAGAGAAACCCAGCAGGTGGCTACACTAATGGAAAATCCTGGCCTTGGAATAATGGGAATTGCAACCGACAGCTCTTCTACACCACAAAAAAGATGATGTATTCCTATTGACAGTGTTGCATTTGAGTCCAGAAGGCTGATCTGATAGTTCAGGCTGAGCACAAGGGAAGCAGAAAGCCCCATGGGTATTTTTCTTGGCTATACCACTGTAATTTTTGTCATCTGAACCTTCTATTACAATTCATTGTACAAATCTCATATAAGTTGGAGGGAAAGGAGAAAAAAAAATAACCTTTTGCATTTGGCCTACAGGCATACATTTGTTCTTTTTTCTTGGTTTAAAGGACAAATAAAGGCTGACACACAACAGCATTTCCAGCCACTTCTGTATTTTTAATGCTGAAAGTCTTGGCCCAAGTGCTTTTAGTGTTTCCAGACAAGCCCATCTGAGAGAGATTGTATTAAAAAGATGCATAGATTGCCCTGAAGGTGTAATGCCTGATGTTCAGATATAATTTGTGCAGGAATACTGTATGCATGGTGCTTTTTTCCTCCAGATTTTTTTCCTCTTCGTTTAAATGCAGGGATTATATTAGCAGCAGTTCCATGAAACTCATTTGGAAAAGTGATTAGACAGACCTATAGACTGAATCTTAAATGTAAACTACATTTTGGAATCTGAGGAGAAAATTCTTCTTTTTTTCTCTGTGTTGTTTCTGTGTGTTTTAATGCTCCATCAGCAATTTTATTGTGCAATATATTCTGGTCTTTTATCTTAGTATATACATTTTCCCAAGCTTTTAAACACTGAATTAGTAAAATGGAGGAGTTGCCAAGCCAAGGAAAATTTAAAATGCCTGCACTTTTGCATTATTAATCACCACATTGTTTGTGTTACACTTATTTGTTCACAGAACTTAGATTTGTACCAATTTAAAAGAAATGCAATAATAATTGTAAGAGGTCATAAAATTAATGTCTCTAGTAAGTTTAAATTATTCTAAAAATTATTTTGAGTATTGTTTCAGGGTAACCTCAAAGTACTCTACTGTAAATCTCCATTCCAAAGTAAGAATTTCTGCAATAGACTGCTTGGAGTGTTTTGAATAGTGTGTATGAAACATATAATTTGCACAAAATGTAGTATTAACATACAGAATCTAGAAATGCCACAGCACATTTCAAGTAGTTTTGCTATAATGGTATTTCCAAAACCAATGGTTTTTTCTGCTTTTAACATAATACGTTTTTTTATTTCACTGATTGTCAATATAAAATACAAACAGACAAAGAATCCTTTTTTTCCTGCTTTCTTTTGTTTTGTTTTACTGTCTTGTAATTATTCTGCTTTCTCTAGTCTCCTCTTGATAAGAATATATGCTTTTTATGTATTTTCTGAGTTGTTTGTTTAGACATTTCATTTATTTCTTCTGGATTCAGTACCAACTAGTATATTGACTAGGACAGTATTAAAAAAAAATGTTCTTTCATTGCTTACAAAACACTTTAAACAGGATTGCTTTCTTATCTAAACTACTAACTTCCCATATCTTAATCCCTAAAATCCTCCAGATTTATGATTTTTCATTACCAACATTTCTTTCAATTTCTTTCCAGTTCATTTCTCTATGATTATTTTTGAGAAAACTAATAACAGTGACTTCTTGATGGAAATTTTCTTCAGCTTTTGGTTTGCTAGTTTCTATTGTATGAATATTTCTTCCTTGACACTTACTTACATATACCATCCCAATATTAATTTGAGGACTTAACATGGAAAAAAAAAACAGTAAAATAAATAACATGCAATTAATATGATTAATACATTATATCAAAGTTTTCTAAGGTTTCATGCATTAGAGAATCATCAACAATTCCTGCTCAGCATACACCATTTTTACTCCACATGAAGCCCAAACACTTTAGTTAGACTGAAGTATTTCAATCCTCTGGAAACTAAATTTGCTGTCTTAAGCAGAGAATAGAAGAAATCAAATTTGAACTAATGACCTCACATCACGGCAAATTGTTAGGCTGATATAAAACTTGTCCTCAGAAACTTTGCCAGTATAACCTGAAGGTTTTCACAGATGGCCCTTTTCATGCTAAACTTCTGGAGATACAAGTCCCAGTCCTGGAAGAGATTTGCTGTCAATCTGCTCTCTTATTCACAATCAGTGAGCTTGTAACTATACTGTAATGGTGTTAAAAGATGGAGTCTTTGCCATTTTAATAGTCTTCTAATATCAAACTATCTTTGTGATTTGAAACAGAACCTTATTTCAAGGCTGAGTAAATCTAACATCACCAAACCGCCAGTGAATCTTGTCATGCCTTTGCTGAAAAGAAAGAAAAATACATGAGATATCTTCCTTAATAGAAGCACCCCTCCTTTCCTCAACACTTTTGTTCAACATCTTAAATAAAAACATGTATGCATAATGGAGCAGGGGGTGAGGACACTGCTGCAATCTTTTTCTGTGCCTGCCATTAGTAGAATGTTTAGAAGTTCATTGTTTTATACAAGGTACTGACAGAATGCACTATTGCAAGGAGTAAGCAATGCACTGTGCTTGCAGAGAAACAGCTCATATATCTCTCAGGATGAAAGTCTGGAACTAGAGCACAGGACAACACTATCTCATTTTTGTAACCCTAAAGGGAGGGGACATTCTACATAACTGTGAATATATCACTCTTATGAGAGACTTTGTTTATAAATGATGAAAAGTATCTGGCAGTATTGAAGATAAGCCAAATGGCAATGCTTGTATTCTGATATGAATATCTTATCAAAGTAGCAATCATTCATGTTCCTATATTAGTGATATATCCTATTATGATGGCTGACTATTCTTGGCTTAGACAAAGTGTTGTCTGATAAATAGACTTAATGCATAAATGTCTGTTGGGAACATACAACAGCAAAATGGGGACAGATGTTTGGCTCTCTTTGGAGCTCATCAGCACAGTTCAACTGCTTTATCTGTCAGATGGGTTCAGCCCCTAGTCTAGATACAGAGAAGCTCAGTATTTTGAGACTAACTAGAGCTAAGTGAATAATTTGTAGCAGATAATACTCTCAAGAGAATTTAGCCTTCTGCTCAGAGAATATCTGTGAGGAAGATCATGCTTTTGCTCATGTTCATCAAACGAACGTGTTCAAAAGCTGCCTTTGGAAATATGTTATTATGTGAAGTAATCAAATACGCAGAATTCAAAATGCTTTTATTTTTTGTCAAGTCAGAGAGGCAGGTGATGAAACCGTGGTGATCAAAACGCAAGAATGTCAGCATGTGTGTGGGAAAGGTCTGCTGTGTATGAAAGTATGTGACAGTTTCAGGTTTGATTGTTGTATGTGGAGCTTTGGAGGAAAGAGCTTCTTACATATGGAGCTACAGTGTGAGGTGAGAGAGCAAGAACATAATTTGACTTTGCCACTCCTCTCAAATGCGTTGAGGAAAAACCTCCCCAGAGGTGCTGGCACAGACCTTCCACTTTCTGAGTCTCTTGGGAATCTCCATGGTGCCCTTTCTCATATGTCTCATTCTGCCGTCAGAGAAATTGTGGATTTACATGAGGTTTTGGTTATGCAAAAATTCTCAATTGTCACTGACTTTTTAAAATTTTTATTTCCTAAGAGATGAGAATTAGAAATTGGAAAGATCTTGGGTCATCTGGTTCATTCCCCTGCAACTGAAAGATTGCTCCCTACAGTTAGATTTGTTAAATTATTAATTGCTGGTAATTTATCTGATTAATTAGAACCTTTTGCTTAAAATAAATTATTCAGATCTATTCATTATCTGACCAGTTTTGCAGGTGACTATATAATATTCTGAAAATAGTCTGCGTTTTTTTCTAAGTGTTACCTTAATGTCCCAGGCAGGATCAAAAACCAACTGTGTTAGGTCCTGTATACACATATACAGGAAAACATAGTCCTTGACATGATATCTATATAGTCCAATTAAAGACAAGTGATTAAACCACACAGTAGGAGAGAAGGAAAGACAGTGATAACAGTGTAATTTGTGAAACTTCAGAGGATAGCTGCATGTGTGCTCTACTTATTCTGAATTATGGGTATTTTAAACATGAGTTTTCTTTCCTATCACATTTATGTAAACATTACTGTCTCTCTTGCCTAAAGCCTGGCCGACTTCTTAAAGGTATCACAGTATATGTTTTCAACAGGAGATTTTGATATTTAAATCACATACGTGCACAATCTTGCAACATTTTTCAGTCCTCTTCCCTGAAACTCCTCATGTCAGGGATTTCCACTTGGCGAAGTAATGTGCCTTTGGGAAGCAAGTGATCTACTTTAGACCAGGAGGTAACAAAGTCTTGATACAAAATTCTTTAAAACCAATGATTTTCCTTGCTTTGTACCAGATCCCAGGCTTTCATTCTGTAAAAATTCTGAGGGCACATCTTTAAGCCAAATTCAATGCCTACAGAAAACTTTACCTCCTGAGAGGAAGTTTTATGGAGCTTTGTTAACCCTGGGGTACAAATCTTATTTTGACTTTAGGTTAGGGTTTAAGGCAACTGGTAGGGTGTGTGTCTTTGGACGAACTCTCAAGACATTCTGAAGCTCTTCTGCACCACTTGTCTGGTTTTTACCATAAATCATTAGCTTCCCACTCCTGATGTCACAGTTCTGTAACTGCTCCCTAGTGCCTACCTCCACCTAACCTTAAAATAGAACATGCCTTCTGGCAAGGGCCAGGAGCAAGAGTTTTACTAAAAGGCTGTGTTTAAGCACAATGGGTGAAGATCTGCTGCAGTGTCACTGCTGAAGGGGAGGTGAGAATGTCACGAACATACTGAAGATCAGGGACAGCAAGTTTGATCTAAATAGTTTCCATGATTTGCTTGAAAGGGAAGCAAATATGCAGCTTTCACAGAAGACTACTCTTTTGCCAAACAGTTTCAGTCATCTTTATTATTGTCTTGCACTTCCAGAAGAAACAGAACAACTGGGCTGTTCAGCTGGAGGAGAAAATAGGAAAATATAAAACACGTATTCACATTCCAAAGTAGTGCTAATGGAAACATTGGGGGAAAAAAAGGCCTTTTGTCTAACAATAATAATATTTTACCCTTGTTATGCAGTACACAGTGTCTTTCATCAAAAAAAAAATCCCCAAACACTTGACATATACTACCATAGCTTTTTTCACTGAGGTGAACAGAGAAATAACACAGTTTTATTATACCTCTTAAAGACCTTTTTAATTGGGTGAGCCACTTACATGTCAGGAAGGCTAGTAAAGATAGAATACCTAAATATGCAATGAGTCTAGGTACAAAATTGTACATATTCTGTATTTAGAAGACATTTTGGCAAAGAACAAAGAGCGCTAGTGTATGCATTCCTCCCTCCCAGACACTACCCTGAGACCTTCAATGTTCAGAAAAAGCAGAAGCCCTGGAGGATGCCTACTGAATAAAAGGACAACTTGCAGTTTTGAAAGATGAGGCAAAATGTGTGAATATTAATTTCCGATCTGATTATAGCCTCTGAACTGAACACCATGCTTTGGGTGATGGAGTTTAGACAAATTAGCAATTTATGTATTTTTTCATATTTTTAGGCAATATTTCCAGAATTCTAGTGTGTCTTGGTTACATTAACTTAATCTCAACTCACCTGTCTGCTACTATTCCTTCTCCTTTGTGTCTTTCTCTTTTTCTTTTCTTCTTCTGCAAACCAGTCTTCCCTTACTCTTTCATCCTTAACAATCACAGACTTTCCTTTTACTCTTCTCTTTGAAGGCGATAAGGTTTACGCATTAGTTTTCCATGACAGATTCCAGGAAACTAAATTGGGATCCTTGTTTCTTACCTAATACGTTTCATTCTAGAGGTCAACCAGAATTTTAGTTTCTAAGGCACTTGCTCTGTGAGGGAGTACACTGAGGTAGAGAAGGTCTAGCCAAAGACATTTGTGACAGCTCCAGTGAAGGCCTTCTAGGTTGGCATTGATATCCTCTGTGGAGCAAATAGAGCAAGCAAAGCAGTCAGATAATGGTGCCCTCCACCTTCTAATGTTTATAAGGAGGTACAGCGTTTCTGGATTAACATAAGCTTTTTAAATGTCGGAATGCCTCTGCCTAACTCTGCTAAGCCTGTCTAAAAATAGATTGTGAAAGAAGATGAAGCAATATGTAGATTGTCATACGTTTTTGTCCTCTGTTTCTTTATGGATTTATTGTCAATAAATTATAATAGCTGAAGACCTTGTAGTGAAAACTGCTTCACCTGGATAAATCTCTAAGATCATATAACAGGAATAGATCTAACTAACAGTATAACTTGTACATACTATCAGATTTGCTCACATGCACCCAGTATGTAAGAGAGCTCTTGAACTAAGAGGAACTTATATAGCCAGTTGCTTTCCCAGTATGCTTTTGTCAGGGCCTCCATTTTAACAGTGTTGAGTTAAGCTAGAATTGTCATAAAAAAATAGCACTTTCCTAAAGCAGATCATCAACTCTGCCACACTATATGATTGCAGTATTTACAGTCTGTAGCAAAGATAGCACTGTATTGTAATTAATTTTTCTTTCATAGTCTCTATTTTCAATCTCTCTGTAGTATTTTACTTGTGAAAAACAGATTAAGATTTTCTTAACTGCCAGGGGAGTTAAGCACTGCAAGTCAAAAGGAGCTGGGCACATAAACAGCAGTAGTTGCTTTAAAAAAGTATACCCTAAATGTCTTCGCTTATGTCAAATGCTAAATTTATCCCCATTGAGAACTAGGTTGATGGGAAGTTGTCTGTTTAAATGAAACAGCTTCTCTTTTTTTTTGGCTCTTTTTTTTTTTTTTTAATTAGACAAGCATAAACTTGTCCTAATTTTCATGTATACAGTTTGGTGTTCACAAAAATTCTACGGAATTAAGTTTTTGCTTCCTAGAAAATCTGTCTTGGCTTGAACTACTGAAAGTTTTAGAACAGTTAGTTGCTAAATAAGATTTTACAAATTAAGCAGGTTCATGATTCAAACTAAAATTTTGATTTTGATAAGTGCAATGTTATTCTGTCTCGTTAGGAAGAAGAAAAGGGAATCCTTCAACATGGGCAGGACAAAGACTGTATTATTCAGATAACGTCCAGTTATGTGTACTTTATTTGCATCATTTCTACCATTTCTGGAAGGGAACATTTTCTCTAAAGAAAGCATTTCTGATTGTTGTCTTCAAAGCTGCTTCCCTTTTTCCTCATGTGGTCTTTGGAATAGAGATAAGGGGGATTACAGAGTGTTAAAGGATCCTGGACTGAGATCCTTTGTCTATATTCTGCGGAGTTTTTTCTCATCAGCTCTGATTGCCCAGGCAGTGGACTGTATTGAGGCTTTCCCCCCACAGGCGACACGGTCTGCCAAGGGGTGATGTGTACCCTCATCTTGCCCTAAGTAGGAGTCAGGGTGCAGCTGGGGATGACAGCTGTGGAAAACACCACAATGCCACCTTCACCCTCAGTACAGGCACGGCCAGGGAGACCTTCCGTTCAGTCAGTTGTGATGTGGCCTCCTTTACGTTAGCAGCCCTCTGCACATAGGCATTGGTAGCTGGAAGAATTATCATTGAACCCCTATCCACCCATGCTGAAAAAAACAAAGACACCTATGGTCATCTCTAAAGGAAAGGAGGCCAGAAAGCTGGTGCTATGATAAATAAATTTCTATTTGTACTGGCTTGACCATCAGAACGTGTCCCATACACGAATTATCCACTTGTAGCTTATATGTCACATAAGCAAATAGGAGACTTTGCAAAAATTACTCATTGGTCATTAGATCCTCCTTCCACTGTTCATGTTCTTCCCTGCAGTGCTAATGCTTTCAGTGCTAGGAACTTATATATAGTTCTTATGAAATGACAGTACTGGAACCCCATTGAATATGATTGGTTCAGCACATCTCTGGGCAGCTTGCAAATACCCTTTCAGTTTGCATTAGTATATTTCCAGTCTGAATTTTCTTTTAATTTAAAAAAAGGACCTTTAAAAAGAACAAGAAGAAAGTTCGATGTTTCCTAAAGCAACATTCAAAGCAATTAAATGAAACCTTTTTAACAGCATGATCTTTTTCATTTTCACTATCACCTCCTTAGCCTTAAGTAAAAACCAAAAGAGACCTTTGAAAAACGATGATTTTTTATATTTAATATGTGATCTTTTCATGTTTCTGCTGTTGTATGCTTTTGAGCTGTCTAACAACTATGGATATGTAGCCGGCAGAAGGGCAAACTTGTCTCATATCCTGTGAAGAGGTGACTACCTGAAGTGTGGGTATGAAAGAAAGTATAAGAATTCTCTGAAAGGTTTTACTACAGAGAATATAGGGCTGAGACCTTCATCTAACCCTGGATGCACATTATTCTTAATAATGCATATCCATACAGTTTTTGGAGACTTTAAGTAGTGAGCTTACTAAAATTGACAATATTTTACAGAAACAGAAAAAAAAAGTCATGTTTCCTGTATCATTCACAGTTCTTTAATTTGTAACATATCACTTTTATCTCTTCTTGCTTTAACACCAGATTTGGTTTAATTAAATTTATGTCAAATGAACACATGAAACGAAAGGAAAATCAGAAAACCTGCAGTTGCCCATTAGTGAGTCAGTGACTGCACAGTGAAAGGCTTTTGAAGCCTGGCTTACTGCCAGAACAAGCTTGCAATGATGCTCAGAGACACCCATGATGCTTTGAAGGAAAGGACTTAGCTGACCTGAACCTGCTCTGTGGAATCAGTCCAAATCCTCATGGGCTGGATGTAAAATCTATAATAAGTCTTCTGTCTTCAACCATTTACCTGTCAAGTGAAAAGAGGGTGTGAAACTACAATATCTGTACATAATTATTTAGAATAGATCATTCTTTATTTTGTACATGCTTAAAAAAGCTCTCCCACATTTCCAAGCATTTTTTAACCCATTAGATACGTATTTAAAACTAATTAGCCTTTTTTTTTTTCCTTATTTTTTAAAGTGGATCTACAAGTCTTTAAAATATGAAATATCACTGCCTTACTTTTGTATGCAGTGGAAGTGAGGTGTGTTGACCATGAGAGTGTCTGTCAGAACTCAGACCTCTGAGATCCTGAAAGCCATGGTCCAAATCTGGCAAAGTGAAGCGGCATACGTCTAAGTACTTCGTAGGTCTGGGATGAAGACAGTCATCACTTTTTAGATGGGTACCAATGTGTAGCTGCCATCAGAGAACAACTAGGCTGACACAGGCTAAAACGACTGCTAAGGATGTGCAGACTTCTCAGTCTGTGTCTTAACAATAAAGCCTGTCTTTAGGCAGAAACTGTTGTGAAATACGGTAAGCTACGGCTCCAATTATTCTGTATGAACTCCAGGTATACTCCACAACAAAAAAGTCTTTGCGTGGTCAGCTTAATCCACTATCAAATGGACAAGAAAAGGCACTCTCACTTCAGAATAAAAGCCCCTGTACAAACAGCTGGATTGAACACCTACTGATAAATAGCTATTCTGTATTCCCTTTCCACACTGTTTCTCCTGTAGACAAGGCTTTATAAATATATAAATAGATAATGTGAGTTTAGACTATTTGCTACTTAAATGTAATCGTCTTCATGCTGGGCAACTTTCAGATATATCTCTCATACATGATTTACACAATAGAATATAATGTTATCCGGTAATTTAATAGAGTTTTGTTACCAACTAGGAGTGAAACAAAGAATTCTCACTGCAATTATTTGGTTACTGTCATGCTAAAATGTCAGTTTGCGTCCAGTTTAGCAGCTGCTAACTCTTGATCCATATCTCACATTAAATTAAGTCCTGGAGTTTCAGCACTTCAAAACTTCAATATTTTGTCAACTTATTTCAATCTGAATATTAGATCAGTTTAGCTGAAGTAAAACAACTAAATTATATATACACTGTGTAAATAAATGAAACAATATGCCTACATATATTTATCTTCTATTATTTTAAATTTTAGATTGTTTCTTTAGTAGTTCTTCAGTCTGAAAGTTATAAAAATATCCTTCACTGTTAGTAAATATGTATACCAATTTAGTAGTCACAGGAAAGGACTAATCACATTACACTGATTCCAAAACCCTCCAGAACTGTGATATTTCTTCGCAGTATACACACTTGTATTTCCTAACATCTTGTGACTTGCAATAAAATCAGAGTCCATTATTCTAGTCAGTCTGATTCAGTCAGGTATACACCTTGAAATCATATAGAGCTCCTGATTCCCAAGCCAGTGCCTGGATTCTGGCAGACTTATGAATTAGGTTTGGAACTGGAAAAAGACAAATAAAACCTAGTAAACACATAAATTTGATTTGAAAAATGAGTTTCATACCTGAACAGAACTATAACAACCAAGACTGTAAATATCTAGAAAAAAAAAATTCAAAATTATATAGTGTCTCTTTACAAGGAATGTAATAACCCTTGTCAGTAGGTCCAGCTCATAGTCACACTTATCCCTCTGTTTCATATTGAATTGTACATGTCGCATCATTTAAATTTGGGGGGGAAAAAAAAAAACTTAACCCAAAATCACACCAAATCTTTAGGACCTCCAGTGAACCATTTTTCAAGAGTACATCAAAATTACACAAGTATTTCATTGATGTCTAGCAGCTGTCACCTACCTCCATATTCAGATGTTAGAGAGTAGCTTTTGGAAAGAGCAAATTTGGAATACTTACTTATGCTGGAAAAAGAAACGTCATTATTTACTTACTACAAACAAAGACTTTCATGCTAATATCAGATTCTTTTATTTTGGAGGACCCAACACATTGTTGTTATGTGGTAGCCTAAACCCAAAACATGGTTTTATTTTAGCTTCCCTTTTGACTTACTGAGTCCTTGCAGCACCATATCTGTTATCTGACAGTAACACATGCCTTGTGTGTCCCTCCTTGCTTAACTTTTATGAACTATAAAAATAAATAATACTGCTCATACATTGATTATATTTCCTTAAGGTCTGACCATCCAACACATAGAATTTTGCTTTACGGGCATTATAAAGGTTAAAGAAGTTTCAGTCCATACCTGTAACTGTAACATTTTCAATGTTTCTGCTTTGCACATTCTATTTTGCTAAATAGGATTTTGTACATAAAGAGAAGGTATTTTCAATTTTACTCTCAGTAAAGTAAAATAACTGATAAAAGAATATAAAGGTGCTAAAAACTGCATCCATGAGCTTATGGTTCGCATGATAACAAAGCTATAATATGAGGCCTCATGAACTGCATGCCACAACTTTCTGTCACTTGTATTTAGCTTGATCTTAGAATCTTTGTCACTTGCGAGGGATCTAACTAATAAGATTTGAAAAATAGTTACAATGCTTTCCAGTCCCCCAGGTTGCAAGAAAAGAGTTCATTCGGGAAAACAGAAAAACAGATTTCATTTGGAAATGCCATAAGCTTGGTGTCTCCAGGAAAGACGGGTTTTGTTTTGTTTTTTTTTTTAACAAGAGCCTCCATTCTTAAAAAGCACACCTGCTTCTTTTACTGAAAAAAACCTTGTCATAGTAGTCCGTAAAAATAGTCATTTTAAAAACTGAATACTTCACCACAGAAAAGTTCTGGTGTGAATCAACTGTGTTTTATATCACCGGTGTTTGACATCAACAGTGTGATAAAAATACTTTTGTCATGTAAAGTGCCAGTTTCCACTTTACATATGCAACTTCTAATTTTGCTACACAGATTTACATAACCACTTCAAAAGTAGATTATTTCCTGTGGGAGTGGTCCAAACCTGGGAAAACAATACATAGGATAATTTGGAGCAGAGATAGAAGGTAGCAATAATATCAAGTTGTATCAGTGGCAGGCGGTGCTTCCTACACTGCTGACTAACCTACCCATCAGCCAAAAAGGGTGGCCAGACTAATTGAGATATAGGTTAATTTTTGAAGCCATTTCAAGGATTTTAGATTTTTTTTTCCTTACTGAATGTAAAATAAAAGCCATTTCTGCACCTTCCATCCCTATTTTTCTTCTAGTCATAGGATTTTTGATAATTTTTTGTCATTAAAAGAGAATGTTTCTTATTTTTGTTTCAAATATTGAAGAAAAAGGAAAGCACTGGACTAAAACAGTTGAGTTCTATCTGCACTATTAAGAGAAAGATGGAGCTAACCCTGTGATCCTTTCCAGATATTTCCATTAGAATTGTAGTTTCCTATTAGAAACTGCTGACTTTTTTTTCGGGTTTCTCCCTCACCCATGCTTTGTGGTCTTTGAATGGAAAGATTCCTTAGAAAGGATGTTTTACTGTTTTGGATTTCATTATGTTTAACAATATCACCTTCCTCCATAGTATGGATGACATTTCCGAGCTTGCTTAGTAATTGCATTCAGAAGCATCCCATTTCCTTTTGGAAAATTAAAAAAAGGGAATAAACACAGGGAAATGATGGGAACATAATTACAATTTCTGTCAAAATGCCATATTTATAGAAAATAGGATATAAACCTCTGTATTAAGAACAGTCTAACCAGAATATATCACCACCTGTCAGATGAAGAAAAAAATACCTGCCCTATTTGAAATCCATCTCTTACATAAATGTCACAGAGTTTCAGAGCTGAATGACAACTTGAATTGAGGAATCATCCAAATCTCACATTTTTTCATTATATTTCTACAGCTTTTTTTTTCTTAAAAAATTGCTTCTCTTACTAATGTATTTTATAACAAAATGAATTTAGCAAACTGGTAAATGCATGCAGACTATTCTGAATTCAAGTTACTAATTCTTTTTTTAAAATAATGTTTTCACAGCATAACTTGTGACATTGGAACAGCTGCTTTTTAACAGCCTGGTTCTTTCCGAATGTTTTGATGGAAGTCCAGATTAAAACGCAATCTTACCACAACCAATGCATCCTTGGAAGGCAGGGAATCTTCTTGAAATTAAAATCAATTGATGTCTCAACCCATTTTAAAAATATTCAGCTCTACACCATTTTTTAAATGGAAAAAATTTAATCTGTGCAAATCAAAACATATGGTTGTTAAAAGTGCAGTCATTTTTTAACATCCTGAATTAGAGAAGTGATCATTGCTACAAAAGACTGAGTGCATAATTTTGATGATCAGAGAGACAATTTCTCATAAATTTTGTAATAAAGGGTAGTAAGTGAATCAAGGTCCTTCCCAGTTTTTGTTTTGTTGGGATTTTTGTTTTGCTTTCAAAGGTGTATGGTTTTAAGATGTGAAGATTCATAAATTAAGATCAGGAAAACCACAGATTCTGCCGAAATTAAAACCCCTCCTGCATAATCCGTTTGGTTGTTTCTGTGGCTTCACACAGGAATTAAACAATGGCATCACCTAACATTGGCACTAAAAATGCTTTCAGATAGATTTTATGGATCAAAGTGCATCTCTGTTGGTGAATCTTGTCTTCGTAAATTCCCTATTTCCTTTAAACATGCTTTGATGGAATTACAAACCAAAATAAACAATTTCTTCTCCAACAAATAACATTTTAAAGCTTCTAGTCAATTTATGGCTTACAGAACAAGCTCTGTAACTATCAGTTTGTACACTTCACAGTGTTTCTGAAACAGCTGCTGCCTCAGTTTATAGTAATATGATAAAAGAAGCATCTTTCTGTACGTGTTGTTCTTTAACACAGAGTTATTGCAGCAAAAGTACCTTACACATATGGAATTAAGGGGGAGAAGGAAGAATCCTCAGCACATTAATTTTCTTTGCAAAACGCCTAATAGGTTGCTTAGTTCAGAAAATGGTGTACTCTGGGTTAGAAGGAGCAGTAAGCAATGTGTCTCCTGAGAAAGAAAAAAAGAGAGAGCGAGCATTACATGCTGATTAAGAATATGCAATGAATCTATGTCCCTGCTTTTACATACCCTATTTAATAGCAATGGGATGAGGAAGAGAAATCTGCCAGTGTAGTCACTTAGAGTTTGCAATTCAGTTGTCATGTTGAAACTTACTATAGGCATGAGCAAAATGTGGTGTGAAGAATACATGGCTTGATATTGTACTGGAAAAGTGAACTTTGCAACTGCTTATGCATAGTTAAGTCCTGTGATTGTTATTTTTTGTGCACCACTTTAGACAACAATTAAAAAAAAAAGAAAAAGTACTCTGAGGTAACTGTAATGATGGCAAAATTTTGCTTTTCTGTGCTGTTTTTGTGATCTGCTTGTATCTGGCATTCTATATGAACACATATTTTTGCATATATTTTGTTTATGTGCAAGCCTTGGCATTTTAGCCATCTCCTGCAGAGGCCCCTTAGTACCATATGCTTCTGTTTTTCTTCATTGTGTGATGTGATCTCTTCTGACTGTTACATGCACGTGAAAGGACAGTGGGCTTTTGGGGGAGAAGAAACCATGCTTTAAGAGAGCACACGTCAGTTGGTCTTCAGTCGTTTGGAGCTGATTGGATCTGACAAGTGTTGTAGCTACTCTTCGTAATGGATGTCTCTGCTTTAGCAGAGGAGAGGTGAAAAGGATGTAATTCCCAGTGGAAGAAGGCAACATGAACTATTATTTAATTACAAGCTAATATAAAAATCCCTTGGAATCCCTTGTTGGTTTGCAGACGTGTCTCTTCCTTTCTCTACAAGGCAACAACCAGGGCTTTTAATACTGCACAGACAGCTATGCCTGTTAGGAAAATAGTTCCTAAAAGATGTAATGTGCTCATTCCTTTCTTTTATGAAGCACAGAAGTCTGCGTAGATATGCCATCAATTCTTGAAATCTAGAAATCGTTCATGTTTTTGTCCTGCTTAAAAGATTTTTTTTCTTAATGCACAGCTTGAAATGACAATTCCACATTTGACAGCAACTTTGTCTGAGATCTGGAGGTTGTTTGCTTTATTCATCGGGAAGCCTTGATTACTTCTCTTAATCCCAGCACCTTGTCTCTATTCAAGCACTAACGTTTTGATTCAGTTCAAAACACACCTGGCCCATTTCTCTGTAAAACTGAAATTCACATTTTTTTCTCATCTGGAGAAAAAGTCTTTTGTTTCTTGTGGTTGCTTTGGAAATATCTCCATTATGAGCTTCACATGTGCCTGGATAGTAAAAGACAGCAGTGCCAAAAACTGATGTTCAGACTTAAACACTGGAAATACAATTAAGATTTCACACTCAGAATTAAACTGGAAATACAATTAAGGTTCCATAAATGAGAGAGCATAAAAAAAATTAAAAATCCAACAAACAAAAAAACAAACCACAAAAAACCCCTAAGTAGGTACTGCCCAAGGTAAATACAGCAAGTAACCAAAGGTTTGGATCCTCATTAGCCCCAATTACACATTCCTGCACGATGCTGGGTTTAGGCTTTTTTATTGATATGTTTTATATTGTCTTTAGCTAGTGTAAAGACAATTGTAGGTATTCCACTACTGCTAGGATTACCATATAAGTGTTAAAATGTTAAAATTGTGTAACCCTAAGATTTACCCTACACATAAGATTTTGGAAGTCTCATCATAAGATAAATAAATCAGAAATAAAGAAATAAAGGTCTTATGGAACACAAAAGAACATGAGCAATGGAAATAAAATTTTACTCTTTCTGCATAAATGGTCCTTTTTTCACAAGCTGCTGCACAGGGAAATTTGCATGTTAGAATTTATTAACTGTCTCAATACAAGTAGCTAGATTCCCACCCCAAGTACAATCTATGAAACTAGCAATGCCATAATACAGATAATTACTGAGTTTGCACAACTTTTCAGACACAGCACTTCATAAAGCACGAAACTTTCATCACAAGCTTATGGACTTATGCTGAGTTATTTTAAATATAAGTTGCATTTATTTTATAACACTTTACAGAATTTAAGAAATGCTGAAACAATCCAGTAAATATGGATGTTTTGAAAACTCAGCTTAATCAGGAAAGAAAGATAAAGTGATTTGCCTGCTAAAGAGCGGCATGTCTGGAATTCAAGCTTTCCTCTTTTGGCTGGTCCCATTTCTCCAAGTCATGCTGCCTCTGTTCTCTGTAAAGCCTAAAGACACATCAATTCCACATTATCTCCAGTATTTGTTCACCAGGAATAGCACCATTTCTGCTTTGGTAACCCTTCTGCACATTAATATTTGATACCTGAAGGGCTCAGGTGACTTTCAAAAGAAAAGTGCAATCTTGTTATCCATATTTGCCAGCATTGACACCAATATGTGTTGTCCTAAAGCTTTGGCTTTTGTTTTAATAACGCTATTAACCCACTTGAAGCTGACAGGAGGAAGTTCACTACTGAGTATCTGCCATGTAAAAGACCTCTAAGACTCAATGGAAATCAAATATTATAAGCCTCTTCCTGGAGTTACAATTTGACAGTTTTTCCAGTTGTGCATTTTATCATGCATTTTTTAATGTCAACATATAATAGATGTTGTTATAAATGGATATTTTTCCTTTTCAAATCTAATTTGCAGAAACAGTTATATGAATTAATCACATGAATACTTTGCTACATGATGTCCTCTAACCATTGTCCATTCACTTAAAGATGCATGTTTCTCCTTTGTTCTTGAAATTTTCAGAAGTAGAAAGATTCTCTCTCTTCTTTCTCATCATCTTTTTTTTAAACTTCAGGATATGAGGTCGTCTAATGTCTTGCTGTGTTGAAAGTTATATGACTCTGAAAAGTGTCACAGAGAGTGATCCATATACATACTGTCAATCGATGGCAAATATTTGGCATAAACTATTGGCTGCTGTGGATTTATTTCCCAAACTCTTCGGCAGCTGAAAATATTTCCTGAGAAGAGTCAAACTTGACTCTAATTTTATCGATAGACACAACTTTTTCTCCCAAATTACAGTCTATTGAATAGATGAATGTTATCCTGACTGGCCCATTTCAATAGCAACATAGCAAAAGATGGGCATTTTGTATTAAAAAACCGGGCCAGAAAAAATTATTCACTGCACATTTGAAAACTAGTTGAAGGTCCCTTGTGAACTGAACCAATAGTCACAGGAGATTGATAAGAGCTCAGAATTTGTCTGACGTTTTACTTGTGCCATGAGAAAAATACAAGGATAATCTGCCTAGCAGCAAAAGGGTGAGGAAATCAGTGGAACCAAAAGAGACAAAGCTGAACTTCGCACAGAAGGTAAAAAAGTGAAAATAAAACATTTGGAAAGAATGAGGTGTAATTCAGATATACTTTCAGGTTCTTAATTTCAACACTGTATCTCTGCTTTTAGGCAACATCTATGTTCAGAGGAAGGCTAAATAAAAAGAGCAAGGAGAAGCTTGTCTCCTTTCGCTCAAAAAAATATTACTGTTAATTTTGGACATTAACGACAGCAATTTATCACTCCTCAACCAACATGCACAATAGCAATGGTTAACTAGGTTTTAAGGCAATGAACATAGCTGGGAAATTTGGGAAAACTGGGCTAAAAAGGGAGAAAATTATTAAAAGAACATCACAGGTTCCTTGTCATCCATGGCATAGAGAAACAGCACACCCCATTGTCTGGGAGACAGAACCACAACACCAGGCCTGCAGTTACCTCTCAGGGGACTGGGTGCCTCTCAGCTGGCTTTTGGGGAAAACAGAAGCAAGAAATGCAAGGATATCAGCATCCAATTTCTCACTGAGGGAGTACTACAAAGGTCGATGTCCCCGCGGGCCAGTTCTGGAGGGTGCGATGTGAAAAGCATTCCCTGTGGGTACATCCGTCCGTTGATATTGCTCATGTTTTCTTGGCTGCCAACTGTCTGGCACATAATTTAAAGACATCTACGGCTGTGGCAGCCCTGGGCTATGTGCATGGCATAAGAGTATACATTGGCCAAGCTCCTGTGGGCACATTGTCTTTGTCAAAGGAAATGACCCCCCCTTTTCCATGATAGCACATCCTTAGTGTCCTCTGCAGCACACACCAGTGCGGTGCTGCTTGCATGGGAGGAAGCATAAGGATGGAAAGTATTTTGCTCTTCTTCCTACCATTTTGCACAGATGGCAAGTGTTTATGCCTTTCCACACGGCTGCACACTGGACAAGATGATCAAGACAGATGATTTATAACGGAGTTCATTGGAGATGAGATTCAGTCTACAGTGGTTTAATTTCACCGGGATGCCCATAAATAGGGGCTGTTCTTTGTGGCTGGCTAACAGCATCTCTTTGACACAGCTTTTAGTTAGCCGCCATGTAACATACGTAGATTATAGACATATCTTTTATTATTGTTGAGGAACTATGAACACCTTAGAGCTGTTTTCATGCATTTAGAGTTAGAACCATGTGTGGATTACTGGTTTTTTTTTCTTCTTTTTCCTCTACTGTCAGTTATTCAAAGATCTCAAAAGTATAAGGTATTAGGTAACAGGGCTTGCCTGTGCCAAGGAAGAAGAGAGATAGAGCATTGGGGATAGTGAGGGGAGGGGAAAGGATCCTGTCAGCCCTGGAAAGAAAGCATGACATAAACCAACTTCTTCCTGCAAAAGTCTGGAGCTGGACAGCCCGGTGTAATCTCTGAAGACTTTAGAAGAAAGTGTGCAACTGAAGGCTGAAGGCTCAAGCAGAAATCCAGAAGAAAACCTTTGAGATTTACCAACTGCTCTTCTTAATCATGAAGCAGGGGGGTCCTTTCCTCATTTGTGGGTCCACTCATACTCCAAACAAATCTGAAACCATTACAACGCATGGCAGTTGGTCGATAGTGTGGAAAAACCTCATTTACTGACTGGCCAGACAGTTTTAAAACCTTCAGATTTTTCTAAGTCTAGGTTATTAACTGTCTGACTGTAATCACATCTTCACCATAGGGAGCTTCAAAAGCTTTTCATTTGCATTGAATCAGTTGCCTTCCTCCCTGTCTTTTTCCCCCTGGAAATAAGCTTAAATAATTCAACAAACTGCACACATGGCTAGTGATTATTGAACCATTCTGAAACACTCGAGGCAAATGGACCATTATGTAGCAGGAATTAAAACTTTCCTTGCAGTCATTGGGAGAAAGATGTATACATATATATGTATAACCCTTCTCTCTCTCTCTCACGTGTATGTGTGTATGTGACAGTGTGTGTGGACAGGGATATTTATAAACATTCCCTTCTCACAGAGACCTTGTGACTGTCCAAAAAAAATTGTTTGAAACAATGTTCAAAGACTGTATTAGAGATGACCCATGATAGATTATGGTGAGTATAGAGTGTGCATTATGAAGGTAGGAAGAGATTCTCTCTTTTAACACTACATCTTTTCACACTGAAAGAGCATAACATTTCTCTTTCATATTACGTGTTTGTGTGCAGGAATCATAGGATTCTGCTGATTAACTCTGTAAGCTGCATAACACGTTAGCTTGTACCCCTGTGTACCTATGTCACAAATGGGAATATATGAAAAAAAAAAGTAAAAAAAATTGATGAGTTTAACTAATTATATACCTTTTTTTTAAATGGATAACATAATTTAATGATCAAACTGAACTCTTCAGGGCAAGCAAAAAAGTAGAAGTAGCAAGAAAACCTCAGCTCAAAACCAAAACAAGACAGCTTTTCACTACCTAAATGTCATGGTTGTATCCAATATTTCTAAACTGAGTGCCTCATTCAGCCTTTTGGCTTTCCTCCATTTCAGTATGGGTCCTGCCATTACTACTCTGCAGGCACAAGTTGTCAGACCATTAATCTCTCAGTGTTTGGGTTTTTACTTCCTATGACTGGCCAGCTTTTTTTTTTAAAAAACTTTTTTTTATTATTATTAAAATGGGAAATCTATGAAAGTGGCATATCACTTGTTACTCGAAAAGACAAAAACAAATAAACAAATCTAACTCAGAAAACTCCAAATATTAGTTTCTGTGATATTATCAAAATTTATAATAAAGAAAATAGGGAAGGAGAGAGGGCCCCATAAGGCAGCTGCCAACATCAGCATTAGATTTGAGCCTAATTACAGCTTTTTATTTAAGTAAGGAGGAACCAATATACAGTGACACAGAACTTTTCCTACTTTCTAAGGACAAATAATACACTTGTTCCTTGTTGCATGCCATTCTGAAGTAATTTATATGTGCACATATATAGTGAAAATGCATAGGAAATAGTGTTCAGAAACCTAGTGTATAAGGTCATATCTGATTAGTAGCCCTCCATGTTGTGCTAACTAGAACAGAAACATTAGTTTACATAAATGCTGAAATCCAGGCAAAACTCCCTGGCACAATTTAACTTCTCCATAATATAGGGAAACATAAGGCAAATGTAGCATACTACAAATAGTGTTTACTGTGAATACACTAATAACACATTATGACTTTTAATGCAAATAAGATTTTTCATGAGATTTTAATATGTTCTTCATTTTTCTCCATTATTTTTTTCTTTCATTTCTCCTTTCTTCCTTTAAATAACTGACCACTGTTCAGTCTCAATAGCTTAAAAGAGAGTAGAATTTGACTGTTAAGACCCTGTCTACTGTCATGTTATTATGGAATATCATCTTGTAAATATCCTCTATTGAACATGTACAAGGCATTTGACCCATAAATCCTATACCTCTAAGTTTTGGCACATCTGTAGAGAAGATGAGAAGCTCTCATAAGCGCTGACAAGGATCTTCTTGCTTTTTGGACACTATATAACAACTGCATCCAGAACCCATTAAAGAATTGTCTCCAGAATCCTCCTGACCTTTCTAGTCATGGACAGGGCAGGAGCACTAAATCATCTGTAGTGAAACTCTTAAGAGTGTTTTGTGCCCTTGTCCACCTAAAAGTCTTGCTGATACCATTAGAAACTTTGCCTAGGTACTACTACTCTGTAGCCACAGACCATTTAGAAAAGAAAGTATGCATAATGATCTTTCCCTTAGCCACTTATTTATGTGTCTAGTTATGCTGGTATCAAATACTTCAGTTAAGGTTTTTTTCTATACTAAAGACTGAGAGACCTCAGAAACAGGCAGTGGGATCTCCCACTGAGTAAACTAATTGTTCCCTCTCACTCAGTTGGGAAAATAGTAGAGAGATATAAATGTGTGAAGTCCAGGACACAAGAAGATTGTCTTCCGATCATCGGTTTTCTAAATATATGTGCACTGTCTGCTGTGATATCAGAATTTTGAAAGAAAAATGAGATTGGGAACCAATGTAGCTTTTTGCAGGTAAGTGTCTGTTTTGTGTATTAAATATTTTATAAAGTTTAGCTATGGCTATGAACATTAGCATAATGAAATGGAAATCATAGGAAACAATTTATATCACGTCTATTTTAACTTCAAAAAGTGTTGTACTCCTGGGCATGTTAAACTAATTGCTTGTCCATTTCTGTTGTTGAACAATGCTGCTTGCTGATCACTAGAAATAAATCTTGTAATATTAATTTTCAAGTACCTCTTTTATTTGATTTATGTATGGCATACATCCAAGAAGTAGCACTCATCTGAGTGTCTTCTTCATGGGTGAGATTCTTCCATATGAGTGGTTGTTTTGCAAAGCAGTTCAATGCAATGTGCATTTAAAGTGCTTTTAAAGTGCACTTTACCAACCTATTGAAGGTCAGCCCAACATAGTTATCAATAGCCTGGGCCTGACAATGCCTCCAGTATAGCAAGGAAAAGGGAATTCAGACAGAGAAAAAGAGACATGACTGAGGACACTACCCCTGTGTTACTGTGATAAATAAAAATCACACTGATTTTATTGTCAGGATTACATTTCATCACTGCCGGTTGGCTGACTGGCCTTTCAGAGGTAACACCATCATGTGAAGTGATGGTGGAATCTAAATCTTTGTTACTTATACAGTTACTTTGTCAAAAATCACTAGAAACACTGTTATTTTACAGATGTTCCTGGATTTGAATTGGGCAGGTTTAAAGCTGAAGGAAAGAATCATCACATTTTGCAAAAATCTCACTAACGAATAGGAGGATGGACCAAAAAGGGAATCACAGATTTGTGCTCAGATTGTTGGCAAATCTGCATTAGTTGAAGTTAGGAGGAGGTGACAAGAATTTACTGCTGAAGAATTTCATTTACACTGAAAATCAAAATATGGGCTCCAGCACTGCCATCTCTTGAAATTTAGGTTTCAGCACTTACTACGCTGATATTCTGCTTGTCCCCAGAGAACTGGGATACCTAAATGAAATCAAGAAGGCTAATTTTCCCTTTGTAGCTTTCTTCTGAGGCTCTTTCATATTTCTGTGCCATGTTACTTTTCCCTGCCAAGCATCCTCTCCACTGCCTCCACTCCTCCCACCTCCCGCCCCTCGCACCTTTTCTTTTGTCCAGTCAGCTTACATCTAAGTGGAATGAGATTCAACCTGTGCTATAGCACAAGGACAAATTCATGGCGCTATTTTGAGGTTTACACTGAGTTTGGGACCACTAAACTTCAAGGCTAAGCTGATCCAAAAGTTCACACCATATCCAGGAAGATGCAGCTAGCACGTGCTCGATGTGAGAGCATAACTGTTACCAAGATCTACAGGCTGTGAGAATTCTAACACCCTTGTTTGTAATGAGATTGTCTAGATGTAAGAATTTGGTAAGATGTTTTACCTCATGTAGCTGTCTGCTAAAAGAAATGGTTGAAATAAGGTGTAAATAATGAAAACTCCCCAAGACTCCACGTACGCTCTAAAAAAACCCTAAAGTTCGGAAGTTCATAAAAGTTCAATTAATTTTTCTTCTTCTCTCATCACTTCTCATTTTTGCTTTCCTTTGCTAGAAATATAAAAAGAAAGCTTTATTTAAAAAAAAAAAAAAAAGAAAGAAAGAAAGAATCTAAGCTAGTTTTGCAGAATAAAGAGGTTCAGATTTTTCAGCTAAGCACCTGAACTTATGTGTGAACCCAAATTGCAGCAGACTAATATTCATCTTGCATTAGTCAGTAGCACATACTCTGTTGTGAGTTACTGGTTAATTTATGCATTACCTGTCGACATTATGAAGTGGAATTATACCTTGGGCACTGGTAGCTGAGATTTTCCGATGCTAAGCAGTAATGGAAATTGCTAATCCCAACTCATTTTGTCATGGGGTTCATATTATGCAGGCCCACATATTTTGCTGTACTCAGCAGTTTGACACAGTACTTGTAACACTGCTAAAATAGAAGAATAAAATGTGTCTCCGTGCTCTAATATGGGATGCAATGTGATTTCAGGAAACAATATCAAGCCATTCACAAATACATTTTTTTGAATTGTACCCTTGCCATTACACAGCTCCAACATCTGATGAGCAGACAATGTTCAAAATTCAGTCATTCTTTATCTAAGCTGCAACTATTTGACCACTGGAAACAAACACCGATGTCAGGTCTGGTTTCTGCTCCTCTGCAAATTTAAGGCAAACCTTCTGAAACTTATGAGGTATGAAGAAATTCTAATTTCCATGACTGTTAAAGAAAAAATTACTGTTCCTAGATGCAAGATTTGGGAGGCAGCTCCTGGAATGCTTAGGCTTCTTTCTCTGCTCACTCAGACTCAGTTTTGGGGTTTGCTTTATAACATTTTAGCAAAGAAGGATTTAATCAGATTATATGTTAGGCCCAGTTGATTAATTACTCTGTTATTGAGGCAGGATTGTACGGGGTTTTAATGCTAAGAATCAGCTTCCCTAGTCCTACCTCCTGCCATCATCTGTCAGATTATGCTTCATTACTAGCCCATTCATTTTCCAGATAGCTCAGACAAATAGGGAGCTGGGTTATCAAACAGTGCTTTTCATTTGGCCAATTATGGAATAAAGAGTTAACAAAAAGCAATAATTTGCTATCCTCCTATGCTACAGTGTAAAAAGAGACAACACTCGCAATCCCTACTTAGCAACAATTTCATACACAGCCTAAATTAATAAACTGAGATTTGGTTGGTCCTTAACAGTCTTGGAAAATTGTGTTTGAGGAGAGGTACAGAGGCTGTGGGTTTTTTTTTTAATTTACCTAACCCTATTTCATTGGCAAACACGGTAGGGTGCAGCTTTGTAGTGTCTCACATGCAAATGTAGAAGTTTTGTTGTCACATATTTAAATAACAGAGACAGAATCAGGTCAAAAACTGTGAAGAAAATCCTGCTGCCATTTGCCGTAAAAAACCCACTAACCTTCCAGAGCAAGAAGGATAGTTTGTTTAAAGTCTTCTCTTAAAATATTTGGAAACCTGCGTTGTGGTCTTTGTGTTTCCTTGTTACAAGTTAACTTCTTCAGACATCTGCTGAAAGACAGATTATTGCTATTGGAAGTATTTCCTTAATGATGAAATTTCAACAATTTTAAAAAGATATCACTGTTTCTTCTACACAATAATGCAGTATTGTAGGTTAAATAATCTAATTCACTACTATATATGTAGAAATAAATGTGTTTTCCTTCAGTTAATTGTCTGCTTGTCTGTTTAAGTGTTTTCCAGCAGTGCACATCTTGATATGAAGGATAATAGTAACAGTAAAGAAAAACAGTTATGTAAATATGCTAGAGAAAAATCTAGCTGGAAAAGGATTTGTCACAGAGAACATTAAGCTGCTTGATTTTGAACATAATAATTAGAAAATTCAGTGTTCTTTTTGTAGAGACAAGATTTCAAAATTAGAAGCCTAGGGCACCTGCCCAATTTGTAAAAGTGCTGAGCATCTGAAGTCCCATTGCCCTCAGATGTTTTGTTCTGATATCACCTGAGACTTTGATCCAGTGATGATTTGCATTTTGCATACTGCAAGAGTAATCAAAATGGACTAGTTATCAAAATCATATCAGGACACACAGCAAGCTAAGTGACAAACAGATAAAGTAATCACAGCTAACTGGATTATTCTCATTTTGTAGCATTTTTTTCCTTTTGGTTTCTCAATAATACTATTTCTATAAACAGGGAGATTTCAGAAAAAAACATTAGCTTTTCCAAATTTTCCTTAAAGCATAACCTTTCTAACAATTCTAATAATTCAAATGTTTTTAGACTCTTTCTTTCCCCATCTTTTTTCCATAAAATATGATAATGTTCATTAATTAGCTTTATACCGCCTTTAAAAAATTATTTATTTTCACTATTTTCCCAGAACTTTCTAAATTAAGAAAATGTGACAGCAGGAAACCTGATATTAAAATTACTTTTAACAATTTTTGATGAAAATTATTTTGAAATCTTGCTTTTCCAAACAGTTATGTTTTCATGGGGTTTGGTTGGGTTTTTGGGACAAGATCTGCACATAATGAGATGCTAGCATTTCTTTATGGAGATTTTCTTCCCTTTTACCTCATGGCCTTTGCTGTCTGAATTGTTTAGTTAACATCACAAAGACAATAGTTTGAGGTATTTAAGTAGACAAGACTATTCAAAAAGTAGGTATAAAGAAAACAGAGTAGAGATCCAAAGGCATTGGGAAGAAGTGAAGGAAGATAAGATTTCTCCACAAGAAATACCTGAGAAAGAGGAGAGACAAATGGATGTATTGGTGAGACCCCAAAGGGCATTGTTTCCCAAAGAAATATATAATCAAATTTGTCAGAAGTGATTGAACAGCTATGGATGAAGACAGACTAGAGCTCCTGATTCATCTAAGAGGGAGTAAAAGACCTTGACAAGAGCAAATACAGCAAAATGCCTGAGGATGGGCATTATGAGAAGGATCCAGAAAGAAAGTTAAGGGGTGAATGGTCCTTCCTGGTTACATCAGTGGAATAGATGCTGTGGCTAGGGCAAGAAAGCAAGGAAGAAACTGCAGAAGGTAAGAGAATGACAGGGTATTAGCGGGCAAATGAAAAAGAAAGTAAGAAGCAATAAGGGGAGAGATCTCTGATCACTTAAGGATTCATGTGCTGTTCTTCTAGAGGTAGTCATGTCTAGCGCAAGGAAGAGACATATGCATGCAAGGATCTTGTCTGAACATAAAGAACAAACTGCTGGTGTTGGATATAATATCTCCAGGAAGAAGTCAAAATAGAAAGATGGATCATACGTATAAATTCTGTAATGAGATGCAGTGTCTGTGACAGACGTGAATCAGGATAATCAAACAGGGATTTCTTGTCATCTTACCACGTTCCATATCTGCAGAGCCCCACAGGTAAAAATAGCACCCTCTTAATCTTTTATGGCCTTTGGATAAACAGAAAAATCCTCTAGTCTCTGCTTCTAATCGTTCCCCATTTCCACTAACACATTCACTAAATAATGATTGTGAGCAGTAAGAAAAGGGAAAATGCTGAAAGGCAGAGGCACATACCGTACGCCTTTGCCATGAGAGGGAGACAAAATACTAATGGCTAGCTATAAAGGGCACTGAGAAAGATTGGAAATTATTTTTCCTCATTTCCTGTGCAGCATAAATCATCAGTGACCCCATGAAAATCGGTGGTGCTCCCAGGGGCAGCTTACATGCATAAGGCCACTAATAAGTGTGGCTGGACCAGATGGTCTTTGTGCTCAGAAGCTCCTACAAAACAGCAGAAAGGAGACATGTAAACTGTTTTCTGCTCCATCCTATGGACATTTGGGCTTCATCTTTCCCATGTTTTCCCTTGACCAAAGGAATGGGCCTAGTCCATTCTGAAATTAAAGAGTGCTGGAACAACAAATGAACAAACAAAGCCAAAGAGAAATCCTCTTTTATTTCTTAAATAGCTAATGAATTGAAAAAGTTTCAGAACATGATCAGGTACTTCTCTACATTCCAGATTACTTGTGGCCAAGTTAGTTTTCAACAAATATGCATGTCCCTCATTCTTCAGCAAAGAAAATAGTAAAATTTTTATCATTTAACAGAGAAAAATCAAAAAAACACTTCACTGTGTTGTGATTATAATAATCTATGTAATAAGCTATTTGAGTTCATTGGACAAGGTATAGGTGCAAATCATGACGACAATTCATATGGCACAAAATCAGTTATTCAGCACAGATTTTTTTGACAGCCCCCTGGCGGCCTGATTTTTCACTTTGCATTTATTTTAGTCCTGCACCTGCTTAGCCATTAAGTCCTTTTACCTCGCCATTATAATGTCCATATCTTTCCAATACATTTTTTTACTGCTCCATTCAGTAGCTGTGAGAAACTCAGCATTATACAAGAATTGGGGTGAAAATGTACTAGCTGGAAAGCTTTGCCATAAATATGCCACACAACAAGTGTTTTCAATCTAGATTACTTTTAATTTGAAAACATGATAGTAGCAGCTAAACACTGAACACAGCGTAATGTTCCCCTTAGAGAGAAATAAGTATGCAGCTGATTCCTTCAGATCCACCACTCTGAGTTTCTTCAGAGCTCGATCATGAAGAGCAGCCATAGCAAGAGTGAATACTAAACTGTGAATTTCAAAGGATTTACTTAAAATTTTTGCAAGTACTATTTCACAAAACTGAAATGAATATGAGTACCAATACCTTTCTTCCCAATCTGGTTTTGCATTTATATATGTGGTTGCATGATGTGGAGTAATTGCAGCTGAATGAAAAATTATCAAAGAATTGCATAAGACGTTATCCAAAATAGCAGCCTTTTGTACTACCACGAAGTTGTAGA
This sequence comes from Calonectris borealis, assembly GCF_964195595.1. NCBI lineage: Eukaryota > Metazoa > Chordata > Aves > Procellariiformes > Procellariidae > Calonectris > Calonectris borealis. The sequence continues at coordinate 47,525,498 of NC_134352.1, read as the reverse complement.
GACTGATAAGACTGGGTTAGAGAGACAGGGGAAGTTTACATAAATGAAAAAAGAGGGTCTATAGAAGTCCAGAGGAATGTCTTCCCACTCATTGTTGAGAGAAAGGGATTAGGTTTGCTTATTTTCTGAAAAGGATTGATGAGATTTGAGAGGAGGAGGACAGAAGAGACAAAGATGGCACCAAAGTTGACCTGGATATTGGAAGGACAATGATATCCAAGGGTGACTCAAAAAGGAAGAGGTGATTTAGTAAAAAATATTAGGAGTTCATTTGAAACTACACACAGTATTTGCAAATTTCAATGACTAATTAAACATACACACAACACATTTGGAGACAGATTCTCCTATTAGTTAATATTCTTTCCTCTGCCCAGAAACACCTTTTGTTCCGTATGAATATGTATTTCAGTGAAGATACAGAATATTTAAAACTTATTAATAATCCCTGAAAAGCTATTTAAATGCAAGCATTATTAAGCCATTCTTTAACACAAGGGTGCATTACATGTCTGGCATAAGAGACAAATCAGATGATCTCTTAGCAGCTTCAATGCTGTCAAACTCTTTTGTGAGAGCAATGTTACTGAATTGACTCTACACAATTTTTGTAATAATACCATATATGTGTAGATTTAATGGGCAATTTTATTAGCAGACAAAACAAATGTCTTCCTTTTGCCAATCACAGTACTTTTTTTCTTAAAACTGCATGAAGATCTGTGTTTTGTTACCTCCCATTGAAAGAAGACTTAAGATACTCTACCTATTCAGAGTTATATCATTAAGAATTCAGTAATGGCAGATGAAATAAAAACCATTGTACAGTAACGATGTTATCAAATCGAAAAGCTTTTTTTTTTCCAGAAATCTCTTCAAAGTTTGTTAACATGTTGAAGAAACTTGGAAACTAATCCACATCACTGGGTTTTTTTTCAAAGACATTTTTTCATTGAAATAATGGCAAAAAGTCAAATCACTAACCAGGGCAAAGATGGGGAATATAGTCTTTCACAGGTTGCTCCATTTTAAGGTCCCATATATGTAGATGATTCTGAAAGTATCTTAATTGTAAAAGGAAGATATTGCATATATGAAATGGGGCAGGTTTATGGCATTTTGTGGTCCTTATTTCTGAAACACTGGAAACAGATTGTAAGTGCTCGCAATCCAATTAAAATTCTGCATGTTCATATGCAAGTACATAATATACAAACAAATGGATAAGAGTGTTTATGAACCCCTAGTTAGTCAGCAGATTACTAAGGACACTGTTAAACAATAACATGCATTACAGCTTTTAAAATCATGTTTTTTATGTGAAGCTTTCCACCTTTTCCAGTATCTCTCCTTGTCCTGTTTACATTACTCCTTTTTTTCTTTCTCTAGAACAGGAGTCTTGATTTCCTCTTGAAGCTGATGTCTTCCTTTCCCCGAAAGATCAGTTTCACCATTTCTCTCTCCTATCAACATTTGGTCTAATCATCCGTTCTAGGTATTTCTTCCTCCTCCGTATCCTAAGGACTTCTGAAGCTTCTGTGGAATAACTCTTGTTGTTATTATCCTTTTTCCTGCTTCTGCTTAGCCTTGGGGGCAGTAACAATGGGGTAATTCTTGAACCTTAAAAAGAAATGACAAAAAATAGTGCTACTGAAAGATTAGAGTACAACTGGGAAGTAAATGGAGGAAGGAAAATAATGTCCTTAGATACAGGAGGACAGAAGATCATAATGGTGCTGGGAAGAGGAAATTAATTTAAAAGCAGAAATAGGACATCAAAATGTCTCCAGCTAGGCATTCCTGAAGGTGGCTTTGGAAATGTTGATGTATATTGATAAAGTCTTCCTAAAAGAATTAAATCTGAACTCAAACACAAGGGTTGACTAGATAAATGACCTATCCCAACCTTGAAATGAGATCTTCTGATCTCTCCCAGAATTATTCAGTGGAAGTTAACACAAATTTTCCTAGACATATGGAGAAATGGGGAAAACTGGCTGAACATACAGACTGACTAAGGCCCTGGAAAATATCCCATGAACTGGGGAACATTACTGCACCAGTAGCTGTTGGAGTAAGTGGCCTTACGCAGGTGAGCTTTAAAATCCTATGAACATTGCTGACTACAAAAGTTGCTTGGAAAACAATAATAGTGCCCAGAATTCTTTGAAGGTCTAACCGTAAAGATATCAGTTCATACTGCAGCCTGCAATCAGTTTTTACTGTAGGGCATAGAACTTCCCAAAATTCAATATTCTGGTTGGCTGAAGCTTTTTGTCTCAAAGCCAGAATGGTTACAACAAAGACTTTAATTTCCGTATGTTGACTTCTTCAGATCTGGTCTGTAAAATTCAGTTGCGGAGAAATTTAGGCACATTTGCATTCTTGATTCTTCTAGTAACACACTTTTCACAATAAGGAAAAAAAGTAATGAAAGAAATTACTCGAAAATATTTATTTTCCAATCTGTCTGTAAGACATCTTTCAGAGGCTTTGGCCTCTCACACAAACATTTAAAACCAAGAAAAAAAAATCCAAGCCAACCATTGAGAGGATGGATTAGATTCCAAGAAATGCAAATTTCTTAAATTGTGTAATCTGCATTACTTAATAGAGCAGGGAGCCAATTAAGAACAGTCCCCTATTCAGTTTAATTAGGCTAACTACAGGTAAGGGAATCATATAGTAAAGGGAGGGGCATTCAGTAGAGAGACTCTGTCATGTATCTCTTTCATGTCTCTCTCTTCCACTGTGACAGAGCTAAAGATATCTAGTTCTTGACTTTCAACCTTTTAATGCTAGAAAGTAAACGAATCACACACTTTATATTATCAAGACTTTGAAATCGTAAGCCCTAGGCATTCTACCTGATGCTAGGGGGAGGAGGGGGGGAAGGAAGGGAGGCAGCTTGTGTATTCATTCTTTCAAATCAACAAGACTGCCATGTTACGAATAAATCTTAATTTCCGCTTCCTTATATGCTTACATTGTCAACAAGCTCATACAGCTCTTTTGTAAAGTGGCTAGAAATGAAAAAAATACTTATTTTGTGCTCTGAACTGCATTCTAATGCCAAATTAGAGAGCACAGCTCAAGTTACCAAAGCTGGGAAAGATACAGAGCTGCGACAAGTGATGTTTCCTTTTCAAAGATCTCTATCAAAGTATGTGTTACATGTTTGTATCATAGCTCCAATGTTCATTCTTCTTATTGGAGAACTCTGAATCTATGTTCTTCTACTTTGCTGATGTCTTGATAGGTGCAGATGCTCAGACTGCGGGGAGGCAGACAGATAGCAAGTCAAAAAAAAAAAAACAAACCCAAACAAAAAAAGAGACAGACCTAGACATAAATATTCATTAATAGAAACATTGGGGGGGGGGGGGGAGAGAGAGAAAGGGGAGAGAATTTATACCATGCCAAAGTTAATAAATGATGGCACAGTCACCCAGACCAAATCAGTCACCTTTGAACAGTTAGATAAACTCAGTTTCCCCATTTTATTATCATGATACTTGGCAGTCTCAGAATTTTTAATCTGCTTATGCGGAGGACACAATTTTAAGGAAGGAAAGCAATGTTTACAGATGGCGCAAAGACCCTTTCACTTCTGTTTAATCTCAGTGCAGGAGCAAAAAGAAGACATTTTTCTCTTTCATGCAGCATTTTGTCTTTTCTCGTTCTGTCACTTCCACAGGTTTTACAGTCAGAACATCTCATAATCTCCTAAAATGTTGTCTCAGACAACGGAGACCACATAAATTCTTGCAGGCTCGGGAGTTTTCTTCACTGTTAGAACTGACACACACATAGTTAGGTACAATATGGCTTGGCAAGGTACAATACGGCACTGACAGTGCCTGGAAGAAGAGATCACGTTGGACACATTGCTATCCTTTTGTCCTGCTACTGTGACAAACACTTCCTGCACTGATGTGCATATGAGATGTAACGCTCCCATAGCACAAGCTTCCCCTTCTTTTACTTCCTATCAGCTACCCCTCTGAGCCTCAGGATTGCATACAGAGTAATTTTAAATTTTAAGAGATCAGCTTCTTCTTCCATTTACAGACAGGAAACTTCCTGTTAATTACATGGGAAGTATAACTGAAAGTCTAATGAGCACACAAAAATCCTCACGACTAACTGTTCACATTCACATACCGCTTGCTCTTCTGCTTCTCTTCCTGAGTCAGAGCTTCTTTATTTATCAATAAAGTGCTCAGATCTTCAGCTACCATTAAGTTATGCCTTCAAGCTAGTCCTCATTTTATACTATTACAGGCTAACGATCAAGGTTAGGTAACTAAAATCATGCAATGTAGTCTGAGCCTGCCGCCCCTACAAATTTCTGAGGAAAGAAACCATACAAACAAGAAACCATGTAGAAAAGTGGCCTATTTTACCTTTTAATACCAATGCTGACGTCAATACCAAAGGCAAGCTGTATACATAATTTTAGACTTTTTCCTGGCCTGCTGAAAATATCCATTCCTATATGCAACATTAATTGTAATGTCAATAAAATATCTGATCATGTCTGGTATTCTTGGACAATTAAAATTCGTAAAACCTGCTTTACTGTAAAAGCTCCAAAAGAATACCTCCACTACCTACCCTGAGACAGAACAGGGCATTTCATGGTGTAAAACTTACAGCAGGACCTCTGCTAATGTATTTTCCTCAGCTGTTAAGAATCAGTGTTTGCCAGCATGCAGTACTTTCTGACTATGCAAGACACAAAAGAAAGTTTAAGAAAAAATAACCAAAGATGGATTTCAGTTCAATTCTATGAAAAAAAAAAAAGATATACCAGCTAAAAAAAAAAAAAAAGTGCTTTTGTGACTGATTCTCTTTTGAACCTCTTACTAAGTAGACCTGGGATTCAAAACAGGAATAAAGGTTTCTAATCCCCAAGAAAGACATCCAGATGCACATCAACAGCATTCAACATTCAGAGGGCAGCTGGTAAACTGGATTGTATTCTTTTTGAAAAGCACTATGACAAAGTTGTTTATTCAGCAAAACAAACTGTTCCCTGTGTCCGTTAACAAGGCTGGCTTTGTGCAGCACAGACTTCTGCAGTGCTGACTCCTGTTTGGAACCATTTCACACTAATTAGAAATAAGAGAAAAGGCTGTGTTCATAAACAGCCCAGCTCAAGACCTCTTTCAAACCACTCTTTCTGAAAATTAACTCAGTTGTAACCTTTGATGAATAACAGGGTTGCACAAACAGGATA